>NW_004955461.1:2188524-2258878 GCF_000276665.1 Chinchilla lanigera
ATTGGTTGATTAGCTTTGTATGTCTATATGTGTTTTCATGAGAAACTACATTGAAGATATCAATATGTAATACAATAAGCATTGTTAATTCCCTACCACTCTGTTTGTAACTCTGTAATGTCTGTACTGATCCTATGCTATTTTGTAAAATGTTGTCGGTAAGTTAGTATTTTCCTCCTTTAATTTCTAAAATAATAAAAAAAAACAAAGTTACACCATGGTGTCCAATCTCATAAAAGTCTAACAGCAAAATTTGACAATAGAAAAACAGAAATGTGCATATCTGAGTATAATCTGACTAGTAATTATTAAGGGATACTGCATATGCAATTTTTACAATTTATCTACATATGCAATTTTTACAATTATTAAATTATGGAAGTTGAGTTGCACACTTAAAGCTTATCATTTTTTTTTGAGACAAAATCTCACTGTATAGTTTAGGCTGCCTTAAACTCACTATGTAACCCAGGCTGGCCTTAGACTTGTGATGATCCTCCTGCCTCAGCCTCCTGAATACTGAGATTACAGGTGTGCACTACCAGACCTGGGTGAAGTTTACATGTTGAATTTTGAAGTGAAAATGCATATCAACCCTGTCAAATGATCATAAATGAATGAATGTGTGAATGAACAATTATTTCTCAAAGACAGAAATCACAGATGAAGCTCTTATTGCCACCTGGTGGCAGCATACCCTAATTGAAAAAATAGTTCTTGAGTGAAATCTTACGGAACTTAAATTTATGATGCAAAGAAAGCCACATCACATAACACACATGAGATATTAGAAGGTCACAGACCCTTGTAATTTGAATGTAATATCTGTGTTTTTATTTTTTATCTCAACAAAGAGAAGAAGCAGAACTCCCTGGGTCACCATGGGGCATAATTTGACTCTAGTTTGTTTGCATGTTCACTGGGGAGCCACAGAGCTATTTTACTCATAGAAGGGCCCAAGTCTTACACAGTGGGCACACTGACTTAGAAGATAAGGAAAATTGTTTTGTGGTATCTTTCCTATGGGCATAGTATACACAAAATAATATCAGTTCTAGATCAAGACCAATAATGTGTTCTACAAATAACCACCCTGACACCTATAAATTTTCAGCAATTCAATGCATTCATGCATGAAACAAAATTATCTTATTAAACTAATCTCAATGTCCAGGCCACAATTCAGACAAATTACATCAAAATCTCTGTGGATGAAAAAAGGCGCTGATATCTGCATTGCTTCCCTGGGATTCCAATGTGCAGCCCATGCTGAGAACCACTGAAATGAAGTAGAGAGAAGGCCTAGAAAGATGGTTTTCCTGTTCAAAATCAGGCAAAGCTAAATATAAAATTTAAGCAGATATAAAATTAGACAGCCCAGAACACTCCCACAATGCTACTGCCATCTATCCTCCTAAACTCTTCAGAAACTCTGAAGAGTAACAGAAAGTGAACTAGCTTTAATTGATGGCTTGCTTTTCAGGTGCTTCCTGAATACATTCCACTGAATCTTCTTCATTCACACAATATGGAGACTTTATGGTCCCCAGACCCTTTATGGTTTCAGGAACTGTACCGAAAATAGATTAATCAGCACAAGGTCATACAAGTTGGAAGTTCCATAGCACAAATTTAAAGTGAAGACTGTCTGGCTCCTCAAGCCATTGAGATTCCCTTGGCACTTTACTAAATTCAAGTTAAGAAATAGAGTAGCTGCAAGCTTTCCAAGGACCTCCTTTGGTTCATGAACAACTTTTTTGGGCCTTACAAACCATTGGCCCAAAGCCTTCACAGCTGTGCCCTAGCCAGGCTCCAAGCCAACAGATGGAGCTGCTTAAGCAGCAGGAGTTTTCTCTAGTAATTATCAGATTCAGAGACAGAAACTTAGCTCAGTGACTCATCTGGCTTTTCCCTGCTTACTGACAAACCTGGATCAAGAGTCCTAGTCCAAAGGCAAGGAAAGCAGCATTTGTCATCTTATTCAGACTTAAATGTTCCAAAGACAAATGTTTAGTAGGAAATTTTGGTAGAAAGAATGACTTCTCAGCCATAGATAGACTGCCCAATAGTTTCTTACTGATTTAGATGTAGTGTTTGGTCCTTGGTGCCCTCTCCTTTTAAAGTTACACCAGATGCCTGGGTTAGTTCATGGTCTTCTCCTGAATATTTTGATCTAACCCACAAAGCAGTCAAATGGAGTTTACTGAGTGTCATGTAGATCTTTGCCAAGATGAGTTTGAAATATCTGTGCACATATGCAAGTCTACAGTTGTGTCGTTTTCCAGTTGAAAATACCTCCAATGGTGATCTTTTTCTTTTTAAGATAAAGACTGAGGTCTTTGACCCTGCTTTATTTAGGCTTCATCTCTCCCTCTGAAATCTTCCACTTTGTCATCATTTTCACCTTTTCCCCTTTTCAGAGCCTTTGCACATGCCTTTCCCTTCGCCTGCTGTTCAGGCCCAGCCTCTACCTTTCTCCTGTTGTACCAGCAATGTATGTCCATGTAAAATACCAAGCTCTCAAAATGATGCCCTCTTATTTGCTCCTAATTCAGTGGTCAACAATTTGGGCTGGGATCAGCCAGGTGGTTCTTCTGTTCTAATCAGTTGGCATCCAGCAGTTTTCTGGCAATTGCACTTGGGCTGGATAATCTGAGACGGACTAACTCACAGTTGGTTGTCAGTTGAGGACATTCAGGGGACTCAGTTGCTCCTTTTTTATGCTCAAACCACTCATCCTGCAGCATATTAGTCCAGATTTCTCCCCCTGGCACATTCAGGGTAGTGTTCTACAGGAATGGCAGAAGCCTTCAGTGATTCCATATTCTTTGGGGCACAGAGAGTCCAAGGCCAGAGCAGACTCAATGGGCAGAGAAGCCAACTGGACCTCCTGCTGGGGAAGCTGAGGTCCTACCAAAACCAACTTATACTGTGATTTAGGTGTCAGCCATCACACCCCCCTACAGAAAAACACCACTCTAACTTGTGATACAGTCAACTTCTCCTTTACATGCTCTCAAATCACCCTGTTCTCTTGCCTTTTTGAATTGATCAAGATCTGGTTTATAAGGAAATGTTTGTGTGGTTTTTAATTAAATTTAACTCTCCTCCTGAACCCCATGAGGACAAGGACAGGGTCTGCATGTTTTAAGTCTACCACAGAGGCAGGCCCAAGAGCACCATGCAATAAGTTCAGTAAAGGGCACATAACCGTGAGAGTAATTTGAAAGTAAAGTGGTTTAGAAGGTGAACTTACCACTTCCTGGCTATAGGATCTTCACCAAATTATGTAACCATTATGTCTGCAGCTCAGTCTTCACAACATCAAGCAGACATAGGTATACAGGAGGGGCCAATAACTGCCCCTGAAAGCAATATGAGGCCAGTCTCTTAATTTCTAAGAAAAAGTAAAATGTACATTTCATCTTCATGCACTCTTTGGTGCAGGGAAAGTCACAGAATAATGAGAAAATATTAACCTATACATTGATTAGCATCAGCATGTTTTACATATCTCTTTAATTAATTGTGTGCCATTTATGGATCAACAGTAGAGAAAGTCAGGAGCCTTGTTCAGGAGGGAGAGACTGTAACATTTACATGGCAAAGGGTCTTTTTCCTAGCAGGTGGAGAGAATTTCCCAGGCCTGATTTACTCGTCAAAAATACCTATGATTTGTCAGTTAAGCCCCTGATATTTTTAGTGTTGGAAAATCTGTCAGAATGACCAAAAAGGCTCACATTTTACAGAAGATGAGAAATAAAACCACGGGGGTAGACTGAAAGGAAACAGCCATTAGTAGTAACTTTGAGGTTGACTGCTCTTTAAAAAAAGAAACAAGTCTGTTTCTTCTGCTTTTTTCCAGCATCAGTCCTCAGGGCCCCTCTCTACTTTGTACCCTTTGAGAGTCAAAAATATACCCACCCATTCTTGGTTTCCTGCCATTGTATTTGAAATTCGGATTTTACGTATGTAGGGTAATCGCTAGGTTAAACTCATTGGTGAAGTTGGTTTCATGAGGTAAAATGCTTGAATTTCAGAAACTCAGTGTTCCATGGGTTGGAGATGACTGAGTGTCATGATGTGCCCACTGGGGAAGACTTTTGGAAACACTGAAGCATAAGGCACTATTTTTTTTCTTCTCTTGTGTTCTTTATCTTTTTAACTACCTCATGCCAAAATATATGTCCAAAGGACTTTCCAGAAAAGCTCTGCATGGAAGAAAAAGGCTTCAAAGAGCACAAAAGAGCTACTGGGAAGATGAAATAGCTCACACTAAAGATTTAAACATGTCCCTGGGTTATGTGCCCCTATAATTTTAGCATTATGTGATTCTAAAATGCATTAGCTTAAACTAGACTGAGGTAAAAAATAGAACCAAATATATAATGGCTTCACACATTTTGTATTGTATCATTATTTAACAGTTCAAGACATGGGGCTAGGGATGCAGCTCAGGGGCACAAGAGGCTACCCTGCAAGCTCAAGGTCCTGAGTTCAATTCCCAGTACCAAACATGCACGCACACACGCACACACACACACAAAACAGTCCAAGAAAGCTATGAAGTATGTGTGAAGATGGGCGTGGTGGCACACGCCTATAATCCCAGCACTCAGAAGGCTGAGGCAGGAGGATTGCTGCGAGTTCAAGGCCAGCCTGGCCTACAAAGTGAGCTCAACTCCAGCCTGAACTGCATAGCCAGACGTTGCCTCAAAAAGACAAAATAAATAAATAAACAATGTATTGTGTGTGATGGGTTTGACGGTAGAGTCCTTCAGGAATCTAAGCTGACAGTGATTCTCCCATTAGTACCAAGTGGTTTCCAGGCCATTCTGAAGGCTGCCATCATGGTCAGCTAAAAGTGGAAGGGCCATGGAAAAGCCTACATGAGAATCACAAGCAACAGAACCATCTGCACTCCCTTGGCCCCAGCTCAGTCTCCAGGCTGTAGTAACTGGAGAGAAGCTAAAGCAGATGTCTATATAGGAAGGAAGAAGAGGAAAGTAGACATTGGTAAATGGAGTCTGAATGAGTGAACATTGTTCTTCAGTATGGCTTTCCATCTCTTTGCAAAATAGGGCCCTGCCAGTCCTGCTGTCTCTAGCCTCCCTGTCTGTCTCCCTTCTTGGGCTGGCAATGTGCTCAGGGCTACCTTTCCAATGAAGGATTCTTCTGTTACTCCAAGTTACCCTGGGATGAAACACTAGGCTCCTGCCCACCTAGCCTTCCAGGGTGTACAAAGTAGACATCAAGAATGCAAACTCAGCAACCACTCTGCCTGGGTTGAACTTTGCGTGTGGCCACTTGCTGGTGGTCTAACCTTTGGCAAGAGTTAGACACTGGTCAGACTATTTTTTCTACTCTCTAAGAAGGGGATAATACTAGCATCAACCTCATTGAGTTTTGAAATTCAAGTAACTTCATATATGTTTAAAAAGACACAAGAACAAGTCCTTACCTGAATTATTATTATTATGAAAACTTACCTTCCATAATTCTATCCAACACACATCTCAGCTGAGCTGTACACAATAGTAAAAATAGCAACATCCTCAACAAGGGAAATGATCACTTATAAAGTGCATCTTATATGCAGAAACTGTGAGGTATGACTTGCAGTTTCTATAACGTGTCTCATAGAAATAGATGAGGTACTGGGAGGTTATGTCCATCTCATTCAGCGCATCTGTTTTCATGCAGCCTCTGATTTTTCGTCATTAAAATAATGATTCTCCTTATTTCACAGTACTATTAAAATGATTACCTTATCCAAATCACATGTTACAGGGGATAGAGAAATTGACCCAATTCCTTGACCCAGTTCCTGCTTTGTCCCCGTTTCTGTAGTCCTTTTCTTGGAATACTTCTCTACAACTCTCTGCTTACTACCAGCTTGGATTCCTAGTAATCAAGATGGTTTCTTGGGGCTGGGGATGCAGCTCAGTGGCACAAGCACCTGCCTGGCAAGCACAAGCTCCTGAGTTTGATTCCCGGTACCAAAAAAAAAAAAAAAAAAAAAAAAAAAGATGATTTCTTTAATAGATTCTTACACATGACTGTCAGGCCCTACATCTGGCACTATCTGAGAAAACTGAGGGAAAAATCGTTTTCCTTTTTTGTTTGTTTGTTTTTCTCCAGTGCCAGAAATTGAACTCACCACCTTACACTTGCCAGGCAGGTGCTGTGCCACTGAGCTAAATCCCCAGCCCATGAAAAAAATCATTTTCTAGATTAATGCCTAAGCTTGCAAAAAATACTCTTTCCACCTCTCAGTTTCACACCTCAAGATTTCAAGGTCACTTTCTGAGGAACCATTCCAAGCTATAGTAAACACAGTGCAAATGGACTGGGATTCTATAAGTTGGTAACAAAAGGGAGGGAATGCAAATATACAAACTTGGGGAAATGTAAATATGCAACAACAAAGGATATCAGGTTGTTGTGCAATGCCCCAAGGTGTACACCAGGGCAGCAATGCGAGAGGATGTGTGGAAGTAACTGCACAACCTCAAGTGCTATGGGTTTCTACAGCCACTTTATTGTTGCTTTTATAATTAGGAGTCCAGATGCTGAACCTCCTTTTATTACCTGTCTTTAAACACATACATTTAATGCAAGCACTCTGCCAGTCATCCTCATCACAGTGACTCTCTTGAGGCTTTCCTGATTTGTTTTCATTTACAAGATGTAAGCAGAGTAGGTGAATGAAGCAAATAAAGCACAAAAGAGGAAGTGCAAGCCAGGCTTCATGGCACACAAGTGTAAAATCAGTACTCTGGGAGGCTGAGACAGGAGGATGGTAAGTTTGAGCCCCACCTGGGTAATTTAGCAAGACCCTGTTTTAAAATAAAAAAAGGATACAGGTGTATTTCAGTGCAGGTGCCCTGGGTTTAATCCCAGTACTGGAAAAAAAAGATAATGCCTTTTTTTGGCTGAAGAAAATTTCACTTTGGGCAGGACCATTAGTGCTTGCAAGAATGCTAGGATTTTCTCTTATTACTTGCTGGCATTTCCAGACTTCTTGCAAGCGTACATCAAAAGGATGCTTCCAAGAGAAAATCATACCAGCAGTAATAATGGTATATAAAATTCCTTTAAACACTTTTGAATTAGATCTGGCCTTATTCACCTGTACACAGACACACACACACACACACACACACACACACACATGCACACACACACACAAACATTACTTTATCTACATTGTACAAACTAAGGTATTGAAGCACAGAGAAATTAATAAGTTAATGAAGACCACAGAGCAAGCAGGTAGTATAAGCAGGACTGTTGCTTATGCACTGTGACCCTAGACTCAGCCTCCTTGTCCAAAAGAGTAGTGTTGATGATGTACTATCAAGAAAAAAGATTAAAAAATCCAAGATATTTCATAGTCTTTACAGTAGATG
Source organism: Chinchilla lanigera (assembly GCF_000276665.1). Classification (NCBI taxonomy): domain Eukaryota; kingdom Metazoa; phylum Chordata; class Mammalia; order Rodentia; family Chinchillidae; genus Chinchilla; species Chinchilla lanigera. The sequence continues at coordinate 2,195,937 of NW_004955461.1, forward strand.
TTTTTCTTTATTTCCCATGTACTGTCTTACACTCTGAAATGGATCATGGTCATACCTCTCTACAGCTGGAGAGCCTGCACCTAAAGAAACCTATGAGTCTGGGCTGGCGTCCGTGAGGAAATTTGAGAACCAGGAATGCCGTGTCTACTGTGCCCGCTTCACCATGCGATACTGAGGGAGTAGATTCAGTGGCTTAAACTTCTCTAAAGTAACTTCTTAATCTGTAACATGGGAACACTCATGTCTATCTAATAGGTGGCTAGAGCATCAAATGAAATTCTGTGTGTAAAAACATTTAGCACTATTCATGGTGCATAACAGGTATCCAAGAAATATTTGTTACCCTTAGCAGCAAAATCATTGTTATCATTACAGAAGTTGATTTCCTTTTTTATTATTGAGAAGAAACTGATAATGATTCCTCTGCTGGGTTTTATCTAATGTGTAACCTTACTCTAAAAATTACTGCAAAGAAATGTTCCAGTGCTAGACTTTGAGCAACGAAAACACCAGGTCTAGCAGAAAGCTGGTGAAGAGAGATGAAGTTTCACTTTATAAGCACTTTTCTTTCCTTGGAGGTGGACACTAAGTGATCTGTGTGTGTTCGTACTTGTATTTGTGGTACTCAAATTAAAATTCTTAGGAGGGACCATTGAAACTCAATCATTCAAGAAGCTTTAAAAAATGACACTTTGAAGAGCTCTTGATGCTAATTCATCAAAGTTAGCAATGACTCAACAGTGGTTCCTTATTCAGATTTATTTCTCACAGTATCAAATGCTACAAAGTTTTGCAGTATTGTGTTCCAAGGAATGGAAATCCAGAAAATACTGTTGGTGAACAAGTAGGAGGAAAACCACAAGATGAACCACCATCGTAGCTCGCTAAAAAGAAAAACAAGCAAAATATCCAGGCTTTTTGGAACAAAATCTCTTCACCTTGACAATTTCTTTATTTCAATGTGGATTGATAGAATCACCTCTCTTACATGAGTGAAGATTTGCATGAAATCTACAGTTAGTTTTTCTACACCATTTGACAAAGTATTTTCATCTTTATTACCTCATGTGACCCTTCCACTAATGGTGTGAAGAGACCGTGAGCATGTTCCCAGGTTACAGAGGCAGAAACTGAGCCTCAGAAGTTTACTCATCATCAATAGATTAATAAGACTGAAAGTCAAGAATGACAGCATCTTCCTCCTACAAGTTCCCAAGTCTTTATATTATTATTTTCACTTGAAAAATATTTAAAACTAGTTACAACAAAGATTAATTACAGCTGATCAAGAGTAAATAAATGTTCTCATATGAAGCCCAGATTAAAAAATTAGGGTCATCTATTTATTAAATCAATTATATAGCACACATTGAACAATACACTTTGAGTACATTCCATAAACAGATATTTGGGTAGAGGAAATTAGGAAATATGAGGCTCAGGCTGTGCTCACAGAGATGAAAATATAATTTAGTTAGAGAGATGAATATAACCCTGATAACAAGTAAAATAATATTGTATGGATATTAGTTATAACTTTAGCCCAACTTTTTCTAAGAGGTAAGCTGTCTTAATTTTGCCTTAATCTATTAATAATTGCTTTATATTTATAAATTGGGGGAAGAAAGTTGAGAAGATGTTTCATGAATAAACATTTTCCTCTTAGAGATCCAAAGGCCCAGTAACCTGTCCCAAGTCAGACAGAGCCACAGAAACTGAAAATCTTTCTAATTTTGTTGAAGCAGTGTCTCTTAAACATTTCATCATGAAACCACTTTATTCATAAAGTCTTGCTCAGGAGCTGGTGTCTTAGAGAAGCATTGTTTTCAAAATTGAGCAAATATAAATATTACTGAAAATATTGCTGAATTACAGACTGGTTGGCTCCACCTCAGTAAGACCAATTCAGAAAATCTTGGACATAGTCTGAGAACTTTCAAGTTTTATAAAAGCTAAACAAACTTGATGTTTACTGTTCAAGTACTTAATTCAAGTACTATTTACTATAAGATCCTCCATCCTCTGATTTTTTACAGTACTTGTGAGTACATGTAAATATTCTGGACATTACATACACAAAGTTAAATTCACTTAAATGCAGTAACAGAAAGAATACCCATTCTAAGAGGGAAAGAGGAAAAGCAGGGAACAGGATATATTTAGAAAGTGCATTATGAGCATAATTCAAATTCTGTGTGCTCCATTACTAAGCTATGTGACTCTGAGCAGGGACAGGAGGGAATTTCAGATTGAACGGAAAGTGTGCACAGAACCAAATGAGAAATATCATGCAGTATGCAGGGAACAAGCCACTTTGCTTGTCTGGGGATGAGGAAAGAGCTTGTATAAGGACAATTCCTGTTTAAAGCAACAGAACACTTAGAGCAAGCTAGGTTGAGCAATAAAGGAGCTGTACTTGTTCATCTCTAAATAGCAAATTCTTGCTCATGTTAGAATATCTAGAAGCCTAGCAGACTTCTGGCGAGACCTGTGCTAATCGCTCCAGGTCCTCCTGGAAGAAGCAAGGCTTTCTATTGTAAAGGGTCCTCTTGGTGACTGGTACACTGCCTATCTGAGGGATATCTCAATAAATTCACATAGCAAGAGATGAATAGATGTCCCTAGTGTCACATCCTTCCTCTGGGTTTCCATTTTGCTATTGGGAGTCCAACTTGCCTTATGGTGGCTGCTATTAACTTCCATTAGGGAATTGCTTCCCTTGACACCCCTGTGAAAGACAAGGTACCACTTTTCTAAATCTGTTTCCTCTTTCTTCTGGCCACAGAGCAACTGGCTGTGGCCAAGTGAGTTCTGCCTGAGAATTGTGTAGTAGAGCTACCACTTGCACACCTGATGCATAAGGTTCACACATTCTCCTGGTTCCTTTCCCTAACTCCCACCTGAGGCCAATGAGTACAGCAACTTTAGCAGCCACATATCTTGAAGCTGTCTATGGTATTAGGTCCAAGTCATTGTACACACTTAGCTTTCCTCTTGTTGTTGATACCACAGCTTATCTTGCCAAATAAAAGACTGAATAGAGGTAAAGAAAAACAAAGCATTTTCTTCTAAGTTTCCCATCAGAAACATTGAGGTTCACTCTATTCAAACAGGTTTAGTTCCTGCAGTTTCTGTGGGGAGGGTCAGAGGAACCAAGGGAGGTCCATGGTGTACTTTAAGAAAGGATGTAACACTGTCAGGTTTTTCCAATTATAAAAATGTTTTAACACAGAGAAAATTATAGAGAATAATACAGTAACAGACACTCATTACCCTGCTTAATCAAACATCATGCTTTGCGATTCTGACTCTTTGTAAAATAAGGAAACGCCACAGATACGGCTAGAGCATCCTATGTGCCTCGCCCCTAACACATCACTCTATTCCCAAATGTAACCACTGTCTGACTCTAATGCTTACAATTCTCATTCACATTTAATACTAGTGCTGAACATGTGTGTCCGTGTCAGCAGTGCATAGAACCATTCATCTTTCTGAACTTTAAACGATATCAAATGATTATTCAGTTTACAATAAGGCACATCTTTAAGACATCCATTTTGACTACAGTGCTATTTTTCACTCTACAAACATGCCATGGTTCATTTATCCATTCTCCACTGGATTAGCTTTCATGCTCTTTCATGTATTTTGCTATTAAAACTAGCATTTCCTGTGTGTATATCCATGTGTATCCATATGTAGGACCCTTTGTGCACATGTACAAGATTTTCTTTAGCAGATCCTGGGGTATAGCACTAGGTCAGAGGTCACACAAGTATTCATCCACCCTGGACCTTACACCAACATGTGTATGTGTGACCAGTGTCAGTGTTTCCATTTCCTGTTATCCTCTAGATTCACATGTACATGGAACATGGTGGTTTATGGGTCAGATGGCTGATCAGATCACTGGCAAAGTCTTTGAGCGAAGATGAGGATTTGAGATACATAGACAATATTGACAAAGTGAAAGAGAAACAAGCTAAAATACTTAGGAACAAAATCCATGAGACAGGCAAGGCAGAGGAACTCAAGGACATGCAGAGGAAAAAAGAAGCAAGAATGACTCCAAGTTTCTATCTTGAACATAGGAGATGTTTCTGGACAGAGCAATTGATGAAAGTTCCTTTTGAACATACTGCCTTTGAGAAATATGGGAGAAGAATGAAGCAGTGTACATTGGGCATGTTTGGATTTTTAGGTCTGAAACTAAGAACAGGTAAAACAGGAAGTACAAATTGTTCTGTCCTCAGTATAGGTGATATTTGAAGAGTGGGCGTAGGAAAACCATTTAAGATCAGAAGGGAAGTTCAGTAAAAAGACATCCCCGGGAAACATCTCTGGGAAAGATTGTAGAAAGAAGAGAAGACTGCAGAGAACACAAAGACTGCAGGAGGAAGGAGTGCATGGGTGTGGTGTTGTGACTATCAGAAAAACAGAGTTTCAAAGAAATAGTGGTAAATGACATCATGTTCCTAGGAAACAATGAAGGTAAACCCTGAAAATTAACCATTATTGTGGTAATGTGGACCTTTAACCCATATTACAGTTGAGTTCAATAGGATGGTTTGGGTACAACTGATTATGATAAATGAGTGAAGAAGTAAAAGGGAGGAGCAAAGGCAGACAACAACCTTGATAAAGTTGTGTTCTCTAGAGGTGGTAAAATGGAATTTGGAGATAAGGTGTTCACTGGAAATCAAAGGTATGAAAGGGAAGAGAATGAAACCAGGAAATTTGGGTATTTTTCTACACCGTTCAGGATAACCTTGAACTCACTATGTAGCCCAGGCTGGCCTCAAAGTCATGGTGACCCTCCTGCCTCAGCTTCCTGCTTGCTGAGATCACAGGTGTGCACCACCACGCCCAGCTCAAAACCAGGAAATGTGGCTCCAGTGTCTGTGAATTTAAACAACATTATAATGCCTCTCTCTCTCCTTAGGGAAAAAATACCCAATTCATATGTACAACTGAGTCAGATTCATCAAAATCCATTCTGTACTATGACAGTCACTGATTTCATCCTCAGCCCTAAATAAGGAAACTGAAGTATACAGCAAAAAACATGAAAGGAAATGTCACAGCCCTCCTCTTCCTCCTCCTCTTTGGCCTCTTCATTTTGCTAATTATTACAGAATGAACACTTAGAAACTATGAAACAAACTTATGCCTGCAAATAGAGCTCATGGTTATGAATTTGGAACCCCTGTGACCCCGGAGGTGCTAACGTCTGATTTCTTCTGCCAGCAACTAGGGAGACAGAGGGGCTTGAGCTCCCAGAGCCTGATCACAAGCAAAAGAGAAAGGCTCACAGCATCACTGCCTCACTGTGGGGTTGCAGTGGAGGCCCAAGGAAGTGCAGTGCACTCACAGCCTTTGGCGCAGCTACTGGCACACAGGAGGGTATAGCATTCCCTGACCAGCAAGACTGTGAGGGAAGCACAGGGGCAGCCTGGAGAGTTCCAGGCCCTCTCTGAGGAAAGCAAGAATGAGGCTGGAACGATGAAGATCTGGCGAAGGCATCTCCTAGGTAAAATGACTTTAGTTACCTTTAGGTCAACTTTCTGAGGGTGTGAGAAGTGAAAGTTGAACTCAACTATCAAGGAACAGCCAGCGTGACCTGGCCCCTGGGAGGAAGTGAACAAGTCCCACCACATCTAACAACATCTACTGCTCGCCACACTTCCCCAGACAGCTCTACGCCCAGCCCTTGCACACTTTGACTGGGGGAGGAGGAATGCTCAACAGGAGGAAGTCATCTCCTTCCCTCCTCGGGGACAGAAGGAGTATGTATGGAACATCGACATGTTCTGGTTTTCCTATACACTCTGCACAGATGAGGACACTGAACACAGGGACTTGTTTGAGAGACACATCAGGCCAACAGAAAGGCAGGGTTCAAAAGCATGCTGGCCCGGCCCCCACAGTCCTGTTCTTTCCATAACTATATAGAAGTAGGGAAGCTTGGTGTGAAAGGATAGAGAAGCCTGACTCTTGGAGTGCATCTCTTTAGGAAGTCCTCCATCACTGCATTGCCTCATCTTCTGTGAAGCATCAGCCCTTACTGTTGGTCCTTCTCTACAAGTGTGCAGCTGAGGGGGTGAGGGACACATGAGGAAATAACTCCATATGGTGCCCGGAGTGCTGGAGGAATGCACGGGTGATGGATTATGAGGAATACAGCACTGGGGTCGCCTACTTCAACAAGAGGGCCCATGGAAACTGCTGAGAAGTCTTGCACCCCTAAACTGCAAGAACTGACCAGAAAAAATAAAAGGGGAAAGGACATTCCAGAGGGAAGTGGGCAGCATGAATAAAGACAAAGACAGCATAAAATAATCTGGAGCCTTTGGAAAAATAGGAATATTTGGCAGTTTTCAATAATAAAATATGATGTGGACAGAGGAAAAATGTTAAATCAAAGAGATAAACTGGGCCAGTTTACTTGGGTCTCTTCACAGGCTAAATTCCAGCCACTGTTGTAAATGTATAAGTCAAAAAACTCACAAAATCATTTAAGACCTTTGCAGTATGTTTTAAGATCTTCTGTAGGCCTTTTATACAGCTCCTATATTTGGAGGTAGCATCCAACATCTTCTCCAACATAATAAAATGTATTCACATTACAAGCCAAAGCATTCGTTAAACAAGTATTTACTAAGTACCTACTGTGCACCAGGTACTCTCCTAGTCATCAAGCAACCTAGGGCTAAATACAATATAAATCCTGCCACTCTCCTTGGAATTGTAATCAAGAGGATAAGTGAATTATCTCTGCTAGTTTTGCATATGATTCAGAAAGGTATATCAAGGAAAGGAGTGAGAGATGTTTCAGAGACTACAGTATTAATAAAATGTTCAGGAAGGGGCTGGGGATGTGGCTCAGTGGCAGCTCTCTTGTCTTGCATACACAAGGCCCTGGGTTTGATCCCCAGCACTGCCATAAGAAAAAAAGTGTTCAGAAAGGTCTCCTTGAGAAGGTCATGTTTGAACAGATTCTTTGGGAGATGGAGGAGTAGGCTACAAGGAAGAAAATTCTAAAAATAAGAACCAGGCAATGAAAAGATCCTGGGTATGTGGGAGTGCTTGGCATATCTGAAGAGTGGCAAGGAGACTTCATGTCTAGAATAGAACAAGCAAGGAAAAGGGTGGAAGATCAGAGAGCTGAAGACAGCAGAGACTCAGTGGGAATTAGAGATTTCTGTGATAGGGAAAAGGAAAGCCACTGCAAGGGTTTGAGCAGAGGATGGTAAGATATAGCTCAGGTTTTAATCGGACCACTTAGAGCAATAGTGGCATCAGGCAGCCAGTGAGAAGACTGTGGCAATAATGTTGACCAGATACCCAGTGGTTGGACCAAGCAGTTAGCAGCAGAAGTAGAGAGGAGGCAGATACTCTGTGCATCTGGAAGGGTGTGTAGGAAGGAACAGTGTCAAGGATGACCCAGGACTTCGACCTGAGCACCGGGAGAGAAAGTAGAAGAGAAGATCTTGGAGAGATCAGGTGTTCTGGGCAGCTTTCTTTTGCTTTCAAAAATTTGGTGTAGGGGCTGGGGATTTAGCTCAGCGGCAAAGCGCCTGCCTGGCAAGCACAAGGTCGTGAGTTCGGTTCCCGGTACCGGAGAAAAACCAAAAAAAAAAAAAAAATTTGGTGTAATTATTTTTCTTAATTTTACTAACAAAATTTTTCACATGTTATTATTTCAACTTCACTATATTCTTACATAAACAATTAAAAACTGAGCTGAGTTAAGCTGACCTTGATGTGACATATTATAGACATTTCATTAGCTTCTATTAATTTTTAATTCTTCAATTTTCCTTCCAAATTTTGGAATGATATATTTGCTTTTTAGATGTCAAGCGGGTCGCTGAAAATCTCCTAGTCTAAACCACTGTCCTATAATGCTTGGTAAATAAAACTGCCCAGTCTGTCTTCTGGAAGTCTACATTTTAATGCATAATAAACCAAGATCATGACTCTTTTACATAACACGCTTTGAGTTGCAAAGCTCACATAAACCTTTTAATTCTCATAACCCTACAAGGAAGATGCTGTTATTTCCTCCACTTAGATGATAAAGAAAATGAAATGCAGAAAATTGGGTGACTTATCCAAGAGCACAAAGTTCCAAACTGACTGAGTTAATATTTGAAACAAGAAACCTATCTTCGCCTGGGTGAGATTTAGTGGTTTACAACCAGGTGTGCTTCAACCTCTGAAACATTTGGAAATTGTGAATAGAAGCTCTTGGTCACCTTTTTGACTGAGGGTGAGGGGGACCAGTTTTATGACAGTGCCCTGGGGAGGTAAATATCCTCTAACCCACGAAATTATCCTTTAATGAGAAGGTGTCCTACCTAAAAGGCAAACAATGTCCCCTATCCTTTAAGAAATACCAAAAGCTAAACCATCTCTCTACTGGGGTTGCCTGTTTCCAATTTGAGAATCAAATATTCTATGACAACACAGTCTAGTTTTCCAGTGTCTGTGAGTTCTGTGAACTCTGTATTATCATTTTGTATTTCTGATCACTGTATGTTAAATTGAACCTACTTTGAATAGGCTGTGAGAATTAAATCTCATAACTTTGGTTCCAGGAGGATGACTAGGCTCTTTATACTGTCCTGATATTAAGTTTTGCTTAATGTAAGTGGAACAATGATTGAAATTTAATATGTTCCGTTCAATTTATCTTGCAACAATATGTGCTCAATATGTAAAAATCAATAAACACCACATCCTGGAGGTACATCTGAATGAACTGGTGAAACCAAGTCATAAAACAAGAGGTGAAAATCCCTGATGAGGATCAAAAGCCCCCCTAAGCCAGGTGCCTTCTCAAGCTCTGAGACAGAAGTAAGTGTTAAATGCCAGAGTCAAGATTTAATAGCAGATGTTAGCCTACCTGTTTGGAGATTCTACTGTGTCTTTTCTCTGCACTGGGAGTCAGAACATGGTTCTAATCCAATTCTCTCATCTAACGGAGTGGCAGAAATCATGTACATAACTTTTCTGAATTTCAGTATCTGCATATCTATAAATACAGGAGGCTAGAATACTAAAGCATCTTCTAGCTCTTTCAATTATAGGTTTTATAAGCTCTTGCTATTTAAATGGTTTATTCTATTTTAGAGAAGCAAATTATTTTGTCCTTATGTTGTTGCTGGATCTGTTGCTTTTAACTGCCTGGATTGCTTCTCTTTGTTTAAGACATTTGACAGAACAGATGTGATGGATGTATAAGGGTCTGGCATTTTGCCCAAGTCTGGCAGACAGTTCCCTAACAGATCCACTGGGCATCTCAGACCGTAGGGCCATTTGTTACACCATGCCAATTGCAGTTGGGCATGGAAAACACTTCATGTAATGATTTTGGACCAGAGCTTGTCTAGAAAGAGAGCAGAACACAAAGCCAAAAGCATTGTCTTTAGTGTCTAGCTGGCCTGCGTCTCAGTCACAACTTAGCCACTCACTGAGCCTGCAGCCCTGCCCAGCCTCGGTTTGAATGTTGCTGTCTCAGAGAAACCTCCTCCAAGAGCTCCCGATCTGGTCCAGAAACCCTGATTTTCCTTATGGTAAAATGTATCACCTGTATTATATAGTGAGGATTTCATAAACCCTTTGGAAATAAATACTGAATTGATGTTTCTTCAACTCAAAATCACTTTACTCTTTCTCAGTGTCTGCCCACACTCCTGCAAAGTAATAGTCTAGAAAAGAGATCATGAGCAAAAATTGAGGTCAAAATACCCTATAAATAACAAATGTCGTGATGTTAGATGACATGATGGCAATCTGAAATAAACTAGTTTAACATACAAATCTAAGACTCATGTGGGGCTTTTCCTAGTTTAGAACCTGACGAGAGAGGAAGGAAGTAGGGTCCAAAGTTTACTGAGTAACTCCTGTGCCTGGCACTGTACTGAAATAGCACACACTGAATCTGGCTGTGTCGATTTCTATACACCAAAAATAATCACCTGAGAAAAGCACAATTTGCTCTCACTTTTCACCTACTTTGTTGGGTCTTGTTGCTTATTTCTTCTAAGTGGGGACTTTTGAGGCCATCATTGTTAGAAGGAAGAAGCTAGTGATGCTTATCTATGTTCAGAACCAGAAAATGGCCTCTTCCGCTCGCCAGCTCAGCCCCATTGTTGTTGAGGTGCTGCCTGTGAACAGACAACACCCACAGAACGGAAAAGATGAATCCACAGATTGCTACACACAGATGCTCATCTCAGGAAGGTGGCAAACACTGCTTATTTGGGTGTAGCAATAAGATACACCCATGTCAGGGTGGCCACACCTTCATTAAATCGACAGTCCTAGAGCATCACCAAGAAGAACACTAGAGGGAAAGCTGTGTTCTGTGGGTTGTATCCTGAGTAACAGTCCAAAGATTTCAATTGCAGCCCCAGACCTATTGTATGCTGGGATATTTGGTAAGCCTCACTTTTCTGAACTGCAAAATGGGTCACATGTCTGTTTATTCATTTATTCTTGTGCTCAGTAAGCTGTTAATGAAGCAGTACTGTTTTCGGGGACATGCAAGGCACTAGAATACAAAGATCTGACTACTACAGATTTCTACCTCGAAAGAGTCACAGTCTAATAAAGGAAGAAAATATGCAAGCAAATAGCAAATTGAACAGAAAATAAAAAAAATAAAAATTAAACTATTGTTGAGGCATAAGGATGGTGTGCTGTGACCACAGTGAAAAGATAAAACTGACCAGTAGAGTGGGAGTTTTCATTGGAGTGGAGTTGCTTGAGACAGTCTTAACAAAGGTGTTGGAATTTGTCTTATAAAATAGATACAGGAGGTGTTCAAGAAACAGACTGTCCTAATGCAGCAAGGCATGCAATAGCACAGTAATTTCTCCAGAGGAGTGATATTCAGTATTTATTTTATAAATGAATAAATATATGAATGAATGAACACATAAGCATAGTAAATTAATTTTCCCTGGACTGTGTGAGATTTAGAAAAGAAAGCAGTGGAGATATAAACTGTAGTCAAATCTAGAATAAGCTTGAACATGCAAATAAGTACAGTAGTTTTGACTTAATTGTTTCTAACATAATTTTGTCAAGCAATCAACACAGCTCTTGTTTAAATCTCAAGGTTCTCTTGATATTTCTGAATATCCTTTATGTTTGAATTATGAACATTGGTCCAGTTGGGAAAGTTGAAGATTTGAACTGATTATAACTAACCAAGCAACAATGTCTTCATAAAAGGTTGCAATTTTTAATTATGCATGTATTTATTTATTAAATATAGATTAGTCAATACCACTTTTAAAGTTCAATACATGTTTGTAAAGCATTTATTGGATCTGAAGCACTGGGCTTGGACTTGGGGCATATACAGCAGTGAACAAACTACATGTACAGAGCTTATAGTCTGTGCATGGAGAGAAAACCAAAATACGAACAGAGCATTCAAATCCATGTAGCAAATAATAATAGTATTCCATGAAGGATAAGAAAAATGCACTATAAGCAAAAGTGGAGGAAGACCTAATCTAAATTAATTGGTTTTTGGAAGATGGTAAACATTGTCTCCCCCAGTAGCAGACACTGTTCAGCTGGCCATTTCCTCTTTTCATGGCTGGGAACATTCCAGTTGGATTTAGAATGACACTATGAGCAGCTGTAGTGGATCTGCTGTAGCTAAGCTGAGTGTACCCTAGTAAAACCACTCCTCTTGGCCAGACACTCATTTTCCCAGCCTCTCCTCTGATGACCACATGGTATAATTTTTATCACTGAAACAGAGAGGGTCTTCAGGAGAGCCTCTAGGAATGGGATTTCATCTTAATAAAATGAAATAAAGAGAAAGGAAAGTGGCTCTTTCACTTCCTTGCTTGAATATTTTGGTGGAAAGTTATGATGTTTAGAACTACGGTAGTACAGTGGTCTTAAGAAGATCAAAAGCCAGTAGTCTAATGATGATAGACAGGACCTACAGGAAACTTTGGATCCTTAATAAAATTTGGTGTACTAATCCTACAGTCAAATACAATCAAATCTCTAGTTGAACGAGAAATTCAAATAGCCTTTTAAATTTAAGACAGAGGCACGGTACAGATAGAGCTATGTCTATTTTCTTAAAAATGAATTTCCTACTACTTACTAAAATGCCTTCCATGTAAGAGTCCCTTATAATAAGCAATTATTTAATAAATGAACAACAGATGGAAGGAATTAATGAAAACTGAATAAGCAGTAGAGAATTGTAGGGAAAAGAAAATTTGAGGCAGTCTACCAATAATCACTCTTTCACAGGCTGGTCTATGGAATAACATAGGACACTGGGGAAAATGCGACCAGAATAATTAACTCCATCCTGAGTAGGAAAGGTTTGCTAATACAAGCAAAAAAATCCACATGAAAAACTCGCTTATGAAGTGGCATTCATTTTTCTTAAGCCACTGATAAGACCAGAAAAACTGGGCTTAATACCCTCAATTTCTGCATTTCTTTGTGTAAACCTTGTGTATTTTATTTTTTTCTCCTTATTATTAGATATCATCAATATTGTGCAAGTCTTGGCTAGTGCAATAAGGCAAGAAAAATAAATGAAAGATAGAGAGATCAAAAATACAAAAATAAAATTATCCTATTCAGTGATTATATCATATGTGAAAAGAAAATTCCAAAGAATTTATAAAGTATTATTAAATTCACTCATAAGTGAATTTGACAAGGTCATTGTACACAAAGCTTATTTTCTAGAGTTAATTCTATTTATTTTTATTTTAAATTTTTCATTTTATGAAAAAACTAAATTTCATGACCAAATAATAAGAGCACAATAATTGTTATTATACTGTGTATTGTTATCTTCAAAGTAGTTACTCAGAGTACAAGACAAACCAAAATGATTCTTATGAACAAGAAACAGATAATAATACAATTCTTTCTTTTTCAAAGAACTAAGATAAACTAGTAACATAAATAAATCCAATTAGCATATATGTTGAAGTATTTCTTAATAAAATTTGTAATTTGAGGAAGTATATGAACTTTTTCCTATTTCCTATTTATTTCTCTTCTTATTTGTTCTTTATGCTTCTCATATGAGAGAAATCATGTGGTATTTGAGCTTGTGAGTCTGACTTATTTCACTTAACATTATGCTCTCAAGTTACATCAATTTATCTGCAAATACCTGTAGGTTATCTTTCTTTATGACAAGAGTGCTCCACTGTGTATGAATACCACATTTTCCTTATCCATTCATCCATTTATATTGTTTCCAAAAATCTAGCTATAATAAATTGTGCTGCTATAAATGTGGGTATGCATGTATCTCTGTAGTATGATGATTTTAACTCTTTTGGGAATATACATAGAAAGAGGATACCTGGTTCAAATGAAATTTCTAGTTTTAGTTTTTTGAGAAATCTTTATACTGATTTCTGTAGTGGTTGTACTATCTTAGCCTCCCACCAACCATGTAGCAGTGTTCCTTTTCACCCCCACATGCCCGCTAGCATTTGTTATTATTAGAATTTTTTATGATATCTATTCTTTCTGGGATAAGATGTTATCTCAATGTAGTTTTAACTTGCATTTCTGTGAAGGGCAGTGACAATGAGCATTTTGTCATATGTTAACAGGTCATGTTTACTTCTTCTCTGGAAAGTATTCACTCTTGTTCCCCATTTTTTGAATGGGTCTTTTATTTGGGGGTGGTCTAAAATTTTTTGAGTTCTTTATTACATTCTTTTTAAGTTAATTAAATTTATTGGTATATTTTAGATATAGATACATCTAATCCTTATGAATTTGTACCTGTACATGATATATCTTGATTCTTTTTTCCCCATTCCCTCCCCTCCCTTTAACACCTCTTCACCTCCCTATTAGTCTTCTGACTGAGAAATAACTGTCATAAGTTTTTCCATTTCTGTAGATTATTTCTTCACTGTTCATTGTCTCCTTTGTTGTGTAAAAGCTTTTTAATTTGATATGACCCCATTTGTTGATTCTTGATATTTCTTGTGTTATTTGGGTTCTGTTCAGAAAGTCTTTGCCTACACCTATACCTTGAAGAGTTTTATCTGATCTTTGAGGAGATTAAGTGTTTCTGTTTTAATATTTACATCATTGATCTATTTTGGTTTTAGTGTAGTACATGAAGGAATGTATAGGTCTAGAGTCACTCTTCCACATATGTATGTCTGATTTTCCCAGCACCTATCTTTCTTCTAGTGTATATTTTTGACTTGTTTTGTCAAGATCAAATACCTGTATTGCGTTGGGTTATTTCTGCTACTTCTATTCAGTTTTGTGGGTCCACGTGTGTTTTTATGCCAGTACCATGCTGTTTTAATCACTGTAGCTTTATACTATAACTTCAAGTCTGGGACAGTGATGCCATCTGCTTTGTTTTTGCTACCCAACATTGCTTTTCTTATTCTGAGTAGGTTCTGATTCTGTATTAAATTCAGGATTTTTTCTGTAGTTCTGTGAGAAATGTCAGTGGTATTTTATTATTGGTATTGTATTAAAATTGTACATCAGTTTTGAAAGTATAACCATTTTGATTATGTAGGTTCTGTCTACCCAGGAACAGGATATTTTCCCACTTTCTGATGTCCTCTTCAATTTTTCTTTTTTCAGTCCAGTGTAATTTTCATTTAAAGGTCTTTCACTCCCTCGGGTTAATAGATAAGTATTTAACTTTTGTTACTATTGTAAATATTGTTTTCCTAATTTCTTTTGCAGTGAGTTCATTACTAGTGTACTGGAATGTTTCAATTTCTATATGTTTATTTTGGAATTCTGCTACAATGCTGAATTTTTTCATAAATTGTAGGAGTCTTTTGATGGAGTTTATTGGGTCTTGTAAGTAAAGGATCGTGTCATCTGCAAATAATACTTGGACTTCACCCTTTGCTATACGTATCTCTTCTATTTCTTTCTGTTGCCTGATTGCTCTGGAGAATGTCTCAAGGACTATGTCAAATAGGAGTGGTGATAATGGACATTCTTGACTTGTTCCTGATTCTATAGGAAAGGTTTTCAGCTTTTCCCCATTTAATATGATGTTGGCAGTCAGTTGGTAGTGGTTTTTATCATGTTAACATAGGGTCCCTCTATTTATAGTTTCTTTAGGGTTTTTATCATGAAAAGGCATACGATTTTTCTTTAGGGTTTTTGTCATGAATAGCTGTATGATTTTTCAAAGGCTTCTTCTGCATCTATTAACATGATTGTGTGAGTTTTGTCATTGCTTCTATTTATGTGATGATTTATATCTATTGATTAGTGTATTTTGAATCATCCTTGCAACACTGAGATGAAGCTTGCTTGGTCATGGTGTGTGATCTTTTTGATGATTTGTCACATTCTATTCACCAATATCTCAGTAAGGATTTTTGCATCTATGTCCACCAGAGAATATGGCCTATAGTTCTCTTTTTTGGTTGGATCTTGTTTGATTTGGGGATCAGGATAATTTTACGTGTTGAGACTGATTTTGAAAATATTCTTTCCCTCTCAATTCATTAAAAAGTTTAAGTTTTGGTGTTAGATCTCTGAAGTTCTTGTAGAATTAGGCTGTGAATCCACCAGGTCTGGGCTTTCCTTAGCTGGTAATGTTTCTTTTTTTTTCTGCTTCAATTTCATTGACTATTATTGGATTGTCCAAGATTTGTAAGTCTTTTTGGTACAGTATTGGTAATTTATAAATACCTTGAAATGTGTTCATTTCTTCTGAGTTCTTCAATTGTTTGATGTGTATATTCGTGAAGTAGTTGCTAATAATTGTATAATTTTGGTGATATCTATTGTAATTTCATCTTTTGCCTGTATAAATACATTTATTTGTGTATTTTCTTCCCTGTTTTGGCATGAGTGACTAAGGGTTTGTCTATTTTACTTATTCTTTTAAAAAAGTAATTGAATCTTTACATTTTTTTGGTCTCTAATTCATTAATTTCTGCTCTGTTCTTTATAATTCCCTTCCTTATACAACCTCTAGCTTTACATTGTTCTTGTTTTTCTAAGACCTTGAGATACATCACTAGTTTATTTATTTGGCCTCATTTTATTTTACTGATGTGGGCATTCACTGCTATAAACTTCCCTCAGAGTACAGCTTTCATGATGTCCCATAAGTTTTGGTGTGTTGTATTGGCATTACTATTTAATTCTAGGAAATTTCTTCCTTGATCTCCTCTGTGATCCACTGATTATTCAAGAGTGTGTTGCTTAATTTCCATAAGTTTGCATAGTTTCTATTGTTATTTATTTCTAGTTTCTTGCACTGTGATCTGATGATATGAATGGTAAAATTTTATTTCTTTTGCATTTACTTAGGCCTGCTTTATTAAAACTAGCATGTGGTCTATTTTAGGGAAAGAACCATATGTAGCCAGAAAGAATGCATTTTGTTGTCCTGGGGTGGACCACTGTGTATATATCTGTTAGGTCCATTTGTTTGAAGATTTGGTTCAACTGTAATATTTCTTTGTTGAGTTTTTCTTTAGTTGATCTGTCTATTTATGATACTGGGGTATTAAAATCTACCACTATAATTCTATTGATGTTTATCTGATTCTTTATGTCCGTTAGAGTTGGCTTTATGAAGCTGGATGTGCTGTGGTTTGCTGTATATATTTTGTAACTGTTATCTATTGAATATTCCATTAACCAATATGTAATGTACTTTGTTGTCTGTTTTAATCACCTTTAGCTTACAATCTAGTTGTTCTGAAAATAGGATAGCTACTTTTGATTAGTGCCAAGTTCCTGTTATATGATATATTGATTTCCTTCCTTTGATTTATAGTCTGTGAATTTCTTTTTGTGCTAAATGTGTTTCTTATATACAGTATATTGTTGGATTTGTTTCTTGGGCCATTCTGCCAATCTGTGTCTTTTGATTGGTGAATTTAGTCAATTTGATACAGTACAATTGGCAGGTATTGACCTATACCTGTCATTTTACCTGTCAATTTCCTGTACTGTTTTGCTTATTTGCCTTCTACTTATTATTTTCCTTACCTGATAGATTCATTTAATTGGATCATTTTGCATTTATACCTTCATTATCTCCTTTCAGGATATTGTTGAAAATTTTTGGAGTGTTGATTTTGTGGTCATGAATTTCTTTAGGTTTTCTTTACCGTGGGAGTTCATATTTCTTCATCAATTTTGAAAAGTAGTTTTGCAGGATATAATAATCTGGGTTGGAAATTGTTTCCTTTAAGAGTTTAGAACGCTTCATTTCATGTTCTCCTTGCCTTTAAGTCTTGTGCTGAGAAATCTCTAGAAGCCTTTAAGGTTCTGCTCTTGTGTTTTATTTATAGTATGTTAATTATTATTTGGTGTGGAGTATTTTTTTCTGATCTTGGCTATTCAGGGTTCTATATGCTTCACCTATCTGTATGTTAAATCCTTTTTTCATGTCTGGAAAATGTTCTATTACTTGTATACCTAGATTTTTTATGCATTTTTGTTGTCTTCCAATTTTTCACTAATTCCAATTGTTATTATATTAGACCTCTTTGAATCATCTAGGAGCTGTGGGATCCATTTTTCATGTTCCCTTGTTCTTTTGAAGGTATCTCTCATTAACTGATCATTGATCTCAGCACTGTTCTCTAGGTATGACACTCTGTATTCACATTGGTCACTCTGGCTACCCATACTTTCAATTATATTTTCAGCATCCTGGATTTCTATTTGGAACTTTCTTACAAACTCCAGTTCTTTTCTATTCTAGGTATTCATGCTTTGCATCTCTTTCTTTACTTCCTCTAATTGTTTATTAGTGTCTTCTCTAGATTTGCTGATTATTTGTTTCATTACAGTCATTATGTGATTAATTGTATCTTCTTTAAATTTGCCAAGCACCTTGTACAACTGTTTTACCTCCCCTGGAATCCATTCAGATATATCTACTGTGTAGTTTATGATTTTCCACCCCTCATTGTCCCCTGTACTGATTTTGAGGGTGTTGGCAATACTGGGGGACATTTTGTTGCTTTGCTTTTTCATGTTTCTGCTATATTTTGTTTATTCTTATGTTAGAATTTCAAATTCTTCGACCCAGTGCTCTGTTTCTCAGAAGGAAGCCACAATATTTTTATGATCCTCAAGGTAATCCAGGTATTGGCGTAGGGAGAAAACCAATTGCCAGCTCTTACTATGTTACCTTGTCTATGGTAGTAAATTCAGTGACAACGATGGCATCAAATGTCAACTGGATGTTGACAGGCCCTTGAATGCACTCAGGAATAGCCCTTTACCAAAACAAAGAGGACTCTGATTTTAGAGAAGACAATTATTCTCCCTTTATATTTACCCACTGTTATTCAGAGCACTAGTTTCTTCGGAGTGTTGGCAGCAGGATCAGAGCTTAATTATACCCCTAGGTCAAGCATCTTCTTCAAGACTTCCTCTTTTGACAGTTATTGTCATCAACCCTTCCCTTGCACAACAGAATAAAGGCCCTGTGATCTTGGTGGTTTGAGCCCAGACCTCCCATGGGATCCCAGGGGATTCTTCTTTGTTTCCACTGATCCAGTCCTATCCCCCAAGGCTCTAACTCAGTCTCTGTGGAATTATATCACATCAGTCCTGAAGTAAGACTCTTCTACTGAGTGTTGGCCTCTGCTTCAATCAGGTCAGTCTGTTGGTTGTCAGCTCTGTTGCCCCGTGCTGTGATGAGCACAAGGACTAGGGATAAGGGGCTCAATTCCCAAATCTCCTGGGCTTGGGCATGGGTCTCCAATGAGCCACAGCATCTATTGGGGTGAGAGGTCACTTTCTGGGTCCTCCAAGCTTGGACACAGGTCCCTGGTAGTCCACAACATGCATGATAATTCTATTTCTATACATGAACATCAAAAACTGTAGAAACTTTAAAAATAATAACATTTACAGTTGCATAAAAATGTCAAATTATAAATAATTTCCAAGACTTCTACATTGGAAATTGGAAACTATTAAAAGACTTAAATAAATTGATATGTATTACATGTTAATAGTTTAAAAGATTGAATACTGCTAAAACAGTAAATTCTCTCCAAACCAGAAACATTTAGTGAAATATTAAAGTCTGTGAAATTGTTTGTCTTTGTTGTAATTGAAATGACCAAGATGATTGTGAAGTAGGTAGAAATGTAAAGACCTAGGACAAATAAATTTTGTAGAAAGAAAATAGAAGTCTTGGGGCTGAGGATGTAGCTCAGTAGCACAGCACTTACCTGGCCAGTGTGAGGCCCTGAGTTTGATTAACAGTACAAAAAAAAAAAAAAATCAACATACTTGTCATTTAAAAACTAGAAATCTCAAACTATCGGATTTTGAGACCTACTACAAAGCTACAATTTTTCATACAGGAAATATCCTGGTTAAATATTGGACAAATTGGATGGTGAAACAAAAGGGTTCATAAACACAACCACACACACAGAATCATCTGATTTTAACAACAATTCTAATCAGTTCAGAGAAAACCTATTGGATACCTGTATGATCAAAAGTAGATCTTAACAGTATCTCATAAAATACACAAAATCAATTACAGATGGAATACATACCAAATTTGAAAGGTAAAACAAATAACTTCTAGGAAATAAATGAAACTATTTTCAAACATTAGGGTAGCAAATACTTGTTAAATAGGATTCCAGAGCTTTGACATAGGATGGTATGACTGGTGAGAGGAGTCTGAGTTCAACTCCTCCCTTCCTCTATATCCTATCAACTCTAGCAATATGTGCCAGCAGGTGATCTCTAACCTTTCTTTTTGTTTTATTCTATTCATCCTCTTCCTCTCTTTTGTCAGCTATCTCACTTGACTTCGTGATACTTTCATGCAGGTAAACACTGTCTCATCTCTTTCTGGTTCACTTCAGAACTCTTAAGCCTTCTCTTGCAATTATTCCTGCCTATGTCCTACAATTACCCAAAACCTGGCTTATCATCCTGTGTCCTACAACCTTGTTCCTACTATATTTAACCTCATTCATC
This sequence comes from Chinchilla lanigera, assembly GCF_000276665.1. Taxonomy (NCBI): domain Eukaryota; kingdom Metazoa; phylum Chordata; class Mammalia; order Rodentia; family Chinchillidae; genus Chinchilla; species Chinchilla lanigera. Next base: position 2,215,941 of record NW_004955461.1, read on the forward strand.
TCTCCATCCTACCCACTATCCTCCTGAATCCCCACACGCACAATAGTGTAAAATCACTCTACTAAATGGAGAATCCCTGCGTACAAGTCCTTGGTATAAATTGAATTATATTATATTTCTTATATTACATTTCTGTAGACCTTCCTCCTGTGGTTATAGATACTAGGCTAATAGTTACCACAGTTTCTCAGTAGCCAGACTGCTCTTGAGTTTATTGTTATTGCCAACTAAACTACATTAACCAGGATGTCATACATACTATAACCAGTTTTTCCACCCATATGACAACATTGCAATTGTAAGGGATCATAACCGTCACCATATACCATTACCAAAACAATGGACCCTAACTCAAATTGATAACAACTCCCCATGCTTAATGTATAGGAAAGGTATGTTCTTGGGATAGACATAAAGACCAAGAATCACCTACATCTACAAGACATTGGAAAAAAGACCTCCTAAGAAAGCCTCCACACCAGTGATAAGGCTGTCTAACATAAGAAATCTACAAGCATCAAGACAGTAAACAAAATAAAACAGAAAACGACAAGATGGAGCAAAATGCAATCCAAAACACCCAGCCCACACAGGACAAGACCAGAACACAAAGCAACAGAGGAAATCAGAAGTCAACAAATGGAACTCTCTGAAATGATAGCAGCAGAAGTAAAAAAAAAAAACAAATGGAAAAAACCATACAAAAATAATCTTGGAGATGCAAAAATAAATGACTACCAAAATAAAAGACATTAAAGCAGACACAGATAAACAAATAGAGGAACTCAGGAAATCAATGAAAACCATGAATGCCAAATATAGACAAAATTGAGGCCATTTACATTAATGATCATAACTGATATGTGTTGGCTTATCTTTGTCATGGTATTTGCCTACTGTTGGTTTCCTACTTTTTCTCTCTGTTTAATTGCTTTCTCTGCTTGGTGGTTCCTTTCTATTGGTGTTCTTGAAATTTGGTCATTTTTATCTCTTTCTAGAATATCTTTTAGTACTCTTTGTAGGGTTGGTTTGGCACTCATGAAGTTCTTCAGTTGTTCTCTGTAGTGGAAATATTTTATTTCTCTATTAAATTTGAAGGATAGTCTTGCAGGATATAACTGCATGGCAAATTCTTCAAAAAAAATCAATAACTTGGATTTGATCTTATTGAAAAGTTTCTGCACATCAAAAGAAATCACCAGCAGAGTAAAAAGAAAATGCACAAATTTGGAAAAATTTTAACCAACTATCCCTCAGACAAAGGATTTCTATCTAGAACATATAAAGAATTGAAAAAGTCAGGCCCCAAAAATACATAGATTGCCAACTATTAATCGAAAAATGGGCATCTGAGATGAATACACAATTCTCAGATAAAAAAATACAAATGGCAAATACATGAAAAAAATGTTCATCATTAGTCATGTGAGAAATGCAAATTAAAACAGTACTTATATTACACCTCACCCCAGAAAGAATGGCTATCATCAAGAAATCAATCAACAACAAATGCTGAAGGGGCTGTAGGGAAAAAGGAACATTTCTCCACTGTTGGTAGAAGTGTAGATTGGGGCAACCACTGTGGAAATCAGTCTGAAGATGCCTCAGTAAACTAGGATTAGAGGTCCCATTCAACCCAGCTCTTCCCCTTCTGGGTATTTTCCCAGAAGATCTGAAAGCATCATATTACAGTGACATATGTGCACCCATGTTTATAGCAGCACAATTTGTAATTGCTAAATCGAGGAAACAATCCAAATGCCTATCAAATGAGGAATGGATAAAAAAGATGTGGTATTTTCATATAATGAAATATTACTCAGCTATAAAGAAAAATAAACTCAAGGCTTTTATAGGTAAATGGATGCCACTAGAGACCATACTCGTAAGTGAAATAAATCAGACTCACATGTTTAAACATCATACTGTCTCCCTAGTATAAGAACCTGAAAGAGTAAATAAAATCTAAAAGGTGCAATGGAGGGGTCTGGGGATTTAGCTCAGTGGCAAAGTGCCTGCCTGGCAAGCGGAAGGTCGTGAGTTCGGATCCTGGTACCGGAGAAAAACCAAAAAAGAATAAATAAATAAAAGGTGCAATAGATAGTATGAAAGGGAAAGAAATTGCTCAAAAGTAAAAAAACAACTAGGATCAGGGAAAAGAGAAAAAGAAGAAAGAAGGAAAAAGTATGTGTATACACACACACAAGACAGCTAAGATAATTGTACTACTAATTTCTATTGCTTTCTTGAAAGGAACAGTTGATATTTAATTGTTTGATCATTCTTGCATGTCTATATTTATCGCAGTAATGAATATGAAGATTTCAGTATGTAATACAACAACCATTGTTAATTTCTTATCACCTGTCCGAAATTCTGCATTGTTTTTATTGTTATTGTGTTGTTTCACTTATGTCTCTGTGTGTGTTAATATGTTTTGGTTCTTCTATCTTTAAAAATAAAATTTAAAAAAAACACATACAAAAAATAAAATCAAGGAAACAAATCCAAACAGAAATGCAAGAGATTAGAAACTCCACCAGAAGTATACACAACAGATTGAATGAAGGCAAGGATAGAATATCAGATCTGGAAGACAGGTATATGACAAGTGGCCAGAAAAAGAAAGATATTTTAAAAATCACAGGAGACTACAAAAAATCAATCCAACAGCCACAGGATGAACCAAAGAACAACATAAGACTGATTGAAATCAGTGAGAAAGTTAGAGATAGCACGAAAGCCAATTAAAGCCTCTTCGCAGAAATGATGGCAGAAAACTTCTCAAAAATAGATAAAGAATTTGATAAACAAAGAAATGAAGCATATAGAACTCCAAATAGCCATGATCAAAATAAATCTACATAAAGGCATAGAATAATCAAGATTCCAGAAATCCAGCACAAGAACAAAATATTAAGAGCAGCTAGAGAAAAGAAACATATCATCTATAAAAGAAAACCCATGAGAATCATAGCAGACTTCTCAACACAAACCTTCAAATCAAGGAGAGCTTAGAGTGAGGTATTTCAAACCCTAAAGGAAAACATTCTTCAAAACAGATTGATGTACCCCACAAAATTATCTTTCAAAATTGATGGAGAAATGATACTTCCATGACAAAGAACATCTGAAGATATTTATGACCACAAAACCAGCTATACAGAATGCTCTGAAGAACATACTAGAAACAGATAACAAAGACAGCAAACACATGAACAGCAGTAGAAAGAAGCTGCCAGGCTGGGCAAGCAATTAAACAGAGGAGAAAGATGGAGAACAAACAACAGTAAAACATCATGAAAAGGAAAAGCCAATACATATCAGTTATAACGATCTACATAAATGGTCTCAACTCACCAACCAAAAGAAACAGACTGGCAGAATGGATCAAGAAGCAAAATCTAACAATATTCTGCATTTGTGAAACACATATAACCCCAAAAGAAATTCATAGACTAAAACTCAAAGGATGGAAAATAATTTTCCTTGCCACAGGAACCCAGAAAAAAGCAGATAGCTGGTCTATTTGCAGAGAATGCAAACTTTAAGCCAAAACTCACCAAAAGAGACAAAGAAGGTCACTATGTACTTGTTAAGGAGAAACTTCAAAAAGAAAAGCTAACAATCATAAATATTTATGCAGCAAGCACAGGTTCACCCAGATATATAAAACAAATATTAACAGATGTGAAAAATCAAACAAGCACTAACACAATTGTAGTGGGAAACCTTACTACCCCATTCTCACAAATAGATCAATTAGACAAAGAAATATTAGACTTAAACCAAGTCTGTGAACAAAAAGGCTTGGTAGATGTCTACAAAGTGTTCCACCCCAAAACATCAGAATACACATTCTTCTCAGCTGCACATGGGTTGTTCTCCAAAATAGAATATATATTAGCTGACAAAACACACTTAAGTAAATCTAAAGGAATTGAAATCATCCCATGCATACTACCTGACCATAGCACACAATGAAACTGGAAATCAAAGACAAAGGAAAATACAAAAACTACATTAACACATGGACATTAAACAACACCCTTCTGAACAACCAATGGGTCACAGAGGACCTTTTTTTAAAAAAAGGAGCTTGAAGACAAAATTATACATTATATACAATTAAATGATAATGATGATACAGCATACCAAAACTTATAGGATGCAATGAAATCAGTCCTACAAGGGAAATTTATAGCAATGAACTCACACATCACGAAAACAGAATGAGCTCAAGTAAATAATCTAACATTGAAATTCAAACATCTAGAAAAAGAATAAGTCAAGCCCAAAGCTCATATAAGGGAGGAAATTATAAAGATAAAAGCAAAAATTAATGCAATAGAGACTAAGAAAACAAAACAAAGTATTGATGAATTGAAAGTTTGTTCTTTGAAAGAACAAACATAAATGACAATCTATTAGGCAACCCCATCAAAGAGGAAAGAAAAGAAACAAATTCAAGCAATTTTGAAGGGGGAAATCAAAATGGATCCCACACATATGCTGGAGATCATCAATACCTACTATGAAAATATATATTCTAATAAGATGGGAAACACAGAAGAAGTGGACAGATTCTCAGACACAATCAAATTGCCAAAACTAAAGAAAGAAGATATAAAAATTGTAAATCATCTGGTACTAGCCAATGAAATTGATAATATAATTAAAACTTAACTAACCAAAAAATGCCCAGGCCCCGATAGATTCACAGTTGAATTCTTTTTTTTTATTTTAAAGATAAAAGAACCAAAACATATTAACAAACTCAGAGACATAAAAAGAACCAAAAACATATTAACAAACTCATAGATAGGAAGAACCAAACAAGAAATTTAGAGATCTAATGCAACTAATGTGGAAAATCTTAAAGAAGTTGAAAGGGAACCAGTACTTCCAAAATCATTGCTGGAAACAAGTATTACTGATTCCAAAATCATAGAAGAATACAAGCAAAAAAAAAAAAAAAAAAACAACTACAGGCCGATCTCCCTAAGGAACATAGATGCAAAACTCCTTAATAAGATACTGACAAATTGAACACAGCAAATTATCAGAAGATTATACAGCATGACCAAGTAGGATTCATCCCAGAGATTCAGGGATGGTTCAACACACACAAATCAACAAATGTAATACACTGTGTTAACACAAGCAAAGACAAAAATCACATGATCATCTCAATAGATTAAAAAAGTATTTAACAAAATCCAACACCCATTCATAATGAAAACCCCACAGAAAATTGGAATAGATGGTCCTTACCTCAATCTTATAAAAGCCATCCATGACAAACCAACAGCTCACATCATGTTAAATGGTCAAAAACTGAAAGCTTTTGCTCTAAAATTAGGAACAAGGCAAGGATGTCCATAGTTACTACTCCTACTCAGTAAAGTTCTGGAAACATTAGCCAGAACAATTAGACATGAGAAAAAATAAAAGTAAATCAGATAGGAAAAGAAGACATTAAGTTATCATTATTTACAGATGACATAATACTCTACATAGAAGACATCAAAAACTCCACAAAAAAACTTGTAGATTTAACATCTAAATTTAGTAGTATAGCAGGATAAAAAGTCAACGCTCAAAGATGAATAGCCTTGTAGCACACAAACAGCAAATTTACAAAGAGAGAAGCTGCGGAAACCACACCCTGTACAATAGCACCTAAAAAATGAAATATTTGCCAATCAATCTAACAAAGGATGTAAAATACCTGTACAGTGAAAATTACAGTGCCCTAAGAAGGCGATTGAAGAGGATATAAAAAAATGGAAGGATATCCCTTGCTCTTAGATAGGAAGAACCAACATAGTGAAAATGGCCATACTCCCCAAACTGCTATACAAATTAAATGCAATCTCAATCAAAATACCACTAGCATTCCTCACAGATGTGGAGAAAACACTCTGAAAATTCATTTGGAACCAGAAGAGCCCTAGAAGAGCAAAATTAATTCTGGATAACACAGACAAGTAGGAGGCATGACAATCTCAGACCTGAAACTATACTACAAAGCTACAATGATAAAATCAACATGGTATTCGCAAAAAGCAGACCTGAGGATCAGTGGAACAGAATACAAGGTGCAGACGCAACCCCAAACACATTCAACCACCTTATCATTGACAAAAGAGCCAAACATGTTCACCGGAAGAAAGATAGTCTTTTTAATAAATGATGCTGGAAAAACTGGTTTTCCACATACTGAAGACTAAAATTAGACCCATGTCTAGCACTATGGACTAAACTAAAGTCAATATGGATCAAAGTTCTAAATATTAAATTAGAAACCCTAAATTTACTGGAAGAAAAAAATAGGTGGAAATCTCAAAGATATAGGTGTAGGCAGAGACTTCATGGACAAAACCCAGACTGCAAGGTGAATATCACAAAGAATCACCAAATGGGATCTCACCTTATTAAAGAGCTTTTGCACAACAAAAGAAATCACCAACAGAGTGAAAAGACAACCCAAAGAGTGGAAAAAAATTACAGTCAGTTGTCCCTCAGACAGAGGACTTCTATATAGAACATATAAAGAATTTTTAAAAATCAGGCCCTCAAAATTCAAAGACCAAATCCAAAAATGGACATTTGAAATGAGTACACACTTCTCAGATGAATAAATACAGATGGCAAATAAATACATGAAAAAAATGTTCAACATCATTGGTCATTTGAGAAATGCAAATTAAAACAACACTGAGATTCCATCTCACCCCTGAAATAATGACTATCATCAGAAAATCAACCAATAACAAATGCTGGAGAGGCTGTGGGGAGAAAGGAACCCTTCTCCACTGTTGCTGGAAATGTGGATTGGTGAAACCACTGTGGAAATCATTGTGGAGATTCCTTTAAAAAAGTAGGATTAGGGGTTCAATTTGACCCAGATTTTCCCCTTCTGGATATCTTTCCAGAAGAATTAAAAACATCATACCACAGTAATATATGTGCACTCATGTCAGCAAAATCTTGGAAACAACACAAATGTCCATCAACTGAGAAGGGGATAAAAAATGTGTAGTATTTTTATACAGTGGAGTATTACTCAGCTATAAAGAAGGATAAACTGGAAATTTTTGTAGATAAAGGTATACAACTCCAGACCATACTCATAAGTGAAATAAATCAGAACCACAAATATAAACACCACATTGTCTCACTACTGTGAAAACCTGAATGAGTAAATAAGACCAAAATGTACAATAGATATTTTGAATTGGGAAGAAACCATTCAAAAGGAAAGACAAACTATTATGAGGGATAGGGGAAAGGAAGGAAAGGAAAAATATACATATGTATTTATATACAAGATAGTTAGACAGCTAGTTTCCCTTAGTTCATTGAAAAGTAATGTTTGTGCTAATATTGTTTTGACAAAATATGCTTATATCTTGTACTCTGAACAACTACTACAAAGACAACAATATGCAATGTATTAATTATTATAATTCTCCTACTAACCTGTTTTGAAACTGTTATTTTTATTTTTTCTCTTTAATATAAAAAATACTGTGTTACATTGGACAAAGGAATCATGCTCATAACATAGTAAGAACCTTTAAAAATTAATAACAGGTCTTGTATGGTGGCATGTACCTATACTTCCAGAACTCAGGAGGCTGAGGCAAGAGGATCACTGCAAGTCTGAGGCCAGCCTGAGCTACATAGTGAGTTCAAGGGCAGTCTGAACTATATAGTGAGACCCTGCCTCAAAAAAAAAAGAAAAAAAAAATTTAATTTTTATTTTTTTAATTTTTAATTTTTTTTTTCAGTACTGGGGATCGAACTCATGACCTTGCACTTACCAGGCAGGTTCTTATGCCACTGAGCTATATTCTCAGCCCCTAAAAGAAAAAAATTAATAAGAAAAGGGACTGGGGATACAGCTCAGTGGTGCAGTGCCTGCTTGGCATGCACAAGGTCCTGAGTTTGATTTCCAGCACCAAAAATAAATCGATAAAAAGACAAGTAACCACTTTAAATGTGGAAAAAAAAAAACTAGAACAGGATTTCAAAGATCGTTTATCAAGAACATGTAAGCTGAAACTATAGTGAGTTACCCCTGTGTACTCATTAGATTGGCTAAAATTTAAAACAACTAACAAAACCAAGTTTTGGTAAGTTTGGGATATAACTGAAACTCCTATATTTCTACTTGTTCACATATGTGAATTGGCTCACCACTTTTAAAAATAGCTGTTGGTAGTATCTTCTAAAGCTTGACCAGCAATTCCATTCCCAAGTTTACACTCAAGAGAAATAACGTACACTAAGAGCCATGCACAGAGCTGTCCAGAACCACATTTATTCACCATAACCTCAACCGGGATAAGGATGCAACAGCACACATTCATGAGAAGGGACAGAGAGGAACCTTGTAAGGTGCTGGAAATTTTTTCTGTCTTAATTTGAATGGTGATTACACAATGATACACAGCTGTGAACACACAAAGTCAATAAGCTGGACTCAAAATCTGAGACTTTCACTTACTCTACTACATATATTTCATACCTCAATTTCAAAATTGCAGAAATACTTTAAGAAATTATTTTACGTCACAAATCCTTGCGCTCCCTTTCCTCTCCTCTCTGCTTCTCCCTCAAATTCTTCTGCTCCTCCCACCAGTCCTCTCTCAGCAGATAAGTCAAGTCTCAGTGAAGCAGAGGAAATCTACATGGGTAAAACTTGGGCTCAAGTAAGCTCTAATAACTCTCAAAATGAAGGTGGCAAAACTAAATTGGGACATGGATTGCCTGCTTTGGATACCTTTAACAGCTGCTGTTTTGTTGCCCCAAGCCTCACTTTGTTTTGTGGGGTGCACTTCCCTGGCAGTTGTTTGAATACTAAGGCAGAGTTCCACACAAGAGAACAACTTCCCAGTGATGGTGCGTGTGCCTCAGCAAGAGCCAGGGGGTTTCTGATCTACGCAGTCAGCAGAGTGAACTCCAGGATGAGCACACAGCCCTGGGACTCTGAATGCTCGCTCCAGGCATGAGCCACCTAGACTAAAAGTGCGTGGATGCCCTGTCTGTTCTACACCTCCAAACAGTCTTCATCCACTCCTGCATGTAGCGGATTTACTGAGTACCTCCTATAATCTAGGTGTGTCACATCAGGATTTTATATTCAGTACATTTCTACTTTATTCAATAACATTTGTGATTTTACCTCATACAGAAGGAAAAGCACACAGTGTCACTCAGTTGATAGAGCTGTGATCCCTAAGCCCTAGAAATAGAAAAAAAAAAAAAAATAGCAGTGAGTTGGGTGGGTACCACTAGCAACAGTAAGTGGGGACTCTCTGGTTCTCTCAAAGGTGAAAAAGACCCAGCATATCCCACTGACAGGGCTTCTGTGTGTTCATCTGGAAGTCTGGGGAAAAGTTTATGTTGTGTGTGTGTGTGTGTGTGTGGTCTATGAGTTTGAGTGTGTGAGTGCGAGTGTGTGTCTGTGAGTTTGAGTGTGTGCGTGTGCGACTGTGTGTGTCTGAGTTTGAGTGTGTGTGAGTGTGAATGTGTGTATGTGAGTGTGTGTGTGTGAGTTTGAGTGTGTGTGTGAGTGTGTGTGTCTGTGAGTGTGAGTGTGTGTGTGTAGTACTCATAAATTCTACCCAGGCTTCTTTGCCTTACTCTAAAAGCTGAGTAATAATGTAAAAACTGTGAATCAGAAAGAAGGTTTAAGTGCTTAGTGAATATTAAATTCATTCAAATTTCTGTGGTTTCAGCTGACAAGAGGAAGTTTTGAACAGTTTCTCGTAAAGTTACAACAGCCGGTCAGACAAAGGAAACCCCTCCCGGCTTCGAATTCCAGAACGTTTCCTAGAGTTTGAAAGGCAGCCAGAAAGTGACCGGGAGCTTTAGAGAGAGGGAAAAGCTTCAGTCAAGGGCAGTAATCTGCCTCCCTCCCCTCGTCATGACTCTTTTCTCCATAAATAGCCTGAGATCCTTGTTGCTTTTTTAAAGGTAGCTGCTGGATTTGTCTGTAAGACCTGTACTTCCTGTTCACCGTGTTCCCCTTTTTTAGAGTGGCCCATGGTGCAGCACGGTAGAAACTTGCAACCTTGAATTCCAGCTCTTCCTCCTTCACTAAAGGACTTCACTTTCCTCATCTGTCCGATGGGTGTGTGTATCCCTACCCTGAAGCAGTGCTGTGAGCAGCAGATGTAACCAGATGGATCACACGGGCTCTGAGCTCTCTAAAATTGGGAAACACCTCCGGCTTATTCATCTTCATTTGTTTAGTGCAGCACTTGGCACCCCAAAATGTTTGTTTAGTGGATGAAGTAGTAAAAGTTGACAGTTTTTAACTAAAGTTTTTAAACTGTTAAATACTATTTTAAAACCATTTGGTACCAATGGGGAAAGAATAATAGAGTGGGACTCCTTTAATCTATGTCTTATACATCAGTATAGCTAAGGGAGATCGGAAAGATGTCAGATAGCCTGGGTAGTAGCTGGAAGCTGGAGGCCAAGACAGCCCTGAAGTCAGTCAGCACTGCGGAGAGGGAATCCTTCACTGCCTGCTTTCCTCTGCCTCCACAGCCCTCTACCTACTTCTCAGTACCTCCGTTGACCAACAGGGGTCGCTCCTATTATGAGTTTAATACTGACCTTGTGATCTTCCCAACACACTGGAGAAAATACAGACTATAGATGAGACATATTCAGATGTATGGTCCTATTCCATTACTGGGTAGCCATGTGACCACACCTGTTAAAAGGATGCAGTGATACCTGCGTTCTCGCTGGGAAGAAGATAATCTCTCTCTCCCTCTCCCTCTTGCTCCCTCCCCCCAGCCTGGTATTAATTGTATTATATTTATATAAAAAAATCCATGTCATATCTTTACAATTTTGTTGGAGCAAAATACATTTAGAAAATAGAAGTAATGTTTGAAATCACAAGGTATTCTTAGGAGACTTCTTATAGAAAGACAACATTGTGGGTGAACACGAGATAAGCAATAGCTACAAGCAATAACCCAAAACACTCCGCCCTCTTCCTGATGACCAGCTAAATTTTGGAAGGCAAGCCATAGAGATACCCTCTTCTCCAAACTAAGACCTATGCTGCTTGGGTTCCAACAGTCATTCACATCTCCCCTGAACTATTTGCAATCACTGAGGTATAATTTTCTCCTGCTTAGGCAGTCAGTTTATAATTCCCTTAAGCTACTTCATTTTAATTAGCCCTCACACTTTCCTTTCACAGCAAGGCTTGGTCAAGCTGCGTAGGAAGCTCAAGGCTCAGGAATAAATGGGATGAAATTCTTTCCCTTCTGTAGCTCTTAGTACAACAAAGATCTCTCCAGTGTAACAGCAACCTGCTTTGTTTTGTTCCTCTAACTACCAGGCACAGGCTCTAATATTCTTTATCTTACTAAATTTTCACCACAGCTCTCTATGGTCACTACTCTCATCAGACCCATTTAATGGAGGAGGACCTGAGAGTGAAAGCTTACCTAACTTTCCTAAAACAGGTCATGTTACTAGGAGGAGGTCAGAATCCATATTAAAGCAGTCTGAGTCCAAAACTGCAAATCGCTACCTGACTAGGCAAGAGAAGTGAATGAGGTGCTGCAGTTGTTCAAGTTCCTGCCGGAGTTTGGGATAATTCTTTGGTTCCGTGCAATTTTATCAGGATCCTGAAAGATGAGTAGAGCGAGCATGTAGTTATAAAGAAAAGAGAAGACACCCCAGGCAGTGGAGACAACATTTTCTAAGTCTCTCAGAATTAAAAGCATTCTATGATATCCTCGGAGTGTGGTAGTGAGGTCCCAGCTAATGTCCTCCCACCTCCAAGCAGGGTTGGAGTGGTGAATGACACCAGTGAGGAAAGGCTGCAGAGGGTCTTTGCTTGCTCGGCCAGCAGCTGTGTGGCCATGTTCTCCACCACAAACGTGGCCTCAGTCTCTGTGTGCACTTTGGATGAGAAACAACCCAATGATTTCGAGTTGAAAATGTGAATCGGCGGGTGTTTCTCCTATCCTGTTAGTCAAATCAGATCATGGCCTCCAAATCCTCTAAGCCAATTTTCCTGTGTGGCTCAGATATGACTTTAGAAAATAATTCTGAAGTCTACTGTGCTCTCAGTAAGAGCATGAGGCTTGTCCGTAGCTGTGCTGATCCAGATGGAACCATGGACATAAAAGTCCAAGAAAATGGGAGAAGAGGAAGGTGGATGACCTTTCCTAGCTGCCTATACTTGAACAAAAATGTGGTCATCTTCAACAGTATGTGATAACCTGTGACATGAGATTGAAGATAAGTTCTCTCTGTTATAATCACTAAGAGATCTTAGCAGACAAATGCTAGGTGTATAGAACTGCAGACAAAACACTTGACCCTCAGAATGTATTCGTTTTGGAGAAGGTTTAAACAGTAATGGAAGGGATATCTGAGATAGGTTTCATCTTCCTTTACATCACGAAGGTTACCTAGACTCAGCTTTCTGTACTTTCAAAAGAGTAATCTGCACATGATGGTATGGAAAAATTAAAAACAAAACCCCCAAAAAAGTCAAGCGTAGAAGGGGTGGTGTTTGAACCTAGCTGGGAAATTGTAACATGAAGGGAGATGTGGGTGTCCCCTTTTTGTTGTCTCAAAATGTCCAGCCCTTGGGGTTAAATGTTTTCCCCTTTTGGGGTTAAATGAAATCCCCAATGAAAACAGAAACTAGAACTATGAACTAAAAGAAAAATATGTATTTGAATTTTCCTTCCGGTGAACATCCTTTTGAGTTATTTTAGTGTATTTTTTTGGTTGGTGAAACGTAGCAAACTGGGTTGTTCTTTTTTCCCACACTCACTGAATTTCTTCGAATAATACGTGGCCCTTAATGCAGTGCATTTACCACACAGCATGGAGGCCACTAGAGGAACGGTGAGGTGGGAGGGGTGAAGGAGGGCATGCGTATCGTATCATCCCGTTTGGGAAAACAGTGTTCACAGGCAGCACCAGGTGCCCAGAGAGTTTCATGGGGAAGAGAGGGCCTCTCATCTCTTCACATTTCCCAACGTCCCTACATCCCATTAATTCAGGAAGGCAAGTGAGCAAGGTCCTCACCGCTGAAAGCTGATCAAATGTTTCTGTTCACTCACAGGATCCCAGCATTAGGAGCTAAACAGAAGGCCAAGTAGACTTTAAACCAGCCTCATACTAATGCAGGTGATGAGTTATGAAGCCAGCTTGGGACAGCAGATATTTAAGGCCCAGTGGGGTTCAGGCATCCTTCTCTGGTCCAGAGGTCAGCATCAGGGACTTGACTGAAGGTCTCTGATGGTAGAGAATGACTCTCTTCATTAGCACAGATTTCTCCTCAACAAATCCAAAGGGATTTGCAACATGCTTTGTAGCCAAGCCTACAGTCGTAGGACAGAGACCTCCTCTGTACACCATGTGTAGCAGATCATCACCCTTGGGGCTGAACTTTGGAACTTCCTAATTCTCAGAGAAACTAAACAAAACACTTTACTGTGTATAGCTGCAATTAGAACCCAGTGAAATCATACTGGGCGCTTTGCTTTCATTTGCTGTAAGGTATTCTTAAACACTCTTTTTTTTACCCAATATAAAAATAATACACGTCTGGCATGAAAACAAAAGATAAATAATAATGCTTTCTCAAACATATAATTCAGCAATTATAAGAATCACCATCGATATTTCACACACAGCAGAGGTCAGCAAGCTTTTTCTCTGAAGAGCCAGATAGAAAATATTTTAGGCTTTGAGACCTGAAGCTTTTATTGCAGTTTTTCAATTCTGCTGTTTTAGCACGAAAGCAACCGTAAACAATACATAACGAATGAGTGTGGCTGTATTCCCATTATTTACAAAAATGGGTGGCGATCTGGTTTTGGCCCAGTGTGTAGAGTTTTCTCTTTGTGGATCCTGATAGGTGTGCAACTGTACATCCTGTCCTTATCACTTTATGTCATTTCGGAAGTACCTTCTCAGGATATTGGACATTCTTTACACAACATTCTCCACAAAAGAGCTGCCTACTGCTCCATTTTATGAAGCAAACTTTTCACAACTATTGACATATATGAGTTTTTCAAGTCTTTTAGCACTGGACATACTATGATGAATATCTCTATATGTTTAGTATTTTGTCTCCGTTTTAAAATTATTGCAAAGCATAAACTTCTGGAAGTGGGTTTTTAAAATACTCTTTAGAGATACTGTCAATTCCTTGTCTCAAGAACTTTCACCAACTACCTCCCGGAGAGTAGGGGCTGGGGATTTAGCTCAGTGGAGCAGCGCCTGCCTGGCAAGCGCAAGGTCGTGAGTTCAATTCCCGGTACCACAAAAAAAAAAAAAAAAACCTTCCGGAGAGCAGGGTATGAAGTTGCTCATTTCCCCACAACTGCACCAATGCTGAGTGTTTCCCATCTGAGCAGCATTTCTTACGGGGTAAGAGGCAGGATGTCTTAAGCGAAGGAGGAACTGAGCAAACGTGATGCTCAGGTCACTGAGCCTCCTCATCCTTTGCTCCCCAGGGAGAAAGGGAAGATAATGAAACACCTTATCTTCCCGAACTTTCCTTCCTCTTCCTATGTACCTCATATCTGGATGGAATGCAGATCTGCTGACATCCTGTTTCTCCTTCTATGAAGGGTCCCAAATGTTAATTTCAAATGAACATTTTTTGCTTCTTGCTTCTCTCACTTCAGCTGCAAACTCTGTACTGATATTGTCTCATTTTCTCAAGATGAGTTTGATCTCTGCTTACTGACATCTCCCTGCATGGCCTTCTTGGGTGAGCTCCTCTCACCAGGGCAGGCAATCTCAGAAGAACACCCAAATGGACCTCAGGATGAGAGGCAGGCCTCCAATTCACACATTTTCAGCAAACCAGCTAGAGAAGATGGCCGTTGATTACATGAAGTTTATCTAGGATATTTTTCTTGCAATCCTAGCTTGAGATAGTCAGTTTCTATTAGCCATTACATCCTTTGCATTGTTCCCAGATCAATTAGGCTCAAATTTTGGCCGTGGAACTCATTAAATATGAGATCTAGGAGAAGCTGTCTGGTCTCCATATGCCTCTCTTTCAACTATAAAATGAAAATAATAATAAAACATTCTCCTAGAGTTGATTTGAGAAGTAAATGCAATTCTGCAATGGGATCAAAAATGTCTATCCTATCCCCTTCTTTTTTTGAATTTTATTTTAAAAAAAAATAAAAGTTAAAAAATACTTTTAAAAGGATGCAGAATTTCAAAGCAAGATGATAGAAAATCAACAATGGTTGTTATATTGCATATTGTTATCTCCACAGTAGTTGTTCAGATTACCAAATATAGGAATGCAAAATTGGTCTAAAAAAATTAAGAAAAGAAAATTAAGCATTAACTGTTCCTTTCAATATACTTAATTCCAGTCACAACCATTGCAACATAAGTCCACGCAGCCCTCTGGCCAGGCAGACAAAGCCTGCACATCCTTTCACTCCTTGCCCTCTCATTTCCCCTCTCCCCTATCTGTGCAGGGAGCACATACCTGGACCTGCTCACCCAGTTGCCATCAAACATAGGTCAGCACCTTGACTTGTGATGGTTAGGTTTTTTTCCAGATGTTGTTTTCTCTCCTGTATCTCTAATTCCGAGAGGCTCAGAGTCCCTGCTCTAACATTGCTCTTTCAAACATCACGCTCACACACACCCAGTGAGCATACTTTCCCTGTGACTCCTCAGGCATGCTCACCCCCAGCCCAACAAGTACATGTTGTGTGTGTCGGAGTGGCAGGAGAGAAGGACTCACTATTACCTGGTAGCCAGCAGCTCCTCTCCCAGATGGGGAGCCTGAGCCCCTCAAAAATGTTGCATTCATCACTGAGCCCTGTGTGGGGCCCAGGTTAGGCGTTAAGGAAAAGTTTATAGGGTAGCTAAGTGCCGTGCTATCTACAAAACCAAGGGCTCCCTTGAGGACGGCATGGTGTCTGATTAATGTCCATCACTAAGCTAGCACAGAGCCTGCCACCGTATATCCTAAGTAAACAAATATGGGAGGAAGTGAGGTACTGGCTCCCTTTTGCCTCTTGATCCTCTTGCTTTAACTTTGGACAAAGAAAATGAAAATCTTCAAAAAATGCAACTAGCAGATGGAGGGAAAATGGAACAGTTTTAGTCGTCTTGGCATGGCTGCCTTGATATCCTGAACTGATCCAAAACATTTCCCTTTCATGATTACTTTGATTTTGGATAAGAGCAGAAGTCACATGTGCAAGATGCAATGACTGAAGTGGGTAGGAGAGGCAGTAATGTTTTTATGACCCTGCCTTTCCACTAGATGACACTCAGCAGTAGCATTCACTGTATTTTTGATCACACCTCATAAAAACACTGGTGAGAGAACATTCAGAACTGCTTCAGAAAGTGGTGAGCATAATCGGACTTTGAGGGGATTAAAGGGAATACATCTTTTAGTGTGACTAATTTTTTAAATTAAGCACACACCAAATGTTTTGATCAGTCCTTGTATAGTGTGGTGCTTCTGTGATAAAGGATTGTAGGTTAGGGGTCAAGAGTTGGTAACCAAGTAAGAGTTAACTATATCTGGGTCAAATTCACACATTCTTTCCAGATATTTGTTGAGGCTGATCCTGTGTTAGGCACTGTGGTAGATGCAGGGCACAGCAGAAGTCAAGTCTTTGTCCTCAAGGGCCTGAGAGTCTAGTGAGAGAAGAGAGAAAACCAAGCAAAAAACTATACAATTAATAGGTGGGCTGAGGATGAGGGGGATGGAGGAAAAAAAGAAGAAGAGGCTGTGGAGGGTAGTGGGGAGGATCACATCTCTGCGTTTAACTCCAAGGTAGATGTATGGCCATGAGTAGGAGCAGTTCCACTCTCTAAGAGATTCAATGAAAAGCAGATGGATAGGATGTGAGAACAGTGGAGCATTAAACCCAGCATAGCCCTTCCAAGAGCAGAGCGCCATGCAACCACACAGGTCACATGCCCATAAAGCCAGCCCTCACCTTGGGCAAATCATGAGGCTTTTCCTGGCCTCAGTGTTTCATTACAGGGATTCAGAAATACTGAAACATTTAATAAGGAATAATGGATCTAAAGCTTTTTTTATTTTAAAGAGTACATGAGAAACAAACAAAAAAATAGAACAGTAGCAGCATACCAGTATCACAAATATAAACAAATCAAAGCAAGAACATTCAAAGTGTTACAGGGTCTCAAGACATATTAATACAAATCAACAGTGGTTGTTATCAATTGCATATCACTATCCTCCATTACATTGCTCAGATTATCAGATGTAAGAATGAAAGATTGCTCAAACCATTAAAGAGAATAAGAAAATAATTCTTCAATAAAACAATAGAGATAATACACAGTTTCACTAGACAAGATGGTAGGAGTTCACCATTGTAATTGGCAGAATGAAGGGATATCCTGTATTTGTAATTCCATTGTAATTCCATTGCATACTGTTACCTTCAAATCAGTTGCTCAGACCACCAGGCACAACCGTGCAAAGTCAATCAGAACATAAAAAATTGTGAGCAGTAACTGTTCATTTCAATACACCATCAGACAACAGCAAGGATCTAAAGATTTTTGTCCTACTACTGTATCAGGCAGTACAAAGTACATTTTTGCCCTGTGGCATTTTGGACCAGGACTTCTTTATCTATGCCTCCTGTGTCCAGGGGTGGCTAGATCTGCCCAAATCCCAACAGCCTTCCGGAAAGTAACAGAAGAGTGTGGCAAGTGATGTGTGTGTGTATGTGTGTATATATGCATGTGTTCATGTCCATCTCTTGGCAATTCCCCAGAAAATGTCCCACAAGCTCTGTCACATCTTTAAAGAGGTGCCTCACTCCCTTACAAGCGTTAGTGATCATTTACTCCAAATGGAATCAGAAATGCCCCTTAATTAGAGAGAAGCCAGAGTATTAATTTCTACTACATGTCTCTTTTGCTGTATGTGACATGCGTATAATTCATCTCACTTGAGCTCAGGGCAATCAAATAGGCTTGACTGAGTAGGGTTGTTTCTCACCTACTCTAAACCCTTGCTCCTAAACATCCTCATCATCAGAGAGCTTTGCTGTTTATCCTTTCAGTATCAACTGAGCTATCAACAACCACAAACCAAGGGCAAGGACCACAGTTTGACCTTAAACTCTTCAACTCCACTTAATTACCCATTGTAGCACATGCACGTAAATACAGGATGTCCCTTCATTCTGCCATTCTGCTCTAAACCATTATCAAAAAGACAAATGTAATTCATGTCCAATTACTCACTCACTGCAAGGTCAGAATATTTATTTTTATCATACTTGTGATTTTTAGGATTAGTGGTATCAGTATTTATTCATGGCTAACCTAAACCAAACATCCTGTTGGTATCTATAAAGAGCCATATAGTTATTGTCACAGGTATGCTGAGTCACAAAACAAATACAAAGTTTATGAGTGGACAGGGAAAAGGCTGCAGGGAGATAGAGATAAGTGTGCCTGGGTAATCACAAATGCCTTGTGAAATACACACATTGTTTATTTGTCTTGCCCATTTATTGAGCTCTGTAAGTGCTCGGGAAACTGAAACTAAGCAAAAGAGTGAGGATTTTTGATGGTTATTACAACTGCTTCTTAAACTTGCTGCTGGTGCTGATTTTTCACTTGTATTATTCAAATACTAATTTTAGAAATCATTCTCTCTTTCTAGTAGAATGGAGCTTTGACCAGCCAGAGAAAGTCAGAAAGAAAAAGGGGAAAGTTGGGGAAATAAATGAGGCTCATGTGACTAGGATTAATTTACTCAGAGGTCTACAGGAGTAATAACTTCTCCATCCAAAACCCCTGTGGTCAATTAGTGAAATTAATAAAATGTGGCAGTACTGAAGGGAAAATCCTAATTTTAGAGCTAGCAATGGGCAGTTGAGTCCTTCCTTCTCATCCAGATTCATGCAGTCAAATACATTTTATTATCTTTGGCCACTGTCATTAAAAGAGTTTTAGCTAATTGCCCAGAGTTCTCACCAATTCTTTCTTTGTAGGTGTCATTACTATAAGTTTTGCCTACTTGTAAACTGTTTCCTTTTCTATCTAGCTGTCTGTAAGACTTGCTGTACCTTGCGTTCTTAGTATCCTTAGACTGATCAGTATCTGGAAGTTCAGCTTAGTGGATTCTTACTTGGAGTAAGTATCTCCTCGTAAACCAGTAATACCTGCACAAGTATTTTATCTGTGTGTTTCAGTTCCTCCATCTATGAAAAGGGGATGTGAAACCAGTTTTTTAGTCTTTCCTACTCTGTAATTTTCTATGTAGTTTCTATGACAAGTATGATATTACTCATGTGTCGGATGACTCTTCTTAGATTAATCAGACAAGCCCAAGTTGGGAGTGATTTGAACAAAGTGTTAGTCTTTAGTTGAGAGTAAATGGACTATGGGTCACTAAAGTGATATAGTCTCCAAAGGAGTATATTTGGCATAGAGATGCATAGAAAAGATATGAGGTTTTGGAATGAAATGTCCAATTTGATAGACCAAAAAAAGTTGAATAAAGGCAATTTCATAAGGTCCATAGAATGAAAGAGAGCGGAAGAAAAACTCTGCTCTGCTCAGTTCTTCTCTGCTCTTCTCAGGCTTTAAGCAATAGTCCAGTCCTTGATGCCACACAAAAGAAGAGGGTAATGGACAGGAGATAGACGTGTTCAGTAGATGCTGACCAAGTTGGGAGAGGACTTAAAATATGTCTGGTTGGTAGCGAAAGAGGAAAGGGGCTCTTTATCTTGGAGAAGATTTAAAAGATGTGTGCAAGGATGTGCCAGCGAATATGCCATGCCAGCTGGCTGTGACATTCTATTGCCAGGGATGTACAGTCCAAACTGGTTAACAGGTTGCTCAAGGAGCACAGACACTCACAACCCAAGATCGGATTGTCATCCAGGGGACATTTAGTGATGTTTACAAGGAGCTTTGGTTTTTACAGTTCTGGGAGGTCAGAGATATTGCTCAACATCCTACACTGCATCGGACAGCCTCTAACCAACAGAGAATTATCCAGGCTACAATGCATCTGAAGTTGAGAAACTCCAGAGAGTTTGATAAAGATGTTTAGTTACAAAAATCTGTATAGCTGAGTGGAAAATTTAACATGGATAAATCAAAACAGTGGTGAAAATGACATTTCAAAAAGACTGCTAGTAACATGCAAAACTGTAAATGAAGAAACATACAACATTAAATGATTATGAAAAAGAACGCATCACTCTATTAGAGCTATGTGAAGAGAATAAGTGCTTATCTCTGATTAGTGAGTTTCTTTGAGCTTTGTTTTGACTTGTTTGATTGCTTTTTCTCTATTTCCTAGCCTCTGTAATACACAGGTACTGCTTTAAAATTCACAACCAGAAAAAGATTCTAAGTGGAATTTTTAAAACCTGATGTGCCCTTAAGGACTGAATGGCCCATGGTAATAAGACTTGTAATAGTAACTTCAATTTAGCCAGCAAGCGCATGGAGACACAGGCCTGCTCATTCACGCCCAGTCAGAAGGTAAACTATTATAACCCCTTTGGAAGACAATTTGGCAATATGATTGCAGAACTTTAAAAATATTCATAGCCTATGACCCCATCATTCCAGCTCTGGGAAGCTAGCCCAAGGAAATAATCAAAAATAGGCACAAAGATGCTCATTTACAATAGTCACAAACTGGGTTTATAATGACTACAAATTGAAAATAGCTTAAACTACAAGAAATAGGTGAATATTTAACTAAAATATAATGAATCCATATGATATAATATACAGCCCTTAAAAATAATATTTACAATAACAAGTAATGTGGAAGAAACTTAAAATACAAAGCTAAATGTAAAAAATAAAAGCCCAAAACATATATAAAAAAAGATAGCTGCTACCCAACCCCCCAAAATATATAAAGTATACAAAGGAACAGAGATATTTGGAAATCTATATATTAATATGTAAAGGAACATAAGTATCTTGATGATGTAAGATGTGAATGGTTTTTATTTTTTTCCCTCTTTGCATTTTATGTTCTTTCCTAATAGATAAAATGAAAAATATGCTTTTTATAATAAGACAAAAGCATTGGGGAGATTTACCAAATGCCAATCTGGGACCAGGGCAGTTGTCCTGTTAGGAATATTGTCCCATGTAATGTAAAAATCGCTTTGATGAGTGGTACTATTTCACTCACTTTATTGATGATAAAACTGAGCCTGCTACTCACTGTTTTTTCTGAGGCTTTGCTTGACCTTCCAAGCCTAGTGAAGCTGCTGTTTCTCTGAATTCCCATCACTTTCTTTACTTTTCATAGTGCCTAGCATATGTGTGACACAAGATACTTGCAAATGAAATGAAATGAGTGAATAAAGAGATGAATAACTGACTCAGGTTGATGAGTGGCAGACTCAGCCGGGTGAGCCCATCCTCAAAGTTAGTGTCATCACTGGAGGCTCCAGAGAGATTGTGAAAAGACCAAAGTTCATCGCTTGGCACCTGTCCTTACATACAGGACTTGTTGTTGAGATACCGTTGTGCCTGGTCTGAAGTTATACATTGATCCAGCCATAAAGGCTCAAGTGTCCTCAAAGAGCAGCATGGTTTTTATCCTGTGAATCACAAGGATTTTTGCAATGCTTAGCACAATAGTTGGCAATGCTTATTGCTCCCGCTTCCCTTTGAAATTTCATGTTCGTTTACTTAACAGGGCATTGCTAATCTGGACCAAGGGAGTAGGTGAAGCTCCCTATTTGTAAAGAGGACAACAAGTTAATGAAAAGAAGGAGAGGTATGTGTTGGCGATAGTGTTTCTACAAAGCTCTGTTACATTGTGATGATTTAGGGGCAAACCTTGGCTGGCTTATCATAATAAGGGCCACATTATGGAGGGGATTTACGCGGCAATTACCCTGGTTTTTGCTGGTAAGTTACAGTGTTTTAGGGCTCCCTGGATACTTCAGATTAATGTCTGAATCAGTAGCGTTATTGTTGTAAGATCTTGGTGTGATGGGAGCCATTTGAGGGAGGAATTTTTTATCCCTTATCAGACCATAAAATATCTCATAATCTGTGAAAACATCAATGACTGTGGCTTATAGCTGGTCTCAAAATAGCTTAAACATTACGCTGATTAGGTTTTTTCTTGGGCAGCAAGAATGCATAAATCAGTTCAGAGCTACATTTGTCCATCCAGGTAATATGATTAAAATGGGAAATAGACATACTCAGTGCCTGGCATGAGGAACTAAAAACACCCTAGCCAAAACAAGGCAATAATTGTACAGAATCTCCTTTATAAATGGCATGGTGTTTGATCAGTTCTAAAATTAAGGGTTTCCCTTTGTCACCCAGAGAAGATAAACTGTGTTCAGTGCAAAAGTACCAGTGTGTGTATTGGAGAATGGGAGTGGAGCCTTGGGGAAGCAGTGAATCAGGCACTAGGCATATGCCTGACCAGTATTAACTGGGTAAACCATCAACCTTCAGGAATCACAAAGGGAAAGCACTAGGACTAGTTGATTTATCTTTTAGTGTGTCTCCTCAGCCCAGGCATCTGTGCAAAAACATGGGCAGTGAAGATGGTACAAAGGCCAGGACAGTCTGCTCCAATGCCTCAGTCCATCCTCCCCAGAAACTTCACAGACAATGGCTCAGCACCTTCTTGATAGAGACTGAAGAGGACTAGGATATAGAAAATATGATTATTTTATGGATTCCAAATGATTAAACAGAACACTGAAAAAATACCACTGAAACAATAAGTCACTGTTTAGGGTGTGCTGGAGACTGGGATGTCAGTATGGACCGATATGATATTCATATCATTGGGACGCCTTTCTGTCAAATCCCTGGGATCAAAGAAAATTATAAAATATAGGTAGATAGGTAGATAGATAGACAGATAGATGAATGATAGATAGATATAGATGAGTTACGCTGTTAGCGCCAAAACCTAATGTAGAACTCTGACAAAACAGACATTGCTACTTGGAAAATTCCTTTTGACCTGGACAGAGTCCTGCCAAATATCCTCAAATTAAAGCAGACGAAGCTCTATTCTTCTATTTTCCCTAGACCTTGGGCTTTTCTATTTTAAGGCAATATCCACATCAATCCAAAAACACCTAATAAAACTACTATGGCTCCATTTATACAGAAGTACCCAATTAGCATCCTGAGACTTGAATTCCCAAGTCAATTCTTCCTATTTTTGTAGAAGGGAAGAAAGAGGAGCATGCCTGTAATCCTAGCACTCAGGAGGCTGAGGTAAGAGGGTTGCTGCTAGTTCAAGGTCAGCCTGGGCTACAAAGAGAGTTCAAAGCCAGCCTCAACTGCACAGCAAAACTGCATAGTGAAAAACTTTTTGTCAAAAACACAGAAAAAGAAAAAAGGAAATCAGCTTCTGCTAGAAACCAATATTATAAATCTAGAAACACAAACTCCAAAACATACCTGATGCCATATGTCTGCCTGCCTATGTCTCCTCTCTCTCTCTCTCTCTCTCTCTCTCTCTCTCTCTCTCTCTCTCTCTCTCTCTCATTGGTCCATTTTTAGAAAGACGTCTGTGGAATATGAGCCATATCGCCAAGCATCATGTGTAATGCAGAAGAGAGGACAAACCCTTGGTCTGAGCAGATGCAAAGGTGGGAAGTCTGACAGGAAGGATCTGGAAGGATGAAGATGATTACTGCATCACAACATCATCAGAGCAAGGGAAAGAGCAGCAAAGCACATCAGATGCAGAACTTTCATTTTCTACAAATGCAACAGCTGAAGTCAGGACAGGGTTTGGGAAAGGGGCACAATCAAAGTCAGCCAAACAATGAGTCTAATATCTACATAAAAGTTGTGATCTCTGTAATTTTCCATTAAAAAACCACACACACACGCATTACCCTCTCTGTCACCATTCCTTGGGCATAAGGAAATATGAGAAAGCAATAGTTTGAGTTTTGGAATCAAACAGTCTTGTTTGCATTCCACACTTGCTTGCCAGCTAGTTGACTTTGGATAACCTGTTTACCTTTGTGGAAAATTAATACCACCAGGGCTGCAATGAAGGGCAACTATGAACAAATTTAGAGTGTCCAAGGTCTGAGTAAGGCTAGTACAGGTTCTGGGTATGACTGTTTTCTAGTAAGTAGTGGATTTCTTTCCAGCGTCCTTTTGGACAGCACATGCAGTTTGTTTATTTTTTGGAACTGACATAAAATAGTAAAAGAAACAAAAGAATGGAGAAGAAAAGAAAAAGAGCACCCACAAGACGAGCAACGAACTAAATTTTCAAGTGGATTTGATCCATACTTCTTCAACACAGCAACAGACCCATCTTGCTCACTTTCTAGTCCTCTCTTTATGAATGAGAGAGGTCAGCACTCTTCCAAGCAAGCATTTAAGACCTCCAAGTAAAATAGGATACAGATGGCAAATACCATTAATCATCAAGCACCGTTACAAACCATTAGCATGTTGGCATACCTGCAAGTTTCCTTGTCATCTCTCTAGTTGGAAGGGGAGTTTTGAAAGCCATCAGCCCTCCCTCACGTCTTATTATGTAATTACTCAAAGTCATTTGGTCACTTTCTACTTGCCAGTTATTTTTATTTGCTTGCTTTTATCTTCAAACAGCCAGATAAGAAAAAAGTTTGTCTGTTGCTGTCTGGTCCTTAGAAACCTGTGGTAGGTATGGTATGACTAACCTAGCCCCATTCTAGAGATGAGAGGGCTGAGGAGAAGAGAAGACGGTACTGTAACTGAAAGATACTGTGCTGGGATCTGAACTCAAGTGATAGCAGACAATTCTATTGTTTATCACATTTTCCTGCTTCTCAGAGATACAAGCAGGTCCCAGGAGGCCTGGCAAAGCTGAATGCCCTGCTCTTTTCTCAGGAGCACTACCACTTGGTAGCAGCCTTTGGTCAAAAATGAGACTGGACCTTGAGCTTCAGGGCTGGAGGTCCACATTCCTCACACGGATTCACTAGGAAGCACCCAGATTTCACAAGAGGAAATGATGAAGCATTTTTCTGAGGTGTTGAAATTCTTCCCTTAGTCACTTAACCACACATGCTCTCTCTCTCTCTCTTTCTCTCTCTCTCTCTCTCTCTCACACACACACACACACACTGTGAAAGTTACTCAAAGGTAAAGGTAATCTGTCTCTCAAAGTTCTGATATGGTCCCAAAAGGAAACAGAAGTTTACATAATTTGGGCCCCAGTGATTTCTCTTTCATTCATATTAACTCCCAATTTATGCCACATTTTTCCTTGCTAATTGACTAAATGCTTAAGTGCCTGCGTCACTGAGCTGGCTACTGGTCACAGCTTGTTCTAGCTTTTCAAATGAAACTTGCAAGGAATTAGGCCCTCCAAAGATTTCACATTCATGCGATGAAAACAGGCCAACGGTAAAATCAATCATTGACAGGTGTGGATGAGTAACAGCACTAAGACCCACTACTGTTTAGGCAGAACCTTCAGGTGTGCTCCAAGAAGCACAAGGGAGAACTCTGTTCATTCATTCATAACTGTATGCTTCCCTTCTCCAGAACTCCAAATTTCACACTGGTCTGTCTTTGTATTCAGAAGCATTGCTATGCATAACCTGCTGCTTGAGAATGCAGCAAATGTCTCTCTAGTAGTCACAGAGCCAGAAATGAAGTTAACTGCCCTGCCCCGGTGGCTAGAGGAGGATCCCTGAGAACAGAAGCTGGCTAAGCCTTATGGTCCAAGAAAGTCAACCATGCATGACATAGCTTCAGCCGAAATCATGTGCAGAAGATGAAAATGTTGTCTTGTCCAGAAAACTTATATCCTCAGTGTACATTGTTTCTTTCCTGATACTTAGCACCATGTCAGGCACTTGTGGGTACACCATTAATTACTGTTATGTAAACCTCAAGACAAAAGCTGCATACAGGGTTCCTAGCTATATGTATAGGTTCTAACTACATAAAATGAATGTCTGACCTTCCATGAATTCACCCCAAAAACTTTCCCAAAGTTTACCTCCATATGACTCAGAAGCACTCTAGATACTAAAACACAGTTCCCAAGCAGGCATATTCTCCTATGACTTCTCAAGCCGACATTTGTCATTCTTCACTTTCCACCAGTTAGCTTACTAAAACTCAAGCCTGATCATATCATCTAGACACACAAGGCCCTCACACACACCTTACATCAATCCAGTTCTCCATGTTTCCATGGAGAATTTCAAGCCCAATAACATGGTGTATTATACTCTTCTCCACTTGTCTCCTACTTGCTCTTCAAGATTCATCTCCACTCTCTGATCCTTCACCTTCTCCCTTTCCTGATGTCACTGGAAAATCACCTCACCTGCCCCATCATTCCAATGGACATTGAGCCCGAAAGCAATAAGGTTGTGTGCACTTAAGCTTCTCCCCTTATATTACCTCCACTGTCTCTCTGCAGAGCTGACTCCTTATCCCTCCTGAGTTAGCTCCATGGGCCCCTGAGAAGCACTAGCTGGTCTTCCCAGGTGGAGATACTTATACTGTTCATTTTGGGCACACCACGCAAAAGAATAACTTTGTTCATCTAACATGTTTTATTGCATTATAATAGTTTACTGCCTATTTTAACCTTAAACAGTTTATTTCTAGAGGTCAGACAATATTTTGTGACTGGTCTTGACTTTACAGCATTTAGCATAATACATATAAGAGTTGTTTATGACATTTTAGAATGCATAATAAGTATATTGAATGGCTGAGTATTTTATGGGCAATGTTGATAGTACTGAAAATATCCATGTGGTCACATATTTAGATTACTTAGCACTGCCCTAAACCCTACCATTGCTTTGAGAAAATCTTCCTCTCCCTTCAATATAATGATCTAGAAAAGACAGCAGAGTCCTAGAGAGCAGAAAACAGAATGTGTTAGTCCCAGAGTTCAATGGCATCTCATACCTGGCCAGAACAGTAGAGGATGCTAAGAATTCTGCAATAGTCATCTGGTTTCCTATACCTGGTAGTTCCTGACTAAAGTACTCAACCAGTCACATGAGCTCCTTGAAGCTTGAGAACTAACGCTTCACAGCAGAACTGTAGAATGTCAAGGCTGAAGGCACTACTGGTATGGATCAGTCTGTCTTAGAGACAGCAGAATTGAGAGAAAGAGAAAGAATCAGAAATATGAACAAAGGCAACAAATCAATGTGAAGCCACAGATAATAGTTGCAACTGCTCCATTTTTTTTTAATACAGGGGGTATCTTTTTAAGATGCTGCATTTTCCCTATTTGCCCAAGACACCAGGACAGGCCCGAGTCACTGGATTTTAGACTCCTTTTTGGACCAAAGCAAATTTAGAGTCTGCTGTGAACCTTGACAGATCTCTCTGTGCTGGTGGAGCACTGACATTTTTGTTAGAGGTGACTAAGTGGGAAGATTTGCATTGGTTAGAAATTAGTCAGATGGCATTTCCTTAGGCTTTGCTTTCATTTCTCAGTGAAAGGTTGAAATGAATGAAGCACTTGATTTTCCTGTCAGGTTATTTCATTAACAGTCTGTAGTTATTGCATAGTATCTTAAAGCCTAGGGCAACAGAACTTGATAATGAAAGATATCCAGAACACAAATTATATCTGGCAGACCTTGAGTAAAAGGGATTAGGAGAAATCACTGCAAGAAATCTTGATTTTCTTCCTTGCAAAACGAGATTTGATTGGCTGCACTCTGCATCCCCTTACTGTTCAGGGCATCCTTAAGCATTGTCTTCCTTTGAGCACATTTCTCACTCAGGCCTCCTGTGGGCTTAGTCCTAAAGCCCCAATGATAACCAAATGGCCCTTGTTTCTGCCTTAGTGGAGCTTCATTCTAGTGAGGAATGGAGACAATAAATTACTGGAAAATACTCAGCACAAACAGTTAGCATGAATGCAGTGAGAAATATGAGGGTCTGAGGTGCGCAGTTACGTCATAATGGGAATTCCACGGGGTAGCGCGAGATCTCTACTTAGATTACAGGTCAGGATGTCTTCTCTCACAAGCGGGATTCTATGCTAAGTTCTAAAGGGCTAAAAATGCTGGTCATTAAAAATAAAGTTAAGGCTCCACATTCCAGTCAAAGAGGAGAGAGTGAAGAACAGACTAATGAGGGAAAAGTTTAACCTAGATGAGAAATCAAATGAGAAAAGACAGACAGGAGGCAGAGGGAAGGTACAAAATGAGTAGGAAAAAAGGCTCAGGACACAAGGGTCGAAATCAAGATGTCAGTATAGGGGAGCTCATTCAGGAGGAAGGTAAACTGACTTGATTTACATTTTAACTCCATTTCTCCAGTGGCTATTTAGTGAATAACAGGAATTGGGGCCAGTGTAGAAGTAGGGACGGAAGCTAATTTAAGACGCAACTGAAGTAGACGTGGTAAGATATTCTAGTAGCCAGACAGACATGGAAAGAGGTAGATGCATTTGATTCACGCTATGGAGAAGCACTGTGATGGCATCTTTACAGATGAGCACTTAGGTAATCATCAAGGGACAAGGCTGTGATAGAGGCTGAGTGGGACAAATCACCCAAATGAAGACAGAAGGATCCCACGCCGTAACCCTTTGGAGCTGACAGGTCGTGATTTGTAACTGAACTCAGATGAACAGGTTACAATAGCATGATTTTTTCTTTTTCTTTTTCTTTCTTTTTCTGTTCACTGCGCAGGGACCTCCAGGAGGGAGGAAGAAGAAGAAATGTTTTCACAAAGGAGTGAGCCCATCAGCTGGGTTCTGTAGGATAAGTTATACTTCAGTAATCAGAGAAGAAGGGAAATCTCTATAACAGCAAAAGCAGAGCTGATGTCATGTGACAGTTGCTGTACATCAGGAGCCATGATGCAGCAATGACAGATTAGGGCCAATGCAGACCATGTCAGGAAGGCAATGCTGGCATGTAAGCTAACGCCTGGCTAGGGAAGGGGAGCTTGAGGCCTGTCAGAGGGAGTAAGCTCATTAAAACTAGCAGGGGAGCGTGATTAGTTCTACAATTAAAAAGAAAATTCTTAGGATGAGAACCATTAAGATGTAGGATTAACCTAATCACAGAATGATTTGAAACTGAAATAGGTTCATTGGTTACTCTAAAAAACTCCTGTTCTTGGGGCATGGAGGCAGGCAGCACCCAGGTGAGTGCTCTGAACTACCTAAACAATGAAACAAAATTCGAGTGCTCTGTGCCTGGTGCAGTTTGAAACATTTTATGTATATTAATTCATTTAGTCCTTACAACCCCGGTTGGTCAGGTTTCAGAGCTGGGCTTTGGATCTCACCTGTTTGAGGTTATAGTCTGTGCAGTCATCTACAACATCTCTATACTCTAGGCAAATGAAAGATAAAAATAGCATTTCACTATAGGAAACACCACTTTGGAGAAGGGGCTTCTACCTTCAGGCAGGTAGATTACCAATCTATCCCAATCTGCCCCCCAGAAGCAGGTAGATGCACCTATCAGACTTAGGGAATGATGAGAAGCTCCAGGCTTCAACCAAGGCCACTTTATAAAACTTGCTGCACAGCCAGGAATAACAAAGAACATGTGCACCCTGTGTGCAGGACGTAGTAGGGCAGAGGGAACAAGAGACTGACACAAGTAGGTTCTATATGTGTGAGCTTTTCTTCCAAACTCACAAGCTGTATTAGGCATTCTTCTTGTATGGAGAATGAGTGGGATAGGAGAGAGGACAGAATGTTGGTGGGCATGGTGAGATGGTGATCTTTTCCCACATGGAGGGAAACACCAGGAGCAAAGGAGAAGGTCCTCCCCCAAACATCTGTCATCTAGCAAGCCTGGTTGACTTACAAATGCTCTCTGGCTCGATGCAACAGATTACAGGATGCTTGGCACTAAAATTACACTGAAGAAAAATCAACATTATAAAGTTGATGGAGAAATATTTGTTAGTCTATCACAGGGCTAGTGGTGACATTACCATTAGAGTCATCATTAAAAATATTCATAATCTTTCATTTTATTAAAGTATAAATTATCTACTTAAGCAAAATTCTAATTCTCAGTAAACACATTTGTTATTTTTGTTGTGACTGTTTATAAAATCATGAGATTTTATAAAGAAGATAAATTCAGACCATGCAAGTCATGAGCTTATAAAAAATGTTAGAATCAAAAAATTCCAAAGATGCTTTCCCAATGCCCTGATGCCGTGTGTGATTGCTGTCATGCAATTAGCAGTTACAGTCTTTTGTAACTGAGAAGATGAATCTAAATTTGGAACATTTCTGTACCAAAGCATGAAGACCTAGAACCTAAAATGGATCTTCCACAAAAGCAAACATACCAGTGAGTCAAAACACTAAAGTAGTTCCCAAAGTTATGGTAAAAAGTAAATTGGGAAACATTGGATGGCTGAGAGTTAGGGACATGGGGACTGTAAAATATTAGCATATTGAAGCTGGGCATGGTGGCTCATGCCTGTAATCCCAGCACATGGGAGGCTGAGGCAGGATGATTGTTGCAAGTTCGAGACCAGCCTGGGCTACAAAGTGAGCTCAAGGCCAGCCTGAACTGCATAGTGAGACTCTGTCTCAAAAAGACAAAAAAAAAAAAAAAAAAATTAGCATATTGTTACATGATTACTTGAGATAAAAAAGAAAGTTTACATAGAAGAAAATTAAAAAAGAATAGCAATCATTAGAGAAAAGCCCTTTTTTGTACAGCTTTCCTTACTGAGAAAAAAAAAAAATAACAACAACCATGTACCAGCTAAGCCTGCTCACACTTGTGAAAAATGACAGTAAGCTACCTATTTGGTTCTTGTGCTCACTGTTTCTTAGGACATCAGTGAAAAGAAGTGAAGGAGGAAGCAGGCAAACATTGCAGCTGAAAGAAAAATGGTAAGCAGCAGGGAAATTTTTCTAAAACGTCTCTGAGTTTTTTCCAACTTGAACATCCTGGCGTATTATATGTCACTTCTGGAAGTCAATGCAAACCATTATCAACCCCTTGTAATATGACCTCACAGAACAGAAACAAACTAAGTTGTAGTTATGCAAATTGTCATTCAATCTCCCCATTCACAGCAGCCATCAGTATGATTAATTGGTGGTATCTATAGCATTAGTTATTATATGATGAATTTTTTCTGATACACACATAACCCAGCCTATTAGATTATCTTAATGATCCCTCTCCATAGAGGTAAAGGACAGAAAATCTTTCATTTTCTACTTTGAATGTTGATGAGCCACTTTCATATAGTCTAACATAATTAAGTCAACCAATGAATATACCTATGACTGGCCAATGTCAATTTCTCCCAAGCAAAGAGAACATAAGGTATACATTTGCTTTAGAATCTGCAATACTATTTTCAATATTGTCTGTTCAAGCTTTGCATCCAACAAACTGAAAGGACTAAGATAGTAATTTCCAATATAATAACATAAAACATGCTCATCAGAAAGAATATAAAATGTTACACCTTAAGGGAACTTGAGAGCTTTCATGTTTATGGTTCAGTCCTTATTCTGCTCATTCTCCCTTGAAGATCAGAATGTATTTGAAAAAGAAAGCAGAGAGTTAACCTATACCTCCATACTAGACAAGGGAAATTAAATAATATACAAAGGTAACACTCTGGTGTCATAAATTGGACCACTTGGACTAGAAAAGTGATGGAAATGAGATACAGCCTTAAAAGTGGTTTACTCCTGATTAATATTGATTACAAAATGATTAGAACCATAGAGGTCTTCCAAATTGTAATTGTAATGGTCTTCTGTAAGCTGTTCTCTACCACAAGCCTCAAAGTAACTGACAAATGTTCCTTGGGTTCTTTTTTTGTGTGTGGTTTTCTCTTTTCTTAAATTTATTTTAAGAATAAAAGAAGGGAGACATATTAACAAACAGACATCCATTTACAAAACAGCATAAGAGCAATACACACAATTTCTTATCCCCTCATAGGATGACAGGAGAAGACAGTAATGGAGCTCTGAAAGAAGTCCAGATGCATTTTCCTGCAATCCACTGTATTTATTCTTCACATGGACTGTGCATTGAAGCTAATATTCCTTGATAGAGAAAGGCTGAAAATAATAATGCACTGACACAAGGCAGAGGCTATAGATCTAACAGAGAAACAAGCAGCCTCAAATATACAGAAACCAGAGAGGCAGAAAGATGTAATCATGATAGCATTCCATTCTGGTTGTCTCAAGGATTCCCTGGCTGTAGCGCTGAATTCTGTCACCAGAATCTCCTCAGTTCTGGGTTACGTAGAGAGCTAGCAACACATACTAGCATAGACATTGAACATCAAAACAGTAAATGTTAGACACAGAAAAGGACAGGGTCACAAAAGGACATGCAGAGCTTTGCCATACAAGATGGTAGGAGTTCGGCAGTGGTTCTTATACTGCATATTGTTGTTTTCAGATCAGTCATTCTGATTACCAGATTCAACAGTACACCTATCCCAGCTATCCTTGTATGTGCATATAAGTTTTGTTTTTCATTTTACAGAGAAAAGAAAAACCAAAATAACAAAAACAAATACATAAACAAAACATCATAGAGAACAATAAAAATGATACAGAATTTCAAAACATGGTGATAGGATATTCACAATGGTTGCTGTATTACATAATGCATTTGTCTTCATTGTTGTTTTGTTAGTTTTTTGTCTTTAAAATAAAAAAATTAAAAATATTTTTTAAAAAGGACATGATCTCCTTTGTCAGGTTAGTGATTGTTTAATAAGGAAAAATCAGTGACCAAACTGAGAACTCATTATGTGCACGTTATCTACACATAGTGTCCTCTTGGTTAGTATTTGAAGCTGAAATGATAAATGACTAATTCACACGGAACTACTCCATCCTCTGCCCAAGTGGACGTGGAAGATTTATCAGGGCACTTTCTCCTGCTTCAGTGATAACACTCAGTCTGCTCAAGTCCCAGCTGTAGACCAGCACTTCTCAAACCCTAATGTGCACTGGGGACACCTGGGTATCTGGATGAAATGCATAATTTGACATTTTAATTAGGTGGATATGGTAAAGCTGAGATTTTGCATTTCTAACAGTCTCTTAGTTTACATTCACAGACCATGCTGAGAGCAACAAGCCTGCACATTCAAGCAACCAACCAGTGTAAGAGAAAGCCTGATGAAATCTGTTTGACATATCTGACCTGGAGTAGTAACACCTACCTCTTAGGGCTCTTCTGTGGATTGACTGAAATAAGCTACAGGAAGTCCCTAGCATGGTGCCTGACATTTAAACCACATATAGTTTCTATTTCTAATAATTATTAACTAATTGCCTTAAGTTATATTAAAACTTCTGACAACCTGGTCTGTGGAAGTCAGTGGGAAGGATGAACTGCTTTGCTCAGAGAGCAAGACTTCAGCATGGCAGAATTCAGAGGGAGTCCAAAACAGGGAAGGACCTTCCAGCCCCACCTGTACCATGGAAACATGGACAGCTTGCAGCAGGAGAATGCTGTCCTTGCACCTCTTCCATCAACTCTATCTGAATCATGGGTTGTCAAATCCAGTGTTGACAGAGTATGAAACATTCCCAGGTGTTTTGAAGGTATAATCCAGTTTAAGAACCTTGGGCAAAATGGAACCAGAGCTCTCTGAACTCTGAAGGTGAATCTCAGCTTGGCTTTGGAAAACTTACTTTACTTCATTTTCTGAACTTATAAAATAAGCATGGTGGAAGTAATGGTAGTATCTACATCAAATGGCAAAGTAAATCAAATTCTATAAAGTCCCCTAAATATTTTAATTTGTGACTGTGATATGTGATTTTTGCCTGTGCTTGAATGAGTAGGTGCCGAAAGATTACTATAATGAAGATCTAATGTCTGGTACCCAGGTCAGAATCAATCTTGCAGAATTCTGTCCTAAAGTCTGTTTCTATAGTATAAGTTGCTCTCTCTCACACAAGAAGTATTTTAAACATGATGATATGACCACTGAATGTATGTCTATAAGCACATAATAATATCAGGCATGAGTACTCAATGAAAGGTCAAAGTATATAATAAAAAAATTCCAAGTATGACTTGTGGTTCTACCATTTCCTGAATGTGTGACTTTGGGCATATTATTTATATCTTCAGCCTATTTCTCTATCATTGGAAATGATGTTAATACCTATCATTTAAAGAGTTATTTCAAAGAATTAATGACCTAATCAATGTTAAGAATCTAGTACAGACTGGTGAAACCACTGTGGAAATCAGTTTGGAGATTCCTTAGCAAACTAGGTCTAGAGGTCCTATTGAACTCAACTATTCCTCTTCTGGGTATTTTCCCAGAAGATCTGAAAACATCATATCACAGCGATATATGTGCACTCATGTTTATAGCAGCGCATTTAGTAATTGCTAAAATGTGGAAGCAACCCAAATGTCCATCCACTGAGGAATGGATAAAAAAATTGTGGTACTTTTATATAATGGAACATTACTGAGCTACAAAGAAACATAAACTCGAGGGTTTTATAGATAAATGGTCACAACTGAGACCATACTCATAAGTGAAATAAACCAGACCTCCATGTGTAAGCAATGTATTGTCTTGCTGGGGTAAGAACCTGAAAGAGTGAATAAAAATTAGGAGATATGACAGACATTGTGAAACAAAAGGAAAATGCTCAAAAGTAAAGAGTAACTGGGGTGAGGGAACACAGAAAAGAAAAAAGGGGAAATTATGTATGTATGTATGTACAGGATAGCTAACATAATTGTACTACTGATTTCTATGCTTTACTGAAAGGAACAGTTACTGATTACTTCTTTGATCAATCTGACATGTCTCTATTTGTTTTCCTGAGAAACCACTTTGAAGATATCAATACTTAATACAGGAAGCATTGCTAATTTCCTACCACTTTGTGTGTAACTCTGTATTGCTTGTATTATTCTTATGCTATTTTATAAATGGATGTCTGTTTGTTAATATGTTTTTCCCTCTTTTATTTTTAAAATAAATTTTTTAAGAAAGAAAAAGAAGAATCTAGTACAGCACTTGATACTGAATAGGGGCCTCAATAGGAATTCCTCTGCCTCACCTAAGCATTACATGGAGACAAGAATAGATAAGATGCTCAGCACAGTTTCCATGGTTTACCTGTGTTATGGTTGATACATTGTGTCAACTTGGGGAGTCTAGAGGTTCTGCTAAGTGACTCAGCAGGAAGCCAGGGTACTTACTCTGTATACATCCTGAGCCTGTGGAAGAGGAGGGCATGGAGATTATGTGAGAGCTACACACCCCTTAGGTGGGGGTAGCCTGTTTACAAAGTAAGGCAGAGAAAGAAGCTGCTTGCCGGGATTCCTCCTGTTTGCTCTGGCTGTTTGCTCTTCGGCTGCCATTCCCCCCTTTGCTCTTGTTGCTTTGCTATCTTCTGCCTCGGAGCCAGCCAAGTATGGACTGAAACCTCCACAAACTGTAAGCTAAATAAACCTTTCCTTCCTTCACTTTGGGCGTTGGGTATTTTGTCTCAGCAACGAGAGAAAAGTAACCAAGACAACCTGAGAAGAGAAAGATAGACACGGACACTGCATTGCTTCCTCTTTAAAATATGTGCATTGGAGACACAGAATGATGAAGAACCACAGTCTTTTTATAAGAAGCTATCATATTTAGACACTTTGTTGCTTGCTAGGGCTCATCTGGGGACATCATACTCTTATGTGCATGTCACTGTTTTGATTTGTGGGTGTTTTCCTATCTGTTAAAGTTTTTGTAGCAGACATGATTTGGCAGAGGTTTAAAGTAGTAGATGTACCTTACTTTTGATATCTTGGAGAATATGGAGTGCTTAAGGGCATGGCAGCTACCTTTCTACAGGTCATATTCCCTAATTGCTATGCAGTTCATGAGCATGAAACAGTATCATTCCAAATTTCTTAAGAGAGCATTCCTCAGGAAGCAGAGGGAGTTTTGTGATAAACAGCAGCACACTCCATGTGAGTCTTGTTCACTGCCGTTCAGCCAGGGGCAAAGTGACTGGTGAGTTCACGGGAAATGCCAGAAGGAGTCCTGAAATCCTCACAGAACTTGGAAGTATCGAACCTACTAGTTTCCTGATAAACTGATGGTGGTGACTGTAGGTTAATTACAGTCCATTTGAAGTAGTATTGTTGACTTAGGACTCAGAAGATGGGTTCAATTTGCATGTATGTCATTGACTAGATGTGTAATTGCACTTATATCACATTTAACATTTAAGTGACATTTTGATTTACAAAGAAAATTTCTGCTGCCATGTCTTTTGGGTCACACATCATTCTGTGTGAGATTACTAACCATTTTACAGATGAGCAAGTTGATGATCAGAGTTTGAAAGTAATCAAGATGCAGAGAGTAATAGCAGTACCACCTATGAAGTCTAGCTATGTTTTGAACCTAAATAATATATTTTTTCCACTACCAATTGACCACCTGGGTAATTATTACCTGCCTGTGCCTCAATGTCATCCTTTCTTGCCCTTGCTTACATTGTAGTAATAATATGATAAAAATACAAGTTAATTATGGAAAACATTTGGACAGGGTAACTTCACTAGGAGCCCAGGTTATTATTAGGATGTTTCATGAACGTGAACATGGTCCAGGATGAGGTGCATGTACAAGCAAATCCTCTGAGCTCAGTGAAGCCTACTAGCCAGGGACTCTAAGTTCTAATTATTTTTTGGTGAACACTCTGCATTTCTAAAAGCCTCCTGGAATAGTCTAATTCCACTTGCCAACTCTTAATACCACTTGGACTGAGTCCAAATTTGAAAAATTTCACATGAATATCAATTTCTTTAAATTTCCATAAGTTCAGGGCATAAAGAACTCTTTCACGCAGAATAGAAACAAAATTTACAGTGGAACTCGGGTCGTAGATGGGCAGTGGGGCTGTTTGCTCCCCAGGCTATCACCACAGCTGGGTGCGTGGAAAGCAGAGAACTGTTCAGGCCAGGCAAACATCATGTTTCAGGGCTGTTCCTGCCAGCTGGATTCAATGTCCTGGGCTTGCAAAGAACCTTGAGTGCCATTAGGAACTTGATAACATTAGAACTTACAGTGTGGAACAGTGACCTTTCCAATCATCTTGAAGAAGCATGGGCTACTTCACAAGATTGTTTTAAGCCAGCAGAACCATTCGTCCTGAAATCCAGAGCTGTGGAGAAGGCAGGTCAAGAGGATCTCTCTTCAGCTGGTTCTCAGTCCCAGGCATATGACTCCTTTGGGAAGGCCATGCACTATTGACCATCTCTTTCTTTTAATGTCTCTGTGTGAAAAAGAAAGAAACAACTCCAAGTCATAGTATGGATTAGGAAGTGCTAGAATCAAGCATTTAAACTGAAGCCTCCCCTTTGCTACCCAATCTCCTCCCACTTCATGCGCCAAATATATTGAGGCCTACCTACTAAGGCCCAAATATATCGCACACGCTGTTGCCCTTCCATGCTTTTGAACCTGAAAGTTCCCTCTGCCATTGCTCCATCACCACTCTGAGGCCTAGTTATGCTTGAGGGCACAGATCAGATTCTTTCTGACCCTCCTTTGATTCCTTTGACTACTGTATCCTTTACTCCCAAAACATTCCCCGCTTGTGACCATCTAAACACCCATCCCCTCGTTTCTCATCTGTACTCCTTTGCAGTCAACCAGCTATAAATTTAAAACCTTCTGATGCATTCTCCTTGCTGTGATTTGTATAAAGAATAACATGCATCAAATCATCCACTGTCTTGAATGTGGTAGAAAAGGACTAGTTACTAAGCACTTTTGATATGCCAGGTGCTTTTTCATTATTACGTTTATTGGTATATTTTAGATATACATAAAGATCACATTCGTCACAGGGAATTTGTACCTGTAAATGATATATCTTGATGCTTTTTTCCCATTCCCCTCACCTCACTTCAACCCCTCTCTCTCTCTTTATTTACAAGAAATTTGCTTCCAGTTTTTCCTTCTATTCTCTTTTCTTTCTTTCCTCTTCCTTCCTTTCCCTTCACATTTAAACCTTTTCTTCCTATTTCACAATATGTAATATACATTTTTCTCCTTATGTACACTTTCAGTTTCTCTCACCAGGGAAACAGTGTGATATTTACACATGTGTTTGATTTATTGCACTTAAAAGTACGGACTTAAAGTACATCCATTTACTTAGAAATGTCACAAGTTTATAATTCTTTATGGATAAGCAGTACTCCTTTGCATATAAAAAATATTTTTTATCCACTCCTCAGTTGATGGGCATTTGAGATGTTTCCAAGATTTAGCTATTACAAGCTGTTCTGCTATAAACATGGGTGCACATACATCACTGTGGTATGATGTTTTTAATTCTTTTGAGAAAATATTAAGAAGGGGAATAGCTTGGTCAAATGAAACCAACAGTCCTAGATTTTTAGGAATCTCCACACTGATTTCCACAGTGGTGTTACCAGCCTACACCCCCAACTACAGAGGAGATGTATTACTTTTTCCCCACAACCCCTCTAGCATTTGTCATTGGTTGATTTCTTAATGATAGCCATTTTTTCTGGAGTGAGATAGAATCTCAGTGTTGTTTTAATTTGCATCTCTCAAATGACCAGTGATGTTCAATACTTTTTTCATGTATTTATTTGCTATTGCTACTTATTTATCTGGGAAATGTCTATCCATTTCAGGTGCCAGTTTTTGGGAGTATGATCTTTTGTGGGTTCTTTATATATTCTAGATATAGAATCTTTATATATTCTATATATACTAGTCCTTTGTCTACAGAACAACTGACAAATTTTTTTCCCACTCTGTGGGTGTCTTTTCATTCTGTTGGTGGTTTCTTTTGCTGTGCCAAAGCTTTTTAGTGTGACAGAATACGAGTTGTTGATTCTTTGAAATATTTCCTGTGCAATCAGGATTTTGTTCATGAAGTCTTTGGCTACAACTATGTATTCAAGAGTTCTACCTATTATGTCTTCCAGCAGATTTCAAATTTCTGTTTGAATATTTAGAACTTTGACATATTTTGATTTTAGCTTAGTATATGGTGAGGGGAGATATGGGTCTAGTTTTAATCTTTGGCATGTGGAGAGCCAGTTTTCCCAAAACTATTGATTAAAGAAGCTTTCTTTCTTCCAGTAAACATATTTGGCTCCTTTGTCAAAGATAAGGTGGCTGAGTACATTTGGAGTTGCTTCTGCATCTTCTAATCTGTCTCACTGATCTTCAGGTCTATTTTTTCTTTTGTTGTTATTGTTTGTTTGTTTGTTTCTTGCTTTTCTGCCAGCATTATCCTGCTTTTATCACAGTAGTTTTGTTGTATAATTTAAAGTCAGTGGTTGTGGCACCTTCACTTGCCCTTACTGCCCAGAATTTTTTTTGCTATTCTAGGTCTACACTGGTTTCAAAAAAAGTTAGGATTGTTTTCTCTAATTCTGTGAGGTATGGGATTGGGATTGGATTAAATCCTTATAACAATTTTGAGAGTATGGCCATTTTCACTCTGTGTATTCTTCCTAACAAAAACCAAAGAATATCTTTCTGATATCCTTTCCTGGTATACTTTTTCTGATATCCTATTTAATCTCCTTTTTCAGAGTACTGTAGTTTTCAGTGTACAGATCTTTTACTTCCTTTGTTAGATTGATTCCTAAGAATTTCATTATTTTTGATGCTATTATGAAATGTGATTTCACTAATTTCTCTCTCAGTGAGTTTGTTATTTGTTCCATTTATCCTCAGGTGTAGGAATCCTATTATGATTTTTGAGTGTTGACTTTGTGTCCAGTTATCTGACTGAATTTTGCTTTTTTTTTTTTTTGGTTTTTCTCCGGTACCAGGAACCGAACTCACGACTTTGCGCTTGCCAGGCAAGCGCTTTTGCTGCTGAGCTAAATCCCCAGCCCCTGAATTTTGTTATTAAATCTAGAAGTCTTTCGGTGGATTTTGGGGAGTCTTTTATGTAGCATATCATGTCATTTGCAAATAATAATTTAACTTTTTCCTTTCTTATCTTTATTTCTTTTATTTCTTTCTCATGTTTAATTGCTCTGGCTAATTTTTCCAGAATTGTATTGAATAGGAGTGGTGATAGTGAACATCCTTGTCTTGCTCCTGATTTTAAAGAGAAAACTTCCAGTTTTTGACTAAATCATCCATTTAGTATGATTTTGGCTGTTGATTTGTTTTCCTTTTGGAGTTTTCCCTTAACAAATATGTAGTGACTCTTTTTGTCTCTTTTGATAATTCTTGGCTTGAAGTTCACTTTTCCTGTAAATAGAATAGCTGCCCCTGGTCTTTTCTGGGTTCATGTCACATAAAGTATTGTTTTCATTCCTTTGACTTTCAATCTATGAATTTCTATTTGAGTTAAATGTGTTTCTTCTATGCAGCATATTGTTGGATCATGTTTCTTATCCATTCTGCCAGTCCGTTTCTTTTGATTTGTGAATTGAGATCATTAACATTGGGGATTATAACTGATATATATGAACTTATCTTTGTCATATTATTTTCATGTTGTTGGTTCCCTGCCTTTCCCCTCTGTTTAATTACTGGCACTGCCTTATGGTTTCTTTTTATTGGTGTTCACAGAATTGTGGTCTTTATTAGCTTTTTCAAAAATATCCTTCAGAACATTTTGTAAAGCTGACTTGATGGTCATGAATTGTTGGGGACCTCAAATTATGAATTGAGTGAGGCCCTCCTTGCCCTTGTCTTATGGGCCAGTTTTGGAATGCTGAAATTTCACTTCTTCTTGGTCAACAAGTCTCACACAGGAGGATGAACTCTGCTGGGAACAGTTCAGGAAAACTAGCACCCAGGTATGGGGATCAATACTAACTTGTTTTCTTTATGCTGTTAAACTTACCTGTACTGCTATACAGCTCAATGAAAAGCACCATACCCCTTCTCCTGCATGGGTAATAAAATGGCAGCTAGCCAGAGCTTCTAGTTCATTGTTTCCAGAGAACACAGATGGTGCCAGAGCCGTGTTTTCTCACAATTCTTCTCTCTTTTTGTTTTTCTTTCCTGCCGTACACTCTAACTCCAAGCAGGAGTTGAGGGACTCAATGCAGGGGTCCCTGATAACCAGCACAGTGGAGTCTCTGATAATGCATTTCTTTACTTGTTCTTTGTCATGGAAGTATCTTAATTCTCCATTAATTTTAAAACATAGTTTTGTAGGGTACATCAGTCCGGGTTATAGATGGTTTTCTTTCAAGACTTGAAATATTTCATTCTAATCTCTCCTTGACTTAAGGGCTTGTGTTAAGAAGTTTGCTATGAATCTGATGGACTATTCTTTATACTTGATTTGGTTTTTCTTTAATAGTTTTTTGCAAAAGGGGCTGGGGATTTAGTGCAGTGGCTAAAAGCGCCTGCCTGGCAAGTGCAAGGTCGTGAGTTTGGTTCCCGGTACCGGAGAGAAAACCAAAAAAAAAAAAAAATAGTTTTATGCAAAGACAATGATTTTTATTTGTGCATTTTAGGTGTACACAATGATCGCATTCATCATAGGGAATTTGTACTTTTACCTGATGTAACTTGTTTCTTTTCTTTCCCATTCCTCTGTCCTCTCTTCAACCCCTCTCCTCCCCCTTATTTATAAAAGCTTTGTTTCCATTCTTCCTTCTTTTCTTACTTGTTTTACTTTTGTTTTCCTTACTCTCCCCTTGTTCCCCATCTTATTTGAACATTTTCTTCCTATTTCACAATATTCATTATACATTTTGGTCGTTATTTACACTTTGGTTTCTCACACTAGAGAAATGATATGATATTCACATATGTGTGTCCAATTTATTTCACTTAAGGTATGGTCTCAAGGTGCATTCATTTACCTAGAAATGTTTCAAGCTTATCCTTCCTCATGACATAATAGAACTCCATTGTATAATAAAATCACATCTTCTTTATTCATTCACCAGCTGATGAACACTTGGGTTGTTTCCAAGATTTGGCTATTACAAATTGTGCTGCTATAAATATGGGTATCTATATAGTGTTGTTGTATGAAGCTTTTAATTTTTTCAGAAAGATACCAAGAATCAGAATGGCTGTGTCAAATGGAACCTCTAGTAAGGAACCATTATCCACTCTGGGTGGGAGTGTAAACTGGTACAACCATTGTGGAAATCAGTGCAAAGATTCCTCTAATAGCTTTTAATATTCTGTTCTTGTGCTGAATTTC
The DNA here is from genome assembly GCF_000276665.1 of Chinchilla lanigera. Lineage (NCBI taxonomy): Eukaryota > Metazoa > Chordata > Mammalia > Rodentia > Chinchillidae > Chinchilla > Chinchilla lanigera. The sequence continues at coordinate 2,258,155 of NW_004955461.1, forward strand.
TGCGATCTTCACTATTATATGCTTTAGTGTAGATTTATTTTGGTCATGGGTCATTGAAGTTCTATATGCCTCACTTATCGTATGTCCAATTCTCTTTCCCTGCTTGGGAAATTTTCTGCAGTTTCTTCTGTGAACATGTTTTTTTATGTAGTTTTCACTATCTCCTGCATTCTCATTGACTCCAAGTGATCTTATGTTATTCTTCTTGGATCATCTTGCAGGAGTTGAATTGATTTTTTATGGTCCCTTACTATTTTTAAGAAATCTTTATTTTCAGGGTTGTTAACCTCAATCCTAGCTTCTAGATCTGATATTCTAAATCTGATATCTAGGTGTAGCTGGCTCTTGGTCTTTGTGTGTCCCAAGTCTCTGCCTTTCAGATTTATTAAGGATGAGAAGTTGCAATTTATTTGGCCCAGCACCCAGTCCTTTAGTACTAGTACTTGGTTCAGTTGGTTACATATACTTTCAATTGAATTTTTAATCTCCTAAATATCTGTCTGAAGCTATTTCATGGATTCCATTTTTTCCATAGTGGGCATTCATGGTTTCCATCATTTTCCTAAGCTCCTCTATTTTTTAATCTGTGTCTATTCTAGATTCACTGAGCAAGTCCTTCATTTTGTCAACTCTTTTATTATCTGAGAGATTATTTCTGATTTGATTTTCTCTATAACCTCATTCTTTTGTTTTGGTTTTGTTTGTTTTCTTTTTTTTTTTTTTT
>NW_004955461.1:2264853-2278548 GCF_000276665.1 Chinchilla lanigera
CTTTGTTCTCGCGTCCTGGCCTCCGGGATTGGGTGCGGCCTACCTGGCTCTTTGGGCGCTTTTCGGCTGGGAATCGCGGTGGTATGAGTCCGGCCCACTCTCGGACCCAGGAGCCCTGCCGCTCCCGGAGAACTGGCTGCCTGGGCGCCGGTTTTGTTTGTTTTCACTTCTGCTGTTACCACCTCAGAAAAGTCAGGTAGGTGGCTTCCAATTTCCTCTATTTCTTTGTCCCCTGAACTTCTTCTAGGTGGGCTGGAAGCCTGGGATTGCATTTTCCTTTTGTGTCTGCTCCTTTTCTCCTTTTAAATTTTAATTTGTTTTCTGAGATGATACTTGTAAGTTGCTGATGGCAGATAGCTTTATGACTCATAACCAGGCTTTCAAAGGCAATGTCTACCCCTCAGAGATGTTTTCTAGGTGTAGCTGGCTCTTGGTCTTTGTGTCTGTCCCAAGACCCTGCCTTCCCAATTTATTAACGATGAGAAGTTGCAATTTATTTGGCCTAGCCCAGTCCTTTCGTACTGGACTATGATGATGGTTGTGACCTCAGACAATTACAGCTGACATCCTGGCTAAAGTAGTATAATTAGCAGTAGCAATAGCATCAAGCACATCCTAGAAACTGACAAACTGTGATAACTGTTAATTTGGTACCTTTAAACATGGGAGCAAGATCTACAGTTATATAATAGAATCCAACATAAACCAAGATCTTAGTGGAGTGTTTTCACAATATGTGTGGGGAGGAAGGAGTAAGAAGGATAGGGAGAAAAACAGAAGTAAATGAAAAGAAACATAATAGAACCAAGGCTGAAGGAGCATGATCACCCAAGCTTTGGGAAACTGAAGAAGAGGGCAGGAAAAAGAATGAAGAAGAAAGCAAAAGAATACCAAAGCAAACCAGAAAGAATCAAGATAATATTCACACACATGAAGATATCAGAAAATGAGGAAAGATGAGAGAAAACAAAGACAATTGAAACATAACAAATAATAAAAGTAAATACCTAAACAATTAAGAAAAGACAGTGAAAGGAAAAAATAAAAACACAATTCCTCTGATTTCCACAGTTCCATGGTAGTGTTTGTGTCAGAACCCAAAACTGCTGGGTAACACTGTCAAGTCTGCAGTAGGATTAGTGCTGGGTGTAGATCTGATCTTGGCCTCCCAATGTGGATGTTGGGGCCAGTCCTCAGCCAACAGCTTTCTGCATATCCTTTGGCACCCCACCCACATCTCCCTAAACTATCTGTCTCTGTGTCTCTCTCTCAGTTGCTGTGGCTCCCTCAGACAGATAGAACTCAAGGTTGTTCCCAGCCCTGTGTACATTTGGCCCCTCTTGTACAGCCTCCCCTCTCCTCTTACATCCTGGTCACAGGGTGAGAGGGCTGCTGTTGGCAGACTCCCCCTGAGTCTGCCAAAGCCACAGAGACAGCCTGGGGCTTCTTGGTCAACCTTCTCTCTCCTCTCCAGTGGGGTTAGTGCTGACTTTCCACTTGTTACCCCACTGTGGCCCAAGCCTGCTTAAATCTCATATTCACATTTCTCTGTCATGCTGCTGGTTGTAGGGCAGGAGGGATCCTTCTGTTCCACTAACTACCTTCATCACCACTGCTACATTCCCTAACCTTATTGTTGCTAGATGTTTCAGTTAGCTTCTATGCCACACTACACACACACACACACACACACACACACACACACAGAAATCTGACAGCCAATTGGGGAAGAAGCAGTTTTCTGGTCACTCACCTTTGTGTGTGCTGGCAAAATTTGTTGCCAAGCTGCGGCATCCTCTGGAGAAAAGCAAAAGAGGTGAAGGGCCTTATATTCCAAATATGTCCTGTGTGACTTGATTGTGTCTTACTCTTGCAGTCCATCAGGTTTTTGTTTTTAAACTTCCCAGAATGGAAGTTCCTGCTCCATGCACAGGCTGAGGTTCAACAGGCTGCCCTGCGGGATGCTGCACCATTTTATAAAGTCCCATGTCTATGTTTTGTTTGATCTACAAGTCACTTATTTCAGACTGACTTTAGCATCAGGATGCATGTCCCTCTCTTCTTTCTAATTGCCTGTTTTTAGCTGATTTTCTCTGAGTAGCTCCAGTATGGCTCCTCCTCTATTCAACCATCCTGAACACTTTCACCAGGTACTTTTCTTGGTATTTCAAGTGCCTTTTCTCATCATGTCATTCCAAATACACCACACAACAAATATTATTACAAGTATCATCATTTTGTAAGTTAAAAAGCTGATGCTCAGAGAAGCTAAATAATTTAGAAATAGTCCCAAGATCAAACCAAGAGTGCGAATTTCAGAGAGGAATTTCAGGTCAGTCTCAGTCCAAGTCTCAACTCATTTCAGTTATCATAATGCTGTACTCCTTACTTTTAAGTGACATCACTGGTTTCATGTTTTCGGATTTCTTTTTGTTTGAGTCAGTTAAGTAACAAATGCATTGTCAAATTTTCTTGAACAAGGACCACTGGGTGCTATGATCTGCAATTCAAATCCCCCTTCACAAACAAAGCACTAACTTATTCAGCTGCTGGGTGCATTGGCTACTGATTAATTTTTCGTAAGAAACCAGCTATTTTGTTCAGTTAGATTAGTGATCTAATGATTAGTCAATGTAGAGGTTCAAAAGTGAAGGCCCCTAGCCTCAGCTGAGGGAAATTCCTCAGGGTATTCTTGTTCCAGGGATCTCCTGGGGATGAGCCAAGACCTTAGATTCACCTGAGTAACAGTTGATTTCTTTCCCTGCCAAATCTTGTTTTCCTTAGTCTCTTACAGGTGTTCCCAAGGACATTATTAATTGAATTGTCTGCATGAAAATTTTCATCTCCAAGGCTGTTTCTTAAGAATCTCAAACACATCAGACAACAGGAAGCCCTTTGTGAAAATTGCTAAGGAGAGTGAAAATGTGTAAGCAACTGATTAGCAAAGCTTTAAGGGTGAGATGCAAATTCATAGATGTGTTTCTTCTAGTGCACTTTGGCCAGACAATCCATGGATCATATACATAGCTATCTCATCTATTTTGAGGTGAACCATGAGCCCCTTGGTGACTCCATGTGTTCACTGTGACTTGGCCCAGCCTCTATAACTTTCGTCTATTTTGCTTAAGACCCCACCATTGCATTAGGTAGGTTTCTCAAGTGTCACCCACAGCTAGAAAGGCAGAGCCTATAGTGATTGTCAGCTCTAAAAAACCTCCAGCATCAAGTCAGCCTCTCTCTGAGATTGTGTATGTAGTGTGAGTCTCTGCTTTAAGAGACATAAATATTACTTTCCCCGTGCAGCAACCACTCCCATGCAGGTGGGGAAAGATTTTAAGTCTACATATATTTCACTTAGATTTTTCTGATATAAGAGCAGCCAAGGATATGACCAGGAACACCAAATCACAATAAATAGCGATTAGGACATCACATATCCTTTATTAGTTCTAACTCTTATCATTTGAAATACCTAACCTCCTTTGTATAGCTCTGGGGAAATTATACTGAAAAAAATATGAGAAATATATGCCCAGCAATGGGAGAGATATGGACCCTATAGAAAAGAAGGAAAAAAAATAAAGAAAAAAAAGAAAAGAAGGTACAGAGTGGGACATAAAATTTTAGCTCACTTCGTGGACTTACTCTATGCAGATAAACACCTGCCCAGGAGTTGTTGTTGAACATATAAATTTTCAATTATGCAAGGCTATATTTAGAGATTTGTTGTACACTGTAGAAACTAGAGTTAATAAAATGACATTGTGCATATGAAAATATGTTTAGGGAAGAAATCTCATGTTAAAAATTCTTAGCAGAAGAAAAATTCCAAAAGGAAGGTTTTAGAGATGGTATATATATATTAATTAACTTGATTGTGAGTCCATGGATGTATGCATATGTCCAAATACTTCAAACTGTTCACATTAAACATGTGCAAATGATACTTTAGTAAAGCATTTTTAAAAACTGTTGCTTTTAAACCTGCAAATTTGTCTTCACATACCACCAAATTCACTGTCCATTGAACATTCCACAATCATAATTCATAACAGATCCAGGCACATCTATGAATCAGGCAGAGCACGTACCTTTCCCTCCTCTGTAAGGTTTATAATGTTGGAATACCTAACTCTCAGCCATGCTGATAGTACTAATGCCTGAGCCATGCTTCAAATCCAGACCTGTTCAAATTCAAAACTCTTGATTATATCTTTTTCCTTTTTATAATTGTGTTAACTGTCTATATTTTTAAGTATTATATCATCCTTTTTCTAAACTTTATTATGGTAAGAAATTTTATTATGGTAAGAAGACATTTACCTTAAATGTGCAATATAGTGAGTTGACTATTGGTAAAATGTCACACCATGGATACTTAGTTCTCATTTATTTAATAAACCGTGATTTTATACCCATTGATAAGTGCTGTTTCCTCTTTCCCCTCTCAAACCCTGGCAAATCACCACCCCAATCTCAAATTTTATAAATATAACTATTTTAGATATTAGTATAACTGGAGTAACATATGTTTATCATTCTACTATCAACTTGTTTCACTTAGCATAATACTCTTGAAGTTTGTCAAGGCTGTCACATATTGAAGAATTTCGCTATTTTTCAATGTTGTATAATATCCCATTCTTTTCCATTAATCAATCAATACACACTCAGCTTGTTTCCATATATTGGCTTGTAAGACTAGTATTGTAATGTCACTACAGGTTGACACTAGTATTGTAATATTCTTTATTGTAATATTACACTAGTATTGTAATATTCTTTAGGATTCTGATTTCAGTTCTTTCAGATGAATATGTATAGTTGGGATTATTGGATCTTATGATTGTTTCACTTTCAGTTTTCTAAAGAACTTCCATAGTAGCAGCTCCACTTGCATTCCCATGTGCAGTGTGCAAGTATTCTAATTCTAATTCTCATGTGTGCTTGCTATCATCCTGGCAAGGGTAGGGTGGAACTCATTGCAGTTTCTATTTCCATTCCCCTGATGACCAGTGATGCTGCTAATTCATTTACACAAATTTCAGCCATTTGTAAGTCTTTTTTGAGAAATGTTTTAATCCCTGCACAAGTACAAACTACCTGCAATGTTTAACTCTCTTCATCTCTTTAATGGGATGATATTTGGAAGTAAGATGAAATTTTACCTGCATGTACCCATTGAGTAGTTTAGGTCAAATGAGAAGGAAGTTACAGGGCAGGTAGCTGGAGACTTAAGTGTATTTGGCTACACTTAAATCAAAGTTATCAAAGTCCCAAATCCAAGGACAATTAACTGGATAAAGATGCTCCAATGACAAAGGTAGGACATGTCGTCTGTCAACTGCATTCTCAGGGTTTGACAAAGATGACCCAAAATAAAAGTGGAGGGAAGAGGCTGGACAGAGTAATGGAGGATAGTAGAGGAGGAAAATGATCAAAACATGTTATACGCATGTATGAAAATACCAGACCAAAACATAATAATTTGGTAAATTTAAAGCCACATAAAAATATATTTAAAAAGTTAAAAGGCCTAAAAATATGAGCCTAAGAATATCTAGATCCACAAATTTTCAGTTGTGCAACCCTAACTGAGAAAATATTTGCCCTTTCCTCTTTGTTCAAGAGAGATCCCAGGGTTGCTTCTGAATGAACTGGCTTTGGTCACATACTCACCTTTAACTCCATCACCATAAGCATGCAATGCTCTATAACTATTGGTCAGAACTAGGCAAGGCACTGACTCCCAAGCTTGGAGAAGATTGGATCTATTACTTCCAAATTACACAGACTGAGTGAAAAGAAGGCAAGGTCTCTAAAGGGAGTTTAAAAAGGACATTTATGCTTGGAGAGCAAAATCAAAAAGATTCTTTCTACAATAAAGAGCTGATGTTTACAGCTTATAATTTACTGGAGCCCTATTCATCTCTCCTCAGGATTTATTACACATGTGAACACAAACCTAACCTTTGCCAGCTCTATGCTCCTTTCCCATGGGCTGAAGCTTGTTCTGCTCATGCTATATGGATCAGTACTACCCACATGTCATTCTCTTTAGAATTAACTCCTCTCAGTAGCAGAGTCAACCTGTAATTGTACAATCCAGTGGATAAATACCTCAACTCTCCCATACCCCAAGTTAGATCATTTTGAGAAGCATATGCTAAGAGAATTGGTTTCTAGGGTTGAATATAAGATTGAGCTCCAGTTATTTGAAGCATCAGCTTTACAAAATAATATGCTGTACATCTATTTTCTTCCTTACCTGCAGCACTTCTCCATGCTCAGTAACTCAAGGTGTTTCAATTCTTGTATCCTGGTTCAAAAACACTGAAATAGGGTAGTAAGGTTTTCAGCAGTGGAAGCATTCACTCATGAGTGGAAGAAGGAATTTGAGGATTCTAGAATAAAATGAATGATTGAGTTGAAATATCCACCTTTAGACATTACAGTCTTTCATTGCTAAGTCATAATATTACTTATTTGTCTTATGATAATGCCTTCCTTACTAAAAAAGAGATTTTTAGTCTCTATTTTTGATGCTGGAATGTATGAAGGGATACAATAGCGAAGTTTTCTGGAATGAGCATTTTTCTAAAAGTTACTTGAATGTATTAGATTTGGCATCAGCTTTTTTTATACGTATTTATATAAAAGACTTTCTTTTGCTATTCTGTTCTCCATCAGCTTAGGCAGAGCCAAAAGAATATCATTCCCTGGTCCTAACTGGTTTTTAATTTTGAACCCTGCCATCATCCAGGCAGAGAGAAAGCCTTCACAAGAGAACCTATAAAATAAAGAGTGTACGTGGCCATGCAATAGTAGGTGCATGGGTATCATCATCTAAAGTTCTTTGTTTTGACTTGGACATGTGCCTGGTACATAAAATTGTGAAGAAAGTGATTTCTCTCAAAATATATACATCAATCTAGGAAGATAAAGAAAATAACTATATCACCTTTTGATGTGTGAAAGAAAGCTTGTGTTATGGCTTGTATCTAGATGTTCCCTCAAAGCCTCCTGCACTTGTAGGTGGGGCTTTTCAGAGGTGGCTGGATATAGGGTATGTGATACTGGGATTAAGGGTGTGTGATGATTAGATGGGTTTAGCCTAATTCTGGGTATGAATAATGAAAGCCTCACCCCCGGTTGTGGGTGGCACCAATCAATAAATGTACAGCCTAGAAGGACTATAAAGGAAGCAAAGGAAGACAAGCTTGCTGTTCCCTGATTGCTATTCTTGCTGCATCCTTCCTTGCCATGGACTGTTTCTCTTCTGCGATGCCCCTCTGCCACTCCACCCACAATGGAGCCTACCAAACATGGACTGAAATCTCTACAAACTGTAAGCTAAAATAAACCTTTCATCCTTTAACTTTGAGCATCAGGTATTTCATCCCAGCACTGAGAAAATTACTAAGACAGCATGTCATATGATGACTTTATTTCCTGGTGATGCTTTTTCCCATCTCACTCATACAAATTCGAGTAATGGAAAAATTTGTTGAGTGTTATTTATATGTTGAGCACTATGAAAATTGCTTGATAGAAATTATTACAATTGATACTCCCAATAAAGGCAAAAGGTCATATGGTTGATGACATAATTTTAAAAATACAGTCAAGCTCAGAGAGTATAAAGAGGCTTGGAAAGTTCACACAATACCAAGGTGCAGGATGCCCTGTGCTTAGGGTATATTAGTTAGTACATCTGTGTAACAAACTGTGACAAAACCCCATGCTAACAACAGTGAGCGTTGTATTCCTCATGAGTCTACAGATGGGCCCATTCTCTTCTCCGAATTTCTCTTCTCTGCTGGGCTTGCTCATCCATCGGGAGTCAGCCATGGTGTGAAGTCAGATCTGTGGATCTTGTTTGCTCCTGCATGTTTTTTTCATAAAAATTAAAGTTTAATTGAACTGAAAAGTTATATAAACAAATCACTGGAAACTTGAGTTTCGTAGTTTAAAAACAATTTGTTTTCTGCTTATTTTATCCTTTTTTTTCCATGATGGGGATAGAATCCAGGGTCTTATACATACTGGATGAATACTCTACCAAGATTCCCAGGCTTGTGTTTACTTTTAATCCTCAATTTTACCAAATGTGAAAGAGCAGTCCCTTTCAAGAAACAAAGTTATCATAAGAAAGATCTATTGTGAAAGAAAATGACTTCTCTACAGACTATATATAAATTAAAGTATTATATGAGTAGTTTGCTCTTTTCATTGTAAATTACATTTGTTGTTTTTTTAACAGACAGACAACATTTTACAAAATAGCACAAGAACAGTATAGACAATACAGAGTTACAAACAAAGTGGTACGTAATTAACAATGCTTGTTGTATTGCATATTGATATCTTCAAACTGGTTTCTCATGAATACAGACAGAGACATGCAATATTGATCAATCAAGGAGTCATTGACAGCTTCTTTCAGCAAAGAAATAGAAGACAGTAGAACAACTATGTTAACTATCCTGTGTATACATACATACAAAATTTCTACTTCTTTCCCTTATCTTTTCCCACACCCCAACTGCCCTTTACCCTTGAGTGTTTTCCTATCATTTCACAATGTCTATCATACCTCCCAGTTTAAATTAACTCTTTCAGGTTTTACACTAGTGAAACAATGCGGTGCTTGCACATGTATGTTTGATTTATTTCACTTATGAGTATGGTCTCTACTTGTGACCATTTATCTACAAAAGCCTTGAGTTTATCTTTCCTTATAGCTGAGTAATATTGCATTATATAAAAGTACCACAAATTTCTTATCCAGTCCTCGGTGGATGGACATTTGGGTTGCTTCCACAATTTAGCAATTACAAATTGTGCTGCTATGAACATAGGTGCACATATATCACTGTGATGTGATGTTTTAGATCTCCTGGGAAAATACCCAGAAAGGGATAGCAGGGTTGAATGGGACCTCTAGACCTAGTTTTCTGAGGAATCTCCAAACTGATTTCCACAGTGGTTTCACCAGTCTGCATTCCCACCAGCAGAGAAGTGTTCCTATTTCTCCATAGCCTCGCCAGCATTTGTTATTGGTTGATTTCTTAATGCTAGTCATTCTTACTGGGGTAAGGTTGAATCTCAGTGTTGTTTTAATTTGCATTTCTCAAATGACTAACGATGTTGAACATTTTCTCATATATTTGTTTGCCATTTGGATCTCCTTGTCTGAGAAGTGTGTATTCATCTCAGCTGCCCATTTTTGGATTGGGTCTTTGAATTTGGGGGGGGGGCTGATATTTTTTAATTCTTTATATGTTCTAGATAGAAGCCCTTTGTCTGGGGGTCAATTGGCTAAAATTTTTTCCAAGTTTGTGGGTTTTCTTTTTACTCTGCTGGTGATTTCTTTAAATGTGCAGAAACTTTTCAGTAGGATGAGATCCCAGTTGTTGATTCTTTCAAGTGTTTCATGTGCAGTTTGGTTTTAGTTCATCAACTCTCTGCCTACCCCTATGTCTTCAAGGTTTTTACCTACCTTCTCTTCCAATAGATTTAGTGTTTCTGTTTTAATATTGAGATCTGTGAATCATTTTGACTTGAGTTTGGTGCATGGTGATAGGCTTGGGTCTATTTCAGTCTTTGGCAGGTAGCAAGCCAATTTTTCCAGCACCATTTATTAAAGAGGTTATCATTCTCCCAGTGAGTTTGACTGGCCCCTTTATCAAAGATTAGGTGGCTGAGTGTGTTTTTGGTTGTGTCTGTTTCTTCCAGTCTGTTCCATTGATCCTCAGGCCTGTTTTTTAGCCAGTACCATGTTGATTTTATTACCGTAGCTTTATAGTATAATTTCAGGTCAGGGATTGTGATTCCCCCTGACTTGTCCTTGTTGCCCAAGATTGTTTTTGTTATTCTGGGTCTCTTCTGGTTCCAGATGAAGTTAAGGCATGTTTTCTCAAGATCTGTGAGGTATGTTAATGGTAGTTGAATGGGAATTGCATTGAATCTGTACAGCAGTTTTGGGAGTATGGCCATTTTCACAATGTTGGTTCTTCCTATCCATGAGCAAGGAATATTTTTCCATTTACTGAAATCTTCTTTGATCTCTTTTTTCAGAGTACTGTTGTTTTCACTGAATAGGTCTTTTACTTCTTTGGTTAGATTGATTCCTAAATATTTCAATTTGCTGGGTGTTATTGTGAAAGGTATGATTTCCTTAATTTCTGTCTCAGTCTGTTTGTTGTTTGTGTATAAAAATGCTATCGATTTCTGGGTGTTGACTTTGTATCCAGCTACACTGCTGAATTTGTTGATTAATTCAAGGAGTCTTCTTGTGGAGTTTTTGGGGTCTTCCATGTAAAGTATCATGTCATCTGCAAATAGTGATAGTTTTACTTCTTCCTTTCCTATCCTTATTCCTTTTATTTCTCTCTCTTCTCTTATTGCTCTGGCTAGTGGTTCCAGAACTATATTGAACAGGAGTGGTGACAGCAGATATCCCTGTCTTGTTCCCGATTTTCTTTTTTTTCCCCCTCCGGTACCGGGAACCGAACTCACGACCTTGCGCTTGCCAGGCAGGCGCTTTTGCCGCTGAGCTAAATCCCCAGCCCCCTTGTTCCCGATTTTAAAGTAAAAGCTTTCTGTTTTTGTCCATTTAGAATGATGTTGGCTGTTGGATTGTCATAGATGGCTTTGATCAGGTTAAGGTGGAGACCATTTTTCCTATTTTCTGTAGAGTTTGAGAAGCTTAAATTTAGGCCCAGAAGGAACCATGTGTAAAGTTGAGGACAAAGAAGGCATAGCTACTGAAAAGACTGGTCCCACTGAAAAGAAATCAGATGCTTTGTACAGGGACAAGAAGAAAAATGCCTTGAAGGCATCACAGGAATCTGCAAGACCCCATTCAAGAGACCTTTTGGGCCACCTGCTCAAGAAGACCTATCTACAGAATTGTTTTTATGGGATTCCCTTCACCACAGTCAGCACATCTAAGTACTCAGAAGTCACCACAGCCGTGTTCCAAAGAAGCTTGTCTACTTGTGCTGGTGTAAGATCTTGGCATCATCTATGTGAGTATAGTTCTGCTAGAATGCAAGAGTTATAGGGTCAGGGAGGCTTCCACCCAGATTTCAAAGGAAGGTTCGGGAGGCCAGGCAAATGGCCCCTGACAGGGCTGTGTGTGAAGCTATAGGAATAAAGGTAAAGGTGTGGTGAAGAATGCAGAAAGTCAGAGAAGCCAGGAATAAGAAGCATTAGTGGAGAAAAGCTTCAGCACATGAGCAGAACTAGCCGTATGGGCCAAAACCTACAAGAACATAGGGGTGGGATTGCCCAAGCCCTCAGGAACCCACATCTTACTACCATGTAAACCTACATGCTGGACATGAAGCTATAGGATTTAATGTCTACCTTACCTAGTTTCAGACTGATTGTTATCTGTATCCTTGTTTCTCCCTTTTGGAATGGGAAAGTTTACCCTGTGCCATTGTACCTTGGCATTATGTAACTTTTAGAGGTTCACAACTAAGAGTTTTCCTTGAAGTTCAGAAGTGACTTAGACTTAGACTTTTAAAAATTGCTGGAACTGGTCACACTTTGAGGAAGAGATTAATGCATTTTGCTGTAGGCAAAGCAGTTTTATCATGATGGAATCATGAATTTATTACTGTGCTTATTTGGAGATTAGATATGATTTAAGGAGTTACGTTTGGGTGTGACATTTACAAAGGGTATGGTGTGGTCAGTAGAATAAAATGTCAATTTAATTGATTTTGAAATCAGTTCAGGGCATTTGTAGAGTATATTTCTGGGTATGTGCAGGTGGGTCACATAAGTGTGGCCTTGGAGCCTGTATATTTTCTCCAGTTCCTTTCTCTCTGGCACTGTTCCCTACTCTGTTTTGTGCCCACCATGAACTAAGCATCTTTGCTCCACTATGCCCTTCTAACCTGATATGTCTGTCTTGGAATCAGCTGACCATTGACTGAATCCTCTGAAACTCTGAGCCCAGTTAAATTTTTCCTTAAAATTGTGGGTGCCAGATGTTCTGTCTCAGCCATGGGGCAGCTGACTAGCACATTTTCTCTGTTCTTTTTCCTGATCCATGGAGCAGAGTAGAACAGGTCTATGTGTTCTTCTATGTGACAACTATTTTATAACCAAAGCCATCTATCAATATCTTCATTAATTCTTTATTATTTTCCAGACCTAGTTATTCAACACCACCTCTGATGAGATTAATATAAAATCACTTTACTTTAGGTAAACAGGTTGCCAATATTCCTTCCTTATATGGCACCTAAAGTCATCTACATACTCTGAAAACTGTCTCACAAGTGTGGAGTTCAGTATCTTTACCAGAAACTATGCATTCTTTTTTTATTAACACAGTAGAACCAAAACAATTTTGTCCCTCCTCTACCTATTTTTCCTCTTCTAATTCCATCTCATTATTATTTCATTAAATTCAATTTGATTTCTCATTCACAATAAATGATTTAGAGCAGAATTCTCATACTTATAGTGGTGCAGTATAACTTGAAACCAAAAAATGAATGTCTATACCTTTTTCTGTTTATCATTTTCTCAGTAAACTCATTCCTGTCCTACTACTCAGTGGCTGTAAATGGGATATTCATGTTTAGTCATCCAAAGGTCTTCTACTGAGATGTTCTTGAATGTTAGGCTTTGTGGTAACTGCATGGGGCATGAAAACATGTGAACCCCAACATTTGTGCTTGAACAATTTGCAGACTCTTCCACCAACCTGTAATGTAAAGCATTCTCTTTCAGTTAAAACTTGGGCTTTTGGGGCTGCAAGCTTATTTTTCTACATAAGTCTTACACCTTCCTTCTGCATCCCAAAAGAATGTGTAGCTTAGAAAAAGAAGATGGTGTAGATTTGAAGTGCCAGGATACCACCCAGTACCCACACTGCCTTCTACTGGTGACTTCCTTGACATGTGGGTGCTCTAGTAAGTCCCAGCTAGCATACTGGCATCTTCTGCCAACAGCCTCAAGCACAGCTGTGATCTCTAGTCCTTAGGTTCACTTTTTGCACAACCCTCATTTTATGTCAACTGCAAGCCTACTCTGTCTTGGGGTTTCTATGTCTTTTGGGGACCAGTGGCAATAAAGCACCATGGGTCTCTCAGGACAGGGTAATGGTGTATAAGAAGTGGGCTCGGCCACTCCTTGACTTCCCTGCTACATCTCTCTACAGACAAGCCTAATTTCCTGCTGACTCTGGAAACTTTCTGGGGGCTTGTGGACTCACAAGTCTTTTGTTGGGAACAAAGTTCTGATGTTCCCAAATTCTCCTAAATTAGTTTAGGTTCTTCTGTCTTTTGTCTTGACATTTTACACCAAAGGACAAGTTGGAACTCAAGTAATATGATGGCTCCCCTTAGAATCCCAGGTGTGATCCCCAAGCTCCTCCTGAAGACCCTAGTGGCTTTAGGACTTATCCCATTCCTCTTCTACACTGCATCAGATTCAGTACTGTCACAGTTCTTCAGTCTACTCTATGAACAGACTTCAATGTCTTCCTTTATGGAAAGCAGAGAATCGTTTGTGTTTATTTTCCTTCTGTCAAGAAAATTCAGGTCCCAGGGCACCCAATCCCGGAGGCCGGGACGCGAGAACAAAGACCCCGGTGACACTGCAGACTGAGTTTCTAGGCGCTGGGAGGCCCAGGGGACGGGCGGGGCGAGCAGGCCCTCGGAGCCGGCC
>NW_004955461.1:2285197-2377775 GCF_000276665.1 Chinchilla lanigera
AAAAAAAAAAAAGAAAGAAAATTCAGGTCCCAGGAAATTAAAACCTTTTGTTTTCACATTATTGTCTTGCTAGGATTTTAAAATATATATGGAGCAATGAAGTCACTGTTTTTAAACTCAGTCTCTTCACAGAAAAGAAAGAAGCACTCACTGATTTTATAACGATAGAAGGAAAAGTTAGAACTCCAGGAATCCCTGGCTACAAAGGGAGGAATTCATGGTGCTATTTTTTCAATGTATGTATAGTTTTAAATTCCCATAACAATTAAAGACTTTTTAAAAGTTTATTTTCTCTTAAACTTATGAAGAGATTCATTCTGCCCAGTGACAAAGAATCCAGGAAACAGAGTAACGAGAGTGGTGACATTTCAGTAGAAATGGCCATAGAATTGCTTTACTTTCTGTCTTTCTCTGCATCATCTAAAGTCTAATGACAGACTGGTGATTCGCCAAGTTCTCATTTTGCCACACACACACATATAAACAAAGGGGATTAAAAAAAAAGAGAGAAGAAATCCAAAATGGGATGATGGTCACTATCTGGAAGACTAAAACCCCAGATTAAGTATTAAAATGACTGAATGTTTTGAGACAAAATGACACAAATCACTATCCAAACCAAAAATAGAGTGCAGTGTAAATGAGAGACAGAAAAGGATATGGTGACAGCAGCGTAGTATCACTTCTTTCTCAGACTGCTTGTTATTCCTTGGACAGGGGAGGGGAACATAAATGGCTAACTCAAAATCAGTATGCAGATGAGTGGTAGAAGGACTAAGGCAATTGCTGTCATTTTGAATGAGATCTTCTCCCTCTTCCCATTTATATTTCAGTCTACAACAAGGAAAAACACACTGTATAGATTCACTCAGTCAGTAAGCACTATATGCCATGAACTTTTCAAAACAAGGAGGATAGCATTGGGACCACATTGGACAAAAGTCCCTGCCCTGATGGCACTGACCTGCAAATGGGAGAATACAATCAAAATGTGTCAAAAAACAGATTCAGCTATAGATGATGGTTAAAAAAACCTTGGATATAAGTAAAGACGTCTTTGTCCTCTTTGTGCTGCTATAATAGAACAAGCAAGCTTAGGTAATTTTTTAAAAGGAAGAAGAGGTTTATTCCATATAATTCTGAAAGCTGGAAAGTCCAAGGTCAAGGGGTCCACATCTGGGGAAGTAATACATGCTGCATCATCCCAGGCAGAAAGCAGAACAGCAAGAAAATGAATGAGCAATAGGAGGCAGAACATAGTTCTATAACAAATGTACTCTCAGGATAACTAGCTCACTCCTGTGATGGCAGCGCTAATCCACTGAGCTCTGCCCTCATGACCCAACCAACCCTTCAAGGTCTCATCTCTCAACATTGCTGCACTGGGAGTTAATCTTCCAATACACAAACTTTGCTGTTAAATCATAACATCAGGTAGAGAGATGAAAGCCCTTCTTGGAAAAGGCATGGAATTTAAAATATGATGAGGGAAGGCAGCTCAGAAACAGTGGCATTTAAATAATGACCTGAAGAAAGTAATAGACATCTAGAAGAAGTGTGTTCTGAGCTGAGGGAGGATTAAGTACATAGATCTTGAGGCAAGTGTTGCGGTGTCCTTGCAGGGATGCAAGAAGGCCAACGTGACAGATGCACAAGGGGAGGAGCTCAAGGGATGAGGTCAGATGGAGGAAGGCAGATCTGAAAGGAGCTCACAGACCATTCCAAGAATTCATACTTTTATCATGAGTCAAATAAAAAGCTACCAAAGAGATTAGCAGGGTGCAGGATTATAGGATTTACATATTAAAAATTTTTGTTTCTGCTGTGTTAGGAGTAGACTATGAGTGAGCTAATGGCAGAATCAGGGAGATCAGGCTATTGAAACAAACCAGATAAACAATGCTAGTCACTTGTACCATGGTGGGAATGCCAGAAAAGTAAATGGATCCTGGACCCATTTTGATCATAGAACCAAGAAGATTCACCAATAAGTTAGAAGTGGGGTGTGACCAAGGAAGAATTAGGATTTGGTGTAAAGGAAAGATGAAATTGCCATTTACAGAGGGAGTAAAATATTTTGGACACTCAGATGGAAATGTCCAACTTAGTGTGAGATTTCATTTTCAGGGCACATACAGACTTGGTATATAAATGTGAGAGTCATCAATATATAGATGGTATTATTCCCCAAGTCTATGGTGGAATGAGGCTATAGGGAAGTAATGCTTCCAAACTGAATCCTATAGTATGCTAAGATTTAGTGGTCAGGAAGTTGGGAAGCAAAGAGGGAAAATGATTGAGATGAAACAGCCAGTGAAGAATATGAGGATGATATACTAGAAGAAATAAGAAAACTTTTGTGATGCAGATAAAGCCATTTGGTCAATTGCTACCAATAGGTTAATTAATATTGGGAATATGATTTGCAATATGTCTGCTTTGGCAATAACATCGAGAGATATTTTTCTAAAAAGAACAAGATGAGTTCCACACAGAAAAAGAAACAAATATAAAGAAAATAAGGAAAAGCATCTATTTGGGGCATTTTGCTATGGAAATGTGGCAGCTGCAGGAGAGAAATTTGGCAACAAGGGAAGGCATTTTGATGATAGGAGGAATTACACATTTCCTTCATTTCCTAATAAAAACATTTGTGTAGGAGTCAAAGTTGCTTGATGAAGCAATATCCTTGAGTAGGCAAGAGGGTAGGGGTTGTGAGGCAAATGTGCAAGGATTGGCCTTGGACACAAACAAGGGTTGTCTGTTTTTACTGACTAGGAGAAAGGTGAATATATCACGCAGACACATACAAGGTATCAGGAGTATTATGAAAAAAGTGTCTTCTATTTTCCCTTGTGTCCCCCAGTTCAATAGGAAATAAGATCGTGAGACTTTACACTGTTGTGCCATCAAAGCTGTGTGGAACCAGGATCCGAGAATGAGTAAATTACAAGGCAAAATGTGGTGATGAACAAGTGGGTACCTGAAACTGAGAGGACAGAGGACACCAGTGATGTTAGAGCCAAATTCTGGAGAGGCCAGAAAAGAGGTAGAAAGGCTCAGAAATTAAAAAGTCACTGAAAGGGTGGTCATCACTGACTGTGAAATTGACAATTTATTACATGAACAGCAAGTAAGATTAACAGAACAAATCAGATGTTAAAATCTTAAAGGAATAAGGCTTGGGAGTCTGAATGGTGAGTCTGCAGACGCCTGAGGTAAGGAGGTAACTGATGAAATCAATTGATGACATTAAACTCAAGTCAGGTCCCACTGATGCAGGAGAAAGGAGAGACCGGCGCCTATAATGAAACGGGAGGACTCCCATTCCATGTGCAGACTGATGGTAGAAAGAAGCAAAAAGAAAAAACCCTAGCACTAACAGGCCTTTACGGAGAAGCATCATTCCCTGTTCATGTTAGAGCAAAGTGGTGTAAAGAAGAGACATAAGGTCAGTGGGTTGGGGAAGCTTCCCTGTGGCTGATCTGGAGTTGCAAAAATCTCAGTGGTGTATTTTGGGAATTAGAAGTGAAGATGAGGGCTGGGGATATAGCTCAGTGGCACAAACGCCTGCCTGGCAAGAAGTGAAGATAATAGTGTGGTGTTACAAAGATGTGTATTGGGGGAATCACTGGGGTAGCAGGGAGATGATCTGATTATCCTGGACTCACAGTGTCTGATGGAAGTGGGCACAATCTTCTCCAAAACTTTGGTGGTAAAGCTGTGAATGGTAGAAAGCAGGGTGTGTGATGTCCTCTGGAGCATCCAGAACTCTAGGACACACTTTTCTTGTTCCTGTTAGTGGTAACATGGAAACCAAAAAAGAAATGGTGTGAGGAGAAATTACAAAGCCTGAGCCCCTCATCATTGTTGTTAATGTTCTTTGCTTTGTTACTCATTCAACAAATATCTACCTGGGCCTATTGAACCTGACTACCAGATGATAGAATATAGTAGAGAGGAAAGGCAGTTTCTTCCCTCATATTCCATAGTCTTTTCAGAGGATTGCAGAAAACTTGCTGCATTCATTCATTTGCTTCTTTCTTCGTAAGATTCATTTGACTATGCTGTTAAAGGGGAATTTCAGTAAGGCAGGGATGAGGCAGGGAAACCAGTTAAGACAGCTTTGTTGCCATCCAAATGAGAATCAAGAGAATTCAAAGGAAAGTTACAGGGATAAGGGGAAGGGAGTGGATTTACAATTTGTTTGCTGGATGTATAAACTACAGGACGTGGTGATGGACTTAAGTGAGGGAATTGGCAGTGTCAAAAAACAATCTGGTTCCTGCTCAGTCACATGGTTGGGGCTATCAAGCCCTGAGATGAGAAGCACCACAGATGACTGGTATTGGGAAAAGCACGGTGAGTTAGAGATAGCCAAGTGGAGCTAAAATAATCACCAAAGAATACTAAAGTAGATTTCAACATAAAAAATAATATTTTCACACTTTACTGTGTGCCAGTCAGTATTCTCTGTGCTTAACGCACACTGACTCCAAGGGGGACACATGCTGACACCTTCCATTTCACAGAGAAAGGAGCTGGGGCCCAAGGGGTTCAATCATTTTTTTCCAAGAGGACACTAACGATGCTTCCATCTCAAACTTATCCGTTATTCTGTATCATCCTTCCAGGGTACATTTGATTATCTTGGACTGAATGCCTAGAACCCCAGAGAAGGGCATCTGGGCTGAAAATATATATGTGAGCCACATGCATGGACAAAGCAACTTAAGGAAAGAGTGGATACTTAGAAGAGAAGAAATATGAGTCATGAGACATTGGGAGATATTGGAGTAGCTTCTCACTATTAAATATTGAGAAATGTTTGATTTTTAAAGGGGAAACATCTTAGTTTCCTCAAACTATGATATGGCTTCATACATTTATTGTGCTATAGTTCAAATAGCCAAGAGTCTTAAATCAAAGATGTCGGCAGAATCAGTCCCTCCTGAGGGGCCTGGAGGTGAATCTGCTCTGTGCCTCTCTCATAGTCCTGGTGGCAGCCAGAAATCCTTGGTGCTTCTCAGCTCATGGACACATCTCGTGTCTCTGCCTCTATCTGTACATGACGTTCCTCCTGTCTCTTCACATCTCCAAATCTCTCTCCACATCAGGACACCAGTTATTAGTTTAATACCCAGTCTATTCCAGTATCGCCTCATTTTAACCTATCAACATCTTCAAAAATCCTCTTTCTGAATAAAGTCATACTCACAGGTAATGAGTGGACATTAATTTGGGAAGGGGAGGGTAATATAGGTCCATTAAAGAGAGAAAAGACAAAATAATTTTTAAAACCTTTTTATTTTAGTTCATCCTGAGTAGGTGCAGAGTTTTCCAGGGCATTAGATCACTTAATTTGAGCTTATCAGCAAAGTATCATTTTCTTCCATCCTGGGAATATTTTTTTGGTTATGCACAGTATTTTGGCCCTGTCTTTGGTCAGATGATCATATCCTTTTAGATCACTGGTTACCAAAACTTGTTAAAATAGGTAATGTTTCCAATCCCCCAAGTTTCTGATTCAGTAGCTGAAGGGTAGATCCCCCAAACTGCATTTTTAATAAATGCCCATGTGAGATAGCGTGAAAGCTGCAGGTTCCAGGCCATGCTTTGAAAAGTGCTCCTCTAGATTCCCAGAAATTAACTTTCTCCTGCTCTTTGCTTATTTCTGCCTTCGGTGTGTAGTTAATGACTAGGTACTAAAAAAGAACCTAAGAGGTACAGTTATGTTTATGCTGTTATTGTTATAATACGGACAATTATCATTCTATGTTTCCCATTACAAGTTGTGGAATGTCTTACCAAATGCTAGGTTAATGTAGCTTTTGAACCAGTGATAGGGTGGATATCGTTACACCATTTACCCAGGAAAACTTAAATTCTTGGTGTAAATACCTTGGAAGATATCATCACCAACTGACTTTAGATGCTGTGTTGTGCAATACAGCCTTTGTATTCAAAGGCAGCACACTCTCTGCCACTGGGCAGTGTTTCTTAGATTTCTGTATCTGAATTTTGGTTAACTACGTGTGGGTGGCACTCTGTGGAAGATCATTGTGGCTCTTGACAACCCACTGGTTTGTTTTGATAGCTTTTGTGTTAAGGCTCCATTATCAAGGTGGCGGTGTTATTCACCCTTGCTCTCCTCCAGTCTCAGCAAAGCGTTCATTGAGCTTGACAGAGCTCTTTGTCCTCATCCCCCTCTGTTTGTCCAAATGGCAGGATTTGAACTTGCTAAGTCATATTTCTTAGCACTAATTCTGTGGTGTTAGCGTGTCTACTGCTCTTTCTTCCAAGGAATCAGGGCTAGTAAACACGATGTGCTTGTACTCTGTGCTGTTTGTCTCTGTGCTGTTTGTCTCTTTTCCATCCCTCTTGTTCTCTTCAGCATTGTACCTCTGGCAAGCAGAATAGCTCAGACTTTAAGCTGCGAAGTCTGTCTCCAAGCCAGTGCTCCAATTACCCGCTCATGGGGACCTCTTCTCCACTTCCAGGAACTCTTCATTTTATATCACATTTTGCTAAACTTCTCAAACCGACAATGACTGTGCTCAACAAATTGCACCTTTACTGTGCTCCGATCAAGTTGACTGATGCAGGCAGTGTCCATCTCCCCATCTGTCTCACTCCCAGTGGTGCTACGCTTCCACGCACAAAACTGACCAGCTCGGTTGAAAACAATCTCCAGATCCCAGGAATCTCTGACAATTTGAGACAGAGCTTCCGACTTGCTTTCTTACTGTGTGCTCTTGAGCAACTCCCTGACTTCTCAGAGGTTTCATTTCTTCACCTGTAAAATAGGTACAAGAATATGAAGCTTGGACAGCTGCTGTGAGAATTACATAGGTATGTAATCTGTGCCACAAGTAGCAGCTTGATGATTAAATTTGCTAGTATTGTGTCATACTCTTGTCCCCATGTAGAGTTCCCTATCTGCCGTGATTTCTGCTGTATGTGGAATTCCTTCAGTGCCTTGTTATACTGTACAGAAAAAAATCCCAGTAACAACATTTCACAGGTTATTTTCTCCTTTCAAACAATAAAATGTTCTTCAAATCCTCCAACTCCTTACTTACCAGTACTAATAGTGAGAGTGGCCACCCTTTTTTACCCTTCAAATGTGCCTCAAAATTTGCACGTAGGCTAGCAATAAACACTACTACTCTGTGTGGAAGGCAGTACTGTCATTCCCGTTTACAGAAGAGAAACACCTGAAGTTCAGTGAGTTGAGTAGAGTCACATTACCTTGGGATTGGAAGGAGCCTGGAGTCTGTCCCCTGCCCCTGTGCTGACACTTGCACAGACCTGAAGTTTTCTCATCAAGGTATTTTGCTCCTAGGTATTTTCTTCTCCCCCTCCTCTGTGTCTCAGTCCTATGGCAGTCATCTGTTTTTATCCTCAGAGACTGGGTGATGAACTCCCAAGCTGAGTCATTGCACCGTGCAATTTTGAGTTTCTATGTCTGTCTCCCTCCAGCTGACTTGAAACCTGCTGAGTACAGGACCTGGGCTTGGCTCACAGTTGCATCTGTAAGGATCTAGTATAGTTTCCCCGCATGCAGCTGCCACTCAGCATTTATCGGGTAAGTCAATATCTTTATGAATTATTGCAAAAATGCAATAGTACAATGGCACACAGGGATCCTGCATCGCTGAACTGGATGTATGTGTGATGCTGCCTGAGCTCTGGTGCACTCCAGTGGAAATTCCTTCACCTGAGTGAAGCTTGTGAGTACTGCTTGAAGGCCTTTGGAGCTTAGGCAAGGCTCAGTGCTGTCTGTGATTCTTCGCAGATGCGCTGATGCCTGTACCTTTCTTTCTTCCAGTCACTAACTGTGCTCCTCCAAAGTCAGAGGGAAAGTTGCCTGCAGGGTGAAGAGGAGCAGGGTGTGAGCAAAGCTCTGCTCTGAATTATCCCTCCTATGACCTTGCAGTTGCTGCAAGTCAAGGTATTTTGCCAGGAAGTTTCCATTCATTTGCATGACTTTCCAGTAAGGAAAGTGCAAACACACACCTGGGGCTTATCACTTACAGACATCGCCCTTCCCTTCCTATCTTCCTTTGGAACATCACCATCCTGAGATTCTGCTCTGCTCCTCTTCCGTCCCTAGCACTCTGCTCTGCACCCCACTGGGAGTTGCCTCTGTGAGGCCCCAGTAAGTTTGAACTGTGGATCCGCAAGACCAGCTCTACCAAGACTCTGCCAGCATCACAACCATGAAGCTTTGGCTAGGTTTGAAAATGCCTTTTTGCCCAAGTTCACATTTGTAACCTTGATCCAGTTCCCTGGGGCTTCGGGGTGGGGAAAACAACAGTTCATTTAATTTCATTCCCCTTTCTTCTGGTGGGCAGCCATGACCAGGGCCATGGCATGGTTAGGAGGCTGCAGACCAGCACAGTTAGCAGAAGACTCATTCCCAATCAGTAGTCGGTGTTAAACCTCAGCAGAGTAAGGAAAAAAAAAACAGAATAAGCAATGGCACAGCTAAAAAAATGTTATTTGGGAAAATAGAATAAACAGAAGATGCTAATTCAAAGTTATTCAATAAATGAGCCCTAGGAAACTAACAAATAGTGATGGAGACTGGATGACATTCTCTTCTGTGCTTGCGGACTATAGGGCCCTGGACTCTATGCTCAGATGTAAAACAAGAAGTCAAGTAACAGAGCATTCTTGGGACCTGTGGATTTTCCACCCTGGAGCCAACCAAATTCAAATCTAACTTTAAAATATTGTCTCTGTCAAACACAACTGATATTAAATTGTCTGTGTACAGGCTTCTTTCTTGTCATTATTCCCTAAACAATATACTACAACAGCTACCTACATGGATCAGCTATAACGTGATCTAAAGGGGGTTTAATGTATATGACAAAGTCTGTATAGGCCAGATGCAAACACTACCCCTTTTTATATTAGAGATGCACATTGGTAGATTCTGAAATACATGGGAGGCCTTAGAATTAGTTCCCAACTGATACCAAGGGACAAAAGTCCTTACAGTTAGCCTCTTAGTACAAAGAGCACTTCTTTTCTTGCTTTTTCCCTGATGGTCAAATGTTTTGAAAGAATTTGATCCAAAAAATATGACAGCATTCACTAGTACTTAATTCATTGTCCAAATTTTTTTTAACTGATACAAGATATACAAAGTACTAATTGAAACTTCTAATCAACAGAAATTAGATAATTTCCTATTATTTATTTAAATAGATTATATTTAGCAGTGTAGTTAATTTATAAAGTATTAACACAAATCAATGTGGAGTTTCTTTTAGGTACTTTGAAATATGGAGAACTGCTCCTGGTCCTGCCCTCCCCCAGCTCAACATTGCATTCACTTTGGTGTCTCCAAATGTGAAGGGTGGTGGATTGGACAGAAATGTAAGTTTTCTCTTTGGTTCTTAGGTGCAAATGACTTTCAGTTCCATAAATTTAAATTTTTTCATGACTTTATTTTAACCTGTGATGGAGTTCTTCAAGAGTTACTGATATTGGGCCCGTCCTGGCAATAAAACCTACCCGTTACCAGAAATTACTGATAAATCTAATTTGGTACTGCACTCAGTGTTGGCAACCATGGATTTAAAATGTTGTAAAGCTCCTGTTACAAATGGCTTATGCAGCCAACATCATGAGGAGAGAGAGAGAGAGAGAGAGAGAGAGAGAGAGAGAGAGAGAGAGAGAGAGAGTCTGAGAGCCTAATTTGGGTACCTGGGTTGGGCCATGCCTAAATCTACCATATCCTTAATTGTCAATTTACATAAGTCTGTCATCCTCTCCCCAAACCTATTTGCTTTAGGCTTTTGTCACTTACTGTCTCATTTTACAGGATACTAGTACAGTACAAATTACATTAGAAGATATTAGGTTAAATAAGATAGCACCTGAAAATTCCCAACACAAAGCAGATAGTTACTAAATTAATTGATGGACAGAGTCTTCTGGACTGGCAGCTTCCAATTTTCTTCAAATGCTTTATTTATTTTGAGGAAAATCAAATCATACTTTACACAATTACAAGCACTTTAGAGTTTTCAAAATACCTACACTGTGTTTTACTTTGTTGACAATTACCTCTCTACCATTGCTGGCTATTTCCTAGTCTGTTAACCATGTGACCAAACAGAGGACGGATTTAGGGAAAACACATATGGGGGTTCACTCCAAAACCAAAGAGGGGCAATTATCAACACATTTCATTTCTTGAGCACTTTCTATGATCAGCCGTGAGACTATAGCAGTTAGTATGTCAGACAAGACCCTGAGCTCATAGACAGGGAGAGGCACAGACCAAGGAAGTCAAATTCATCCCACCAAGACTGGAGAGAGTGGCAGGTGATGAAATGTCTTTCGTCTCCTTTGTCTATCTGCAAATGAACACATCAGAATTGGATGGAATTTAAAAGGCAGGCATTTTACACACAAAAAAATTCTAAAAGCCGTGGCTTAGCCTCGGTCACATACCTTTCAGAGCCTCCAGTGGGATTTCTCTGTCAAGGTTGCCAGGGAGCCTCAGGAAGAAAATGCACATGCTGTATATACTGAACATCTCAAATTGCGCAGCAAGGGGAAGGACCATAAACTGAAGAGGAATGAGAGGGCCACTAGCTTTTTCCAGTAATGTCTGTCTTGTGTTACACAAGCAGTGTTAAGGCATAGAAGTCCAAAGAAATGCCTCCATAATCTCAACCTCCCCCTCAGTTAATATTTCCTGTGCCTGTGTCCGCTTTCTCCTGTGAGCACAATGACACTTGAGGAACTACAATCCACATGGAGTCACAGTTTCCAAATTCCCCGTATTTTTCTCGGAAGATGTCACAGAAAAGTTCCACATTCTCAAAATACATTTGTCAAAGCTGTAGCACTTTATTTAGGCATTAATTTTAAAGTGTACTTTTATGTCACATCCAGTATTCCCCAGAATGGATGGCATGGCAAGGTACATCTTCATTCAGGAAAGGTGACACTTCTTTCACCGTAAATTCTTATAGTAGGTAGGCAGGATGGTGGACTGAGTTTGAATAATACCTCCCCATATTTGATTGTGAAATGTTTTCATTACCAAAGTCTTGGAGGATTTAGGAGCTTGGGAGATAGGAGCAGGTTGGGAGCATGGAGTAGCTGTGTGGAAAACACTGGAGTCTCGAGTGGAGTGGGAGGAGGGCTATTTGGGAATCACTGTCTGGTGCTGAATGATTGAGAGGAGATGGCTGAGGATTATCCTAAATCATGATCAGTCTGTCACAGCTAGGATAGGGTCACTGTGGAGTGTAATTTCATGGTGCGGCTAAGAGGAATAGGGGTTGCTAGGGAGCATAAAGTCCCTGAGGGAGCTTATTGTGGAGTGGATTATGGGGATAGGAGGGTTGAGGGGCTAAAAGGGACTACTGGATTAAGAGTACTGAGATTTACTTTGGAGTAAGAAAGAGATCATGAAAGTGAGTAGGCTGAGGTTTACCTGGGAGTGTGGCCTATTTGTAGAAAAAAATAGGAGTTACAGTAGAATGCAGAAGGACTGGAGAAGGGGAGTGCTGATGTTTACTGAGGCTTCTGAAGCACATGGTAGCATCAGAACCACAAATTACAGACAGCGTGAAGTGGCTTGGTGCAGTAGGACTTGCGGAGCACAAGGAGTTTCAGGGGAAATGGATGCAGTTCATGGAGTTCAGTGGACTGCAGTTCACAGAGTGAAAGGTTGGGGAGAGGAGGTTTGGGGGTCACTGTGGGGTGAACAGTATTGTAGAGGAAAGACAGGATTAACGTGGAATGTGAAAGAGCTGCAGAGGTGAGAATTTGAATGGGTTACCGAGGCTGGATAAACTGGTGTTTGGTACAGTGTGTGAAGGAGTTATGCCAGGTGAGACCCAGTGTTCACTGTGGAGCATGAAACGCTTGGGGGAAGGAAGGTTGGGAGTTGAGAAGTGTAGAGTGGCCATGGGACAGAGGCATGTAGGGTGCTGAAGGATGTGCAGAGTACGAGAGGGGGTGGGGTTCACCTGAAGTATGAAGTGGTTGAAAGAGAACTAGTACCTAGCATTGAATATAAACTGGCTTCATGGAGAGAGGATTGCGGCCCCTCATGAGAAGGAGGTGGACAGGTGTGAGGAAGGGGATGGCACCATCTGCGGGGGTGAATGGTCGTGGAGGTGGGGAGGGTGTCGCCATGGAGTGTGATGTAGGAATGAGGGATTAGAAAGGACGGAGCGGCACTGACTAGTTTTGTGGTGGGAGGACCAGGTTTACGCAGGAATCTCAGCGTTTGTGCAGAGGGAAGGTTGGGGTTTCCTGTGTTGTGTGAAATGGTTGTGGAAGGGCGGGCTGGAGCTTTTCTTGGAATAGAAGGCGGTGCGGGTAGGGATGACTGGGGATTCTTGTAAAGGGTGAAGTGCCTGTAGAGGTGAGAATTTTACTACGGGGTGTGAAATCGTGATGAGCAGCAAGGTTTAGGGCCTACTTAGAATGTAAATTGGCTGTGGAGAGGGAGGACTCCCTGCAGGACATCCCACAGGACAGGAATGACGTGGTTCTGGATAGGCAGAACTGCGACTTACTGTGGAGAATAAAATGGCGATTGTGCCAGAGGACTGGCTGTTCCGTAGAGTAAGAAGTGTCTGCAAGGAGAGACGATGTTTGCCTAATAAGAAGTGAATGGTGGTGGGGGGAGGGGTGTTGTCTTTTACTGTGGAATGTCAGGTGCTGCGCGGGAGGGACTGGAGCTTAGTGTGGGTTGTGGAGCGATTGCGGCACTCAAAGGATGACGGCTTGATGGGGAGTGAGACATGGTTTTTGAAGTTATTTTTGGCCCATTCTTTTGCTTTTTGTCGTTCCACAAGCATTCAAAACCTGACTAAACGCGTCCCTCCTTAGGAAGCAATTCAGAGTCAAAAGAGCCCTTTATCTCCCCTACAGCCTCCTTTCTTCTCTTCATTCATAAAATATTTCTTTGCACATTTGAAATGCACCTGACCCAATCCTAGCAGATGGAAAGACCATTAAGTTAACATTCTGCCTTCCTGGATCCACAGTCTAAGTGCAGATGAGAACCACAAGCATAGAGCAAACAAGTTACTGTGCCTTGGGTCTGTGCTGGATCCTAAAGTGTGGGTACAGGCACCATCTGTCCTCCATAGCAAGAATCCATTCTAGCTTTCAAGAGGAAATTCTGCCTGGTATTCGAGTCAGATATGCTGTCTGGGTAATGATCATGGATATAGAACCAGCTGTCTATTTTAGGATCATGAACAACTCATGCACGATATCACAAATCCATGGGCTTTTGTTAGCCCTGGGTCACACTGGAACAAGGAATGATATGATTAATAAACAAAAGATCTGGAATTTACAAGGTCTGTATTCAAATTTCAGTTTTTCAATTGTCTTGGGCATCTGTCTTTTAGCCTGTGTGAGTACCCTCTCCACACTGTGGTAGTTTTCTACAATGTAAGTCTCTCCAGTACAACCTAGAACCCATTTTCCCTGTTACAGCAAGGCCAACATGTGGCCTGAGTGTTGTGCATCAGACAGCCCCTGGCAGATATATCTCAGGAAGACAGTGACATTCATGGAAAGGGGGACAGGATGCAGAGAATCCATCTACTGGCAAAGACTGATGTACATTAGCTCTACAGTCTTCAATTAGGGTGGTAGCTCCAGAGCGCTAGCATCCTGATCTTGAAAGGATCAACCTCTCTCTGGTAGGCTGGTTATAAGACTCTGAGAATCTTTGCAGAACTTTAATTTCCCTGTCATCAGAGGCTCTTCATCAGTTTTGGAAGCTATCTACATCCTTTAATGCATTTCCTTCTGTGAAAATACCTCAATTTAATTAGGTTATCTGCATAAAAGAAACATGGCCATTATAACTAACAAAGAGCTTTAAAATCTTCAACAAATCAAGCTGTCCGGTCTCTTGGTGCACCAGGACAAAATAGCATAATGTTTATGGGCACAGGCTCAGGAGCAAGAGAACCGGGGTTGAAGCTGGGCTCCCGTATGGGTTGTGGGAGCTTAGATAAGTAAATTTGTCTGCTTGGGTCTCTGCTTTCTCATCAGTGAATTGATGATGTTGTTACCTACCTCAGGGAGCTGTTGTGAGAATTAAATAATACATTTATATCAGGCACATACAGAAACACCTGCAATAAAAAATAAACAATTGCAATTATAACTCTCTACATCTTGATTTTCTATTTAAAACTTAAACTAATAATATTTACCTCATGAGTTTAACTTCAGTGACTATTAGGCTTTAATAATGTGTGGCCATGACCTTTTCTTATCCGTCCTTTTCCCTCCCCTTTCCTCCCTTGCTTCCTCCTTTTTTCTTTCTTCCTTCCCTCCCTCTCTCCCTTCTTCCTTCCTTCCTTTCTTCCTTCCTTCCTACCTCCTAAAAGAAGCAAGGATATTGTCAGGAACTTAGGACCATCTAAAACAATCTTGACCTACTTATCAATTTTGACATGTTCAATGTCCTCTGGGTCACCTAAAATTAGAATTGCACTCCAAGAAGAATGCACTATCCAAGGAGAGTGAGAAAACAAAATAGCTATGTCTGTTGACTAAATTAAATTTACTCAAAAAGTCAAGCTATTAATATTTATATAAGCACCTACTGAGTAAGGAACTTTCAACCAGAATTTTTTGTCATTGCTTTTTGTTTTATGTATTTCTTTTATTACCTGGCTTTTAAATGTCTTTCATGTCCTATTTTTGTTGGCAATGATTACAGTTTTTTCTTGTTTATATCTTGAACACAACCTTAAAATTAGATAGTAGCATTTTTTTTTTTTTTACTTTCAATAAATATGTTCCCTACTAAGGAAGATAAAGGAATTGAACATGAACGCCAACCACTAGAAATTACTGGAATCATTCTGAAACACCCAGACATTTGTTGAAAACATCAAAAAGACTTTAAATCAGCAAAATAATTGACACTTGGCTTACTGACTTCTTTCTTTTCCTGTAGCCTCTATATTAATTAGGTTTCTTTTCATTACAAGCCATGGAAAAGCAACTCTCACATTGGTGCTGGGCAAGAAAGAGGAGTGTCCAAGTGCTGGTTTGTCCAGCTCCTCTCTACGTTAGGAGCATCCTGAGGCACAATGGAAGCTGATGTGGCAGCTCTATGCTCTCCTACATTTATAGCCAGTAGAAGGGAAAATTCTCTGTTTCCTACACCTAAAGGCAAAGGCTCTAAGTTCTTACAAAAGCCAAGAGCCTACCTTTAGTGAACCAAGTTAGGACACATCCCAATCTCTGATGCAGGATGCAGGACCAATCTCTTGATTTGACAGTCAAGGTCTGAATCACGTTTTCACTGAGGGGATGTAGATGGACAGTGAGGAGAAGCTGATTCATCACCAAAATAGGAGTCACGGAGCCTCCACAGGCCCCCAAAATAAGTGTTCAGCATAGTCCTGTCCAGATCGTGTGCAGCCCATCCACTGGAATGAAGTATAAATTGTGATGAACTATTCCACTCCATCTCCACTGGTCTGTGGGATTAATATACTGATATTTCAAAGTCACATTCCAAAACAGTGATTTTTTTAAACAGGTGGGGGGTGAAGAAGAAAATGATTTAATGATTTGGATCTAAAATATCTCCAAAGAAGGTCATGTGCTGGCTTGGGACCCATGCAACAATGTTAGGGGTGAGGCTGCTGGAAGATGGCTGGGTCAGGAGGACTCTAAATTTACTGGCGAGTGCATCCATTATGGATTCATAATCTAATGATATTATTTGGAGTTGATGGAAACTTAGGGATGGGACCAACTTGAAAGGAATGAATCAGAAAGGTGTGCCCAGAGGGACTATATATTTTCCCTAATCTCTCTCTCTCTCTCTCCCTCCATCCTTCCCTCCATCCCTCCCATCTTTCCCTTTCTCCTTTCCTCTCTTCCTCCTGTCCTCTATAATTTGAGTTACTTTATTCCCTACCATGATGTTCAGTCTCATCTTGGGCCCAGAAGACCCAGAGCCAAGTGACCACTGACTGAAACCTCTGAAACTTTGAGCCAAAAATATTTTTCTCCCTCACGTTGGTTTTGTCAGGTATTTTGTCACAGTGACCGAAAGTTGACTAACACAGAAGGTAACAGAATATTGTTCAGAAAGGATGTTGATGCAATATGAAAACTCAATGTTAATATGGCAAGTACACATTTTTCAAATAAAAATCCAAGCCTTCCTTTTGTAAGAGAAAAGAGAGAAATCACAACAAGAAGAAAAAGATAGGAAGTTTCTTCACCAGTGACAATGCACTGCGGAAACATTTGGCCTAGTGTAGCCTAGCCAACATTTGGCATGTTATGGCAGAGAGATACTCTACCTTAAGAGTTGAGCCTCTTGCACTTCCAAAAATGTGAGTTTATTTATGGAAAAGGGCTGCCATTTTTATTGGTGTATATATGCCATTTTAGATTTGCTAAAATCTTCTTTTCAGGGACACTTACTCTGACCATCAAATCTATATGTAAACCCTGCTAATTATTTTCTACATTTCCTTCACAGCCCTTGTCATTATTTTTTCCTGTTTAGTGTCTGTATTCCCCTTCGACTAAGTGCTTGATGACTGTAATGATCATGCCTGCTTTGTTATTCAGCACGCCCAGTTCTTGATGTCTGAGAAAGAAAATGGTATTATTCAAGAGGGAGCAGACTCTGTTCTGACAAGAGATAAATCCTCAAATAAATCTGGTGCAATGGTGCACACCTGTAACCCCAGCATGTTGGGAAGATGAGGCAAGAAGATCACAAATTCAACTCCCACCTGGGTCTCTTAATGAGAACTTGTCTCAAAAGTAAAAAAATAAAAATAGCTTGGGATGTAGCTCACTTCCTAGGCCTTGGGTTCAATCTTCAGTACCAGACAAAAAAAGAAGAAAATTCCCAAATTTCTATGGCTTGGAGAAAGAAAATGTTCACAGAACATTCACTTTGGGCATCTTTCTTCATCTTTTAGCCTTGCCATCTAGAACACAGGCCCTCTGGAGTCATCAAAGCAGACAATGGAAGGGACTGAGGAGGCCTGTCATTGGTTCAGCCCAACACACATCTTTCCACTGAGCTCTAATGGCCAGACATGTTCTGATGGCTCTGATGTGAGAGCAGGGAAGGCCGAGACATGTGGGTGAACTGTGGCTGCATGGACCATATCCCTGGGCACTAAAGCATCATTCCACTGTCCCAGCCTTTTTCTGGGAGGGGCAGTGACTCAACTATTTAGTGCCTTCTAAGCATGTTGCTGCAGCCCTTCCTGTCCTTTGTTCTTGGGGGTGTAGCTGAGAGCAGAGAGCATATTCTACCTTGCCTTTCATGTTGCAAGCTTTGCCAGAGAAGGGTCTCCCCATCCATGCTGGAGTGGGAGCCTCTGAGATAGTCCTATAGTGCTGAAGAATGGGTGGATGCGTTTCTTGAATTCTAAGTTGTGGTGTTATGGAAGCTATTTTTGCCTGGCCCTTTACTCTTGCGCTCTTGGTAATGCTTCTCCATCTACCTAACTTCCATGTCTTTCTCTCTTTTGGTTCTGAACTCAGACAGTGGGTAAAGTAGTACCAATAGACCCTGCAGTCCAATACCCAGTTGTTCAGTCCTTAAAGGGACTCAGACTCTCAATAAATGAGTGAATGAACTTGGAGGAAACCTGAAAAAAGTCCATTCCAATTTTTCCTTACAAACAAGATAAGTAAAACCCAGAAAAATAATCTGAATAGTCAAAATCATCCCCAATCCCTGCCCCATCTAACATATAGTCTTAATGCCAGGCCAGCTAGAACACAGTACTTCTATTATAAGGTATATGTGCTCCATAATTTTAGAGAGTTTTCTTTCAAGGAGGGGGAGGATTTTATTTTTTTAAAAAAGAAGTAAACTCCTCTGAATACAGTACATACTATTCTTTGCAAAGAGTAGGGAGTAAATTCTTTGCCCTTCCACACTCCTACTCCCAAACCATTGAATACTTTTGGATGAATCATTCTCAATCTGAACCGATAATTCTTGAACCAAGCTTTCTTTCCAGACCATAAAAAAGCAGCAGCTTGTTAATCATACAACTATTTAACCCAGTCCCTCCCTAGTCCTACAACTGCACTCCCAGCCCATAATGTATAATCTACCCACCCACATATACTGAAATGAGATTATTGTTCCCACAGAAAAGAGCCCTGCAGTTGCACAAGTCCTAACTTTGTTCCAGAGGGTGATAAAAAGGAGAAGGAAAAGGCTCGCAAGTGGTTTGATAGGCTTCTCGGGAAGGCACAGAAAGGATGAAAGATTACCCTCCCAGGTACACAGTGTGAGAGACTGTGTGGGTGAACCTCCAGAGGGCCCTCACATGCCCCTGGAGCAAGTGCCCTAACCCTTTGATCTCGGAGCTACCACAGCGTACTGATAGTTACAGGAGTGGCCGGAATGGAGGTGCTTATCCTCCCCAGAAAGCACTGCTGCCAGGGAGGAAGGGAACCAACAGGAACCCAGGCAGAGCAAAAGAAGAGAAGACTGTGGGAGGTTAGACCTGCATTCACCCTCTCACTTGCCACATACACGCTATGAGAGTGGAACACATAATGACTAAAACGCCTTCTAGGTGCCAAAAACTGTGGCAGACGCTACAGTGAGAACTGTCCATAAGCCTGCCTTCACCTGTCCTCAGTTAGACCTTTTCTACTTCCAAACTGGGATGATAAAGCCTACGCTGTATAATTATTATGAAAAGAGTAGAAAATGCGGGCACCATGCCTGGCTCGGAGTCAGCAAGCAGCCAGCAGGAGCACTAAGTCTTTTTCACTCATTGGGAGGGGCTGTCTTAGAGAATCGGAGCTCCTATCTGAGGGGCCAACACAAAATCAATGGGCACCCATGTGTAGGAAGTGAAGACAGAGTGGCTCAAAAGCTACTGCAGGTTTGGAGAGACAGACTGAAACAGAGAAATGCATCTATCCTACGAAGCCGAAGTTCCAGAGGGAAAGCGTCAAGGCGGCTCTCTGAGAATATCTCCCTGCTCCCTCCCCAGGTCCCCAGGCCTGACCTTCTAAGAGTGCCTGCAAATCAACTGTTGGAATATCTATCACCTCGGAAAAGTGGAAACTCCTTCAGGGCAGAGGCTGTACTGCATTTGGGCTGGTACTAAGTGCTTTGTCTGACACATGGAGATTTTTATATGTAACCAGGCACTTTAAAAAAAATTAAAATAATGCATATAAACTACTTTCTGCCTTCTTTTTTCATGTAAAGTTAGAGGTATAGCCTTTTCTTTTAATAGTCACAAATACTTCATCATATAAATATACCATTATTAATTTAACTTTCAATTATGTTAAGCATTCTACTACTGACAGGTGATTATATATTGTGCTGTTTTTTGCTTCCTCAGAGCCTGCCCATTGTTTTATCTGTGTCACTGACTGCTTCCTAACAAAGAAATCCTGTAAATGGCAGTCACACCACCTTCTGTGTAGTGAGGTAGTAAGAACAGACAGGAGCAAAACCTGGACCGAGACCACACTGGCTAGCAGTGCAACCTTGGACTGAAGACGCATTCAGCCTCTCTAAGCCCAAATTTTCTTGCTCCCAAGTGTAACTAATATTAACCAACACACTGGGTTGTTACAAAGAGTAAATAAATGAATGTACACAAAGCACCTAGAGCAGAGCTGACACATGTTGAGAGCTGCATGGGTGTTTGCTATTATTATTTCTATTTGCACAGCTGTGTCAGACAAGACTGGGCAGCCCCTGCGGGTAGTGATCCTGCCTCACTTGGTCTATGCTCCAGACTCTTACAACCTAGCTTTGCACATGTTTACTAAATAAATAAGGAAATGTCAATAAAGGAGTCAAACATTGGCCTGGTTGTATCTAATAGATAACAGGAAGTGGGACCTTAATTTGGATTAAGTTTTTATCCCCAAATATATGTTGAAACTGAGCAGTCCTTTGTACCTTACTTTGGAACAGTGCTGGATATTTTCTAGAGGACAGGGCCCGGGAGATCCAGACACCCTAGAAAAAGAGCTGAGCAAACAAACACCAGGAGGACCTCAGAAAGGCATAAAGTTGAGGATGTCCAGTGGGAAACAGCATAAGTGAGCTCCGGTTTTGCTCAGGGTTAGCTCCGCACTTGAAAATTGTATTAGTGAGGTTCCTATTCTCTTCTAATTATTCCCTTCCTATTGACAGAATAAACCTATATTCACATGAACAAGGAAGGGAGCCACTGATTACCGAGTGGCTACTGTGTAAGAAGTAAAGAAGGATCTTACTGGAACTTCACAGAAACTCTACATATTCTTCTTTGTTATCTCTTCTGCTTATCTTGTTTTCTTTTGTTCCTCTGGATGAGAAAACAGACACAACAGTGTGCTCTCACATAGCCAGAGCACATGGAGCTGTGATTTTGCCTCTCAACCCTAACCCTTCCTTGTTTAAACCAAGAGGACCCAAATAAGACTCACTCCCAGGAAGCAAAGTGCTAAAGCTTAGCATTCTGGAATGAAGCAGGAAAGAAGAGAGTCTGTCAACTTTAAGTCCCAGCCATAAAACTGCCAAGAAACAAGGATAGTCATTTGTCTTTGCTTCTGCTGTTGTACCGTATTTTGGAGGTAGGAAGGAGAATAGGTAAAAATAAGCTGACACAGGTAAAAATAAGCCCTCCTTGTGCACAAGTAGGAACTTACCTGGTCAAGAAAAGGGATCCTGTCAAATGCTCTGTAGTTGGAGGGAAGCCAGCTCAGCTGAGCATCCAAGACAGCATCTAAAGTTTTGCGTGAATAGTCTTGCAGCGTCCATCCTGGCTGCAAATAGAGGGTGAGGGAGGGCAGGAAAAGAAATGATTTTTTTTCATCTTTTATTGTATCAAACTCTGATGCTAGTATTTTCTGGAGCAAAGTTCAAATATATTTGGAATATATGTATCTCTGAGGTATATAAGTCATCACATCTTAAGGGCA
This sequence comes from Chinchilla lanigera, assembly GCF_000276665.1. NCBI lineage: Eukaryota > Metazoa > Chordata > Mammalia > Rodentia > Chinchillidae > Chinchilla > Chinchilla lanigera. Next base: position 2,306,162 of record NW_004955461.1, read on the forward strand.
AATCTTAGTTTTATCTTCAACTTTGCTTCCAAATATTTCAGAATACAAATCTATTATTGCCTCCTCTGTGATCATCTCTTAATAGAGAAATAAAACAGTGACATGAACTTATGTTTTCTATGTAGGTGAGGAAATGAAGAACCAGTCCAGAAAAATAAAAGAAAGAAAAGAGGACTCATCCAGAGAACAGGAATCATCAACCTCAGAGATTTTTTGGATGTCACATCTGGCATAGCCAAAACATTGCCATCCATCTAGGGGTCCCCTCTGGCATTTCCCCAGGAGTTATATTCGTGTCCCACTTTTGCACATCCAAAGAAGACAAGATGTTTGTCCTCTCAGCAGGAACACATATTTCAAAGAATGCTCCACACGAGGAATGCAGACACCTGCCAGGCACTGCGGAGCTGGGTCATGCTGAAATCTATCTGTCTATAAGGCAGCGCCAAGCCCAGGTGGATGGAGATGGGTGATGTGGTCAAATGCTGGTCTATTGAAGCCCTAGGAATTTGATTGTTCTGCAACAGCTTTGTATGGAGCTGAGCCAGATGCTGAATCAAACCTTACCTTTATTCATGTTGCACACTTTTATTTTGACTCTTGTCTTTTTCATTAGGATGGCATTTGCTTGCCCTGAACATTTACTGAATTCCAAGCATTTATAAAACACTTCCAGCGCTTTTGTTGATTTATCCTCATAGTCACTCTGAAGAGGGTTATTATCTCCATTTTATCAATGACAAAATTGACAGATAAAAATTTGCCATAACTGGGGAAACAGATGACCGAAGAAGTCATTCACAGGAAGCAGCAACCTTGGGAATTAGGAATCTTCAGGAAGAATTTGTAATTATTTCAGAAGACGGAGGGTGGCCTATTGGAGGGGATAACTATGAAGCTGGATGTTGAAGATGAAAAAGGAAGAAGAAAGCATTTCAGATGAAGGGAACAGCATGAAGGAGAGTGGAGCTTTGAGAGAAGGCACTGAATTTGCTGTACTTCTCAAGAGTAGCTCCTCTGACTGCACGGCAAGCTTTCCTAACTGCACCCTTTCCCAGGGATGATGCCTGCTGGGATGTGCTGATGCCTGCTCTGTGGTTCAGATGTGTGATGGTTGAATGCTTGCACCTCCTGATGGATCTCCACTATGTCAAATTCCAGGTTAGCGCATAAGCCTACCTTGTTGTATGGCAGTAGGCATGGCATCTGCTAGTCCGCCAGCAGGCAGGTTAGGAGTTTATTTTATGAGTGAGATTTGAAAAAATGGAACATTCAGGTCTTCCAGATGTGTTCTTAATAAATGGAAGATTTTTTCTTTTCCTTTTAGTGAAATCTTCTATAGCAAGTGGAAGACTTTCTTTTCCTTAGGGTTATTACTGGCTCTACTCACTAAATGACGGTTGGTTGTGGTTATCAACCTTCAGGGAATTATTTCTCTTTCTAAAAAAATCTCATTTAAATAATTACAGATTGGCCTCTGGGTTAATGCAAATCATGGAATGTACTACCAAGACTTTTGCTGTAAACATCTGAGCCATTATTTATAGTAGTGCTTTTTGTCTTAAACTATTAACTCATTCTAAGCATTAATAAAATCAAGTGTGGCCTTAGAGTTTTCGGAGAGTTTGATACTAAGTGAAATAAAAAGAAGGCAGAATCAGAAAAAACACATAGAACTGGAAAGGGTTTTAAGGATGATTTTCTCTAGTGTTTTCAAATTAGTTTTTAGCAATGCAAATCCATTTTTACCTAGCATCTGAGGGGGACTTATAGGTAGACATTAGTTCCTCCTACTATACATGTCCCTACTACTATTATTGCTGTTACTACTGCTGTCTCCTCCTTGATACCACATCCCTCAATGTTCTTTGAGGAAATACATTTATTCCCAGTGCACTGGAGGAGAAGGACTCTAACTCTGTTCCAGTGCAGGTCCTTAAGTGGCTTAAACCATTCATCAAGTAAAAATGCTTTGACATCATGATTAGTTTAAAACAGGCTGGTTGTCTCTTGCTCATCCAATCAGGCTGGTCCTCAGGAAAATGGCTGGACTGGGCTCTCAGGTCAGCTTTTCCAGGCAAAAGGATGAGGACAGGGAGCTAAACTGCCAGCATCCACTGCTGCTACCATTAGCAGTTCTAGCCCGAGCCCCAGGGTAATGAAGCATATGATGATCCATGAAAAATATCAAAAAGTAAACCCATAACATAAATATAATTAATCTACTGTATCAGGTTGTACCTGAAGCCAGTTGCTCCTGAACTTCTTTGTTATGTAAATAAATAGATAATCTTTTATGATCATCATGAACTGAGAGTAATTTTCTGTTATTTGCAAATTAAAGCATTTTTTAAAGCACTTTTGAAAGAATCCAAAACCTGGCAATACAAGATAGACTGCATTCTTTTCCTGGAAGTGAAGATAGGAAACTTGAAGCCTTAATCACAATGTACTCTCTTAATTTTCCCAAAATTCTGCAGAAACACTCTATTCTCTTACTTAGTTCTTATCTTTTACAGGTGAGCCCTCATGATCCCAAGCAGAATACTCAAGCTACTGACAATAAGTATGAGGTTATTATATCAGGTTTGTTATGCTTGGGGTTTTTTAAAGGAAGTTTTAGAAAACTGGACAAGATAAATAGTTACTACTTAAAATCTGAAAGATTTTATTCAGGGAAATCACAATTATTCAAAATTCAAAATAACAATGAATCAATCATTACCACACAATCACACCTGTAATAGAACTGTGCCTGCTGTGTCCATAAAAAGTATTAGCAGTTACTTCCCTGTGGGTAGATGGTCATGCTTTAAAAGTGTGTCATGGTTTGTGTAGACCTGTTTGCAACCCTGAACATACTTCTTATAAACTTGCCAAAGAAGCTCTGGTACATCCCAGCAAAAATACCTTTGGTCTTAGAGCTAGTTTTCTTGAGTTTTGCTTTCTTTGTATTTATTGTTAGTACATTTTTGCAGTATACAATTGTCACATTCCCAGTGTGGGGTTGGTACATAACACATCTTAATTCTTTTTTCATCCCTTTCCCTCTCTTCTTTCTTCCCTCCCTCTATCTCTTAATCCCCTTTCTTTTTGAGAAAGATCTATCTCCCTATTGCCTATTATCAGTCTTTTATTTTGCTCTTAATTTATAGTTTGAGGTTCTCATAAAAGAGAAACAATGCAATATTTAAACTTGTGTGTCTGAGTTATTTTACTTAAAATTACGGTCTCAAGCTACATCCATTTTCCTAAAAATGACTCAGGTTTGTCCTTCTTTATGACAGAGTAGTACCCCATTGTATATAAATACCACATTTTCTTTATCCATTCATTTGCTGCTTTTCTAAGGTGTCATTCATCTGACCTCTTCCTTCAGCAATTATACATAGCTTTACATTATGATGCGCTATCCTGTAACCCTGAATTTTTCTGTGATAGACTCCACTGTTAGAAGATATAGTCTTATGACAAAATAAGAGAAATTCACATCAGAACTTGGAGGTTTAATATAGAGGCACATGGTACCATTGTGCCATGGGAGACTGCCAAAATAATGATGTCTAAAGGTCAGAAGACTTGGCCAATTTCACATAACTAGTCAAATAGAAAGTAGAATCTTTCTATGAATGCATAATTAATAAGTGAGTCATTTCCTTCTCCTCTGAATAAAGCTGTCCTCACAGAGGGGCTTATTCCACAAACCACACTGCCTCCTTTCTCATTCCAGTGACTGAAAAAATCAGTCTGGTGGTTAGATAAACTGATTTTAAACCAAATATGAAAGAACGTTGTTTCCTTTCCTCTCTTACCTAAAAGTGAATTATTTCATGACCTCTTTTCAAAGTTGAAGACTTTTAGAGAATGTGTATGATTAACAGCTTGGAACTCCATGCCACATGGAACCCTTTTCACCCTTTCTTGTTGATATAATTGAGTTGAAGAACAATTCATCCACTCTGGTAAAAGAAATTTATTTTTGGTGACTCCTCTGAGTTTGCATTACTGGGCCAACAGGTTTGGGTCCTGCAGAGAATGGGGAGTATTTTTAACATTGATAAAGCTTTTTCCCTAATTTCTTAAGCCTCCTGTCTGGTCCTATGCCTGGGTGTGATATGGTGGAATAGAAAGAACATGGATTTCAGAGTTAGGGAAACCTGAATTCAAATCTTAATTCCTCTACTTATCAATAACTTGACCTGGGATGGGTAAGTTCCCCTTTCTGGCTCTTTTTCTCCATCTCTCCTTCAGCATGGTCTCAAAGGTTAGAAAACAAAGAAATCATAACAGTGAAAAGAATGTCATTATTAGAGCTAAGGAAGCCTTCCTAGGAGGTGTCTACAACAGAGGATTACTGTTCTAGATGTCCAAATGATTGTGTGCTCACAGAAGCTGTACATAGCTGTCTTGGTTACTTTTCTCTCATTGCTGAGACAAAATACCCAACACCCAAAATTAAGGGAGGAAAGGTTTATTTAGCTCACAGTTTGTGGGGATTTCAGTCCATACTTGGCTGGCTCCAAGGCAGAGTGGCACATGGCAGAGGGCAACAGTTCATGGCAGAGGAAGACAGCAAAAGCAACAAGAGCAAAATGGAAGAGCAGTGGCAATCCCTCTATCACACCATATGTAAACTATCCGCCCCAGGGCAAGTGTATCACTCACATCCATAATTCCAACCCTGGACCCTGAGTCAATCATAAACTCTAGAAGCCTGAACCATGACTGCATGAGGCTTTGGAGGGACAGGTAGACACAAACCACAACAATAGCTGAGTTCTTCTCTACATCACAGAGAAAGAAAAGTGGTGCCACCAGGCTCTGTCATGAAGGAAAGGCCTTGAAGAACAACAGAAATTGGACAGAAAGAGAAGACGTATGACTAGAAGAAAGCAATAGTTAAGTGACATGAACTTACCCTTAAGACTTACAAATGTTCAGAAAAAGAGTCCTAAATTTATAAATGCCTAGCCTGAGTGTAATTTTTTAGGGACACTTGCATAAGGCTAACTCCTGACACCATCCTGACATTTGGACAAAGAAGATGCTTCAAGTAGAGGCTATGAGAAAGTCTATAGAAATTAATAAAAATCAAGGGAAGGAACTGGTCTGTCACAGACCATGAGGTTAAGGTTAATCACAAATTCTAGGGCTATCTGGTGAATTACAGACATTCAGTGAGGGCTTCAGTTCAAAAGTGTTCTGTACACTTTCTCCTGTCATTTGACAAACTGACTTCTCAATTTGCCTAGAGCCAAGAGAAGCAGCTGATGATTTGAACTACAAAACAGTAGTGGTGGCAGGTGGTAAAAGCAATCAAGAGGTACAGCTTCTGGCTCCAGAACATCTTCCCACATTTTAAAAATGTTATTAGTATGTTATAACTGTGCCTATGTATTCCCTTTGTTCCCAGTCACGCTCTGGCCTTTGGTCCAATGCTGTCTGCAGAAGAAGAGAGCCCACGGGAGCAGGAGGATTCACAACCCTCCATTTGGGTAATGAGGTAGAACCTCTACCTAAAGCCAACCCCAAGGATCCTTCCAGCTGCTTCACACTAGAAGCTGACAGAGAGGTATAGATGTCTGTGAGTGTGTATGTGTGTGTGTGTGTGAGAGAGAGAGAGAGAGAGAGAGAGAGACACAGAGAGAGAGAGAGAGACAGAGAGAGAGAGACAGACAGACAGACAGAGAGAGAGAAGAGAGAGGATTAACTGTCTTTGTAGCAATCAGACTGTCATGGCTGTTTCCTGTATGCTTTCTAAATCAGGACAAAATTTGCTCAGATTACTTTATCTCTTTATGGTGGTTAAAAAAAAAAATCAAGCTTACATTTAGGCAACCAGCTACCTCTCTCAGCCAGCAGCTTTATGTACAATTTCCAAGGAATTCTCCCTTTCTTCTCCTGAACTGCTCTAGGAAAGAATTGGAAGGAGCCAACCCAAGGCCCACAATACAAAGGGAAGGTCCCTGGCACCCTCCTCATCTCCAGGGGAGGCTAATGAACTGCACTCTGAGGATGAACAGAACATTGGCAACAGAGCTTTTAACAGGTTCATAAGACAGGAAATGGGTTACTATCAACCCAGACCTAGGTGTGCAAACACGTGTGTATGTTTATGTACCTGCCTCCAGCTGTGGACATCATTTGGGTAGGAGGGAAGAGAGGGCAAGAAAATCCTCTTCCTTTTGGCAAAAGACAAGCAGAATTTCAAGTGCTTGACATGCATCTGTTGTCAAAAAAAGTGTCACCTTCTTTATGCTAGATGTCTGGAAGAGTTCAAAGGACATCACCACCGTTAACATCACACATCCACAGCCAATTGCAAAGCACTGGCTTTGGGACAGTCAACATCTTGTGTGCCAGGGTTCAATGGTGAGCAAAGTCATTGTCCTACCCTTCCCCAACAGGCCTCTGTGGCAGTTCCTCAGTCAGGCCACTGTCATCGCCCTCAGCATCACTGCCATTGCTACTTCCCTTCTTCTCTCTTAGGACAATTTTTTTTTAAATTAAGTGTGCTTATGAAACAGCTAAGATTTAAAAATATACAAATAAAATATTTTTTGCAAATGAGTGAAAAACAATCATCTGGAGATTTTTTAAAGGTAAATTTCTAGGTATATTTTCCATGTTGTGCCATGAATTGACAAATCCTAGGACCCCATGTTTTAAAAACAATCCAGATGGTTCTTATACACACATTTAAGGATTCACATTTTATGAATATTGTCTTAGGTTGCAGTACTTTAAATATTGTGTCATGTTTGTTGTGTTTTGAATATCACAACAGCCCAAAAAAGTACATAAATAGAATGGGAAGTATTACTTTCAATTTACTTGTGAGAAAAATGAATATATAAATGAATCTATGCCCATTAAATCTAACTTACTATAACTGGCATCTAAATTGTTCATACCTCTCTGTTAGAAGTTGTTGAGAAGAATGAGGTATCCAATGAATTTGTCTTTGAAGAAAGAAAAAAAACATATAACTTAGTAGGTGTTTTCAGTGCAGTAGTATCTCTAATTTAATATGTGTAAGTATCTACATGTATGTAAATGCATTGTGTCATCCTTACTCCATGCCCGGAGGGTGATAAGTTCATTCATTCACTCATTTACCCAGTACTTATTAAGTACCTATTATTTTCCTGGCATTGCTATTTTTGCTTCAAAAACAGTGGTTTACAAAGCACTTTTAAAAATGCTTTCATGAATTGATATTTTAGGGGGAGAAACAGAGACCTGGAGACCATCCCATAGCATAACTTGTTCCTATGTGAAAAAGCCTATCCAAGAACCCATAGTCCAGTATGGTCTTACAAGTAATCTATATCTGCTTCAGAGGATGCCTCTTGCAGATGTGAACCAGGCAAAATCCTAGGAGAAAGGATGCTAGAAGTGATTCATTGATGAAGTGAGTGATATTCAGGATGTGTGGTGGACAGGAAAGAATATGAGCAAACTAGTCTTTCCTTAATAAAGCAGAAAACTTTGACAAGACCAGCAACCTAAGGTCTTTGGCATAATTATGGTTGAAATTCTGCTTTATCCTCCTTCTCTCCCCCACTTAATGGAGCACTGTCTCTTTATCACTGGGTGGTTTGCTGAACATGAACGTACCTCAGAGTAATGACTGCATGCAAGGCACTTTTGGATGAATGAAAAGGATGTGAAGAAGAAATTCATCAGGGAACAGTTTGTACTAACTGTTCAGAGTCTATCTGATAATAAATATTTACACACACTTTCATCAAAATGTTTCTTTGGAAAGTAAGATTTTTGGGCGGCACATTCTCATATCACCTCCCTCTAAATTATCGTGGTCCATTGTTTGCCAAAATAATGAGCTGTGAGCATTTGAAATGACATATCAATTTGTAAGAGATTGTCTCTTTTAATCTCTTACAACAATGCACAGATGTAATCATAATTTTCCATTTTAAAGATTAGGCATTTGAGGCTTCAAAAGGTTAAATAATTTACTTTATGTGTTATTAAATATCAAGTAATAGAACATAGATTTAAAACGGTGTGTTTCCAAAGCCTATACTATTTCTACTTCCTCATCGTGGTTTGAGAAGATCCTAGTGTCATAAAATCTGTAGAAATCCATCTCCCCATTATTTGCAGGGGCCTTCGGTCTCATTTGGTTTTGTTTCACAGTGGCCAACATTCGCTGTATTTTTGTGCCTTCTCCAACCTTTTGTCCATGAAGATCCAGTTTCAGTTTTCTTTACTAAATAATTTTCTAATAGTTGGGGTTTTTTTGGTACCAGGAATTGAACTCAGGATCTTGCACTTGCCAGGCACTGAACTATATCTCTGGCCCTCTAATAGTTGTTAATGAGCATTTTTAGTCTTCTGCTCCCTACGTAACTAAATGAAATTTTCCTGAAGATTAAGGATCATTCTTTCCCACAGCTACCTTGTACCCCACAGTGTACTATAATGAAATGGTTGCAAAAAGCACAAAATGTTTGCTGCTTTGCCAGATACATTTTAACTGTATACCTTAGAAGGTAGTGGTTGGATGAAAATACTCAATAAGTATTCAATCTTTTTTCCCTAGATGAGGCATCATTTTGATCTTTTTATTTTTTATTACTATATGTTTGCAATATATAATACATTCAGCATGAGGAATTGCTACATAGACACATCACATTTTGATCCTTTGTTTTTCTCTTTCCTCTCTCTTCCTCTCCCCTATATCAAAATTCACTTCATATTTCCATAAGGTCAGAGAAAATGTGATTTTCAACCACCATAAAGAAAGACAGTGGGTGCACCTTGAGACCATACGGTGAAGTGAAATAATTGAGACACATGTCTCATGGTTTCTTTTATATGAGAAACCCCAAATATAAATACTGCAGGGAGCAAAATGAAAGATAGATGATAGGAGATGTAGAGGTAGACCTTGTCCAAATGAGAAGAAGACCCAGGAATGGCGGGAAAGGAAGGGCAGAGAGGAAATGAAAAGGACTAAGGTGTGATGTGTTTCCGTATCAACTCTCTATGGTGAATCTATCCATTATGTATCACACATATGTACTAATAAAAAATTTTAAAGGAGCTAAAGTCATTATCAATAAAAAAGAGAAAATCAAAATATAAATAATTTGTAGAGCAAAATAAAAGAACAATAATAGGAAACAGAGATAAACTGTGGAGGTAGGAAGTATTTGCTCTTGAAAATAGGGTTTTCATAACAGATGTCAATTTCACTTCAAGTGTTCAAAATTAGAAAATCAGTAGGAATTCCATTTTTTGACAATTCAATTCTTAATTTAAAATATTTTTATATCAAAAGCTATTATTTACTCCTTTTTAATATAAGGCTTAGAGATCTTGGAACAGGGGCTTTGTTTTTGAGTATATAGTGTGTGTCTCCAGAAGTCTGGTTGAGCGATGAGATTGTCTGAGGCTGACCCGAAGAAATGTTTGTAAAGAGAGTAGGAATAACGAGATGGAATACAGAATGTGGGGAAGGTGGGATGGATTCAGATCTCATCAAATCAGGTTTTCTCCTTTCATTATAAATGAGTGCACCCTGTGTTAACTTAAAAGGGGGTTATTTAAACAGCTCTCTACTTACTTTAGGAGAAAAACACTGCACATCTCATCACTTCAAAATGAGTAAAACATAGTGACTTTGCAGTTATTGATTAATATGTAAATATGATAGAATCAGGGTGTTCACTATACACATATGTGTGTCTATAGATAATGTGTTCTTTATCTCCAACTCCAATACTAAAGTAAAGGATTCAGAAGGGGATTTCATGAATTGATGACTTTTGTTTAATTTTTATATCATACAGTGGACTGCACATTCATGAAATTTAGGGGTAATATTTGAAAATAATGAAGTTATCTGAAATTTGAATGATTAGTGATATGGGAAATATGGGCATTCAGTGAACAACTATATACCATAAAATTACAAGTGACAACTATATGAGCTTTGAACAGACTCATAAATTAAAAACATTGGGGCTGGGGATTTAACTCAGCCGTACAGCGCCTGCCTGGCAAGCACAAGGTCATGAGTTTGATACCCAGTACCAGAAAAAATAAAAAATTAATTAATTAAAAACATCACACCATTAAAACCTTTGGAAAGAAGTGTATATTTGATACACACATGTATATAGACACCCATGTACATGTACTGAAATACTAGACTCAAAAATTGTTTGAAAAATCATTATTGTAAAAGTCATATACTCTAGATACAGGTCTTTGTTCCACCACCTGGAGTTAAATTTACTTTGTACCTCCAAACTGTAGTTCTCCTCTCTAAACATGAGACTAATTGCAACTGTTCCTACCTCAAGAGGGTGCCAGAATTAAATAAGACGGTATATATGAAAATGACAACACACATGGTCACCCAGTAAAGGTTCTTTATTTCTCATATCTTGTTTTGGTCTCTGCTCATGCTATAAACATAGCTTCATGCTATTCCCTTTGGGTTGTAAGAAACAGAAAAATTATACCTGCTTTCAAGGACAATTTTTGAATGAAACAAAAGTGTTAATAAACAGATTACAACCTCTCCAAAGACAGAGCATAGGCAAGCATTCATTTATGTGCTTAATGTGTATTCAGAAAATAAAGAGTGGGAGCTTTGAAGTGCTAGGTGACACGCCCCCAACTTTTATCCTAATGGGCAAGAAGCAGCAATCATTAGAGAAAATCTCTCTAAATATCCAGGACAAGTCAGAAGACAAGTCTTCGCTGAATAGAAAATATGCTTTCCCCACAGGAATGAATCCCTAAGAAGCCATAGTGGACAGCACAGGGGCTCAGCAAATGGCCAGCCACACACTGAGGGTCAAGATGGCGCAGAGAGCCGGGATGTACAACCAAGCAGGAGGAGACAGCAAAGCTACCAGCAGGAGAGGAATCCTCCCTTGGTGCCTGAGCTACATAGTCCATCCAAGCCCCAAAGCTAAACTCAGGGGTGCTGTCATACACACCCTCAGCACACTCAAGGGCCAAGCCCAGGGCACACACAGAGCACCATGCCTGCTTCAGTGACCTGTCTTTATCTCATCGAGCAGACACTGAACTGGAGAGCCAAGCCACACGGACTCAAGGCCTCCTTCCTTTTAGAAACTCAGTTAATACAGGGCAGGTAGATCCTTTGGTTCCCGCACTGGTAAAGTTATAACATGTGTTCTCTACTATATGTGTCCTGAGATCCAAAGGAAATAAAAAGGAAACAGAATAGGCTTGTATTTGGAGAGGCTGTTTTGATTCAAGTATGAGATCCACCACTGGGGCTGGGGATTTAGCTCAGCGGCAAAAGCGCCTGCCTGGCATGCGCAAGGTCCTGAGTTCGGTTCCCGGTACCGGAGAAAAACAAACAAAAAAAAAATAGATGCAGAGATCCACCACTTACAGCAGCACCCAGTCTTGCTAACTGTAGCTATTCTTTGGGTCCTTATCTGGAAAATATGGTGTTGATATGTCTTTCTCAGAGTGTTGTAAGGATTCACCAACGCTGCCAGCATTATGGAGTGCACACAAAAAAGCTAGACACACAGTAAACATTTAGTAAAGTAAATAGGAATGTAAATTATTCATGAAAACATGGTCTGGAACAGGTAATATGGGAAGCAGGAAGCAATTGACTTCAGCATCCAACAGGCTTCTGCTCCAATTCGAAAACCACCATTATGAGCTGTGACGAAAATCACGGAACTCTTTTTAAGTCTCACTTATATAAATTTGCAAAGTAGGCATGCTAATTTATTGTTCAAAATGTTCTTGTGAAGATTTGAAGAAACCCATGTCAACCAAATGGACATATATTTGCATATTTTCAAGTATAACAATTACAATTTTGAGATGATAGACACACATAGAAAGTAATGCTACTAGACATATTATTTTAAGATTTTTGCTGAATAAGCAATGGCTTTTCACATGTTAGGATGGTGACATTCTTGACTCAGCACAAGTGAGGCGGGCAGGGCAGCAGGAAAAGTCAAGAACCTTATTTCAAACAAGGAGTAAGGTTCCTTGAACCTTATTTCAAACAAGGAATACTTCTTCCTTGACAGAAAGCCCCATCAGAACAGACCGATTCACACAATTCATCTGTCCCCCGTGGTTTACGCTCAGAATGGCACTCTGCCCAGCCCTCTCTCCTCTCTGGTCCCACGTGTTGGTGAGACCAAGGAGAAGAACAATGAAATGCCCTGGGAAAGAAATGCCACAGGTAGCCCAAGGACATGAGCTCTGTGTCCCGTGTGCTCAGACCTCAACAATGCTGCCACTGTCCTCCTCAGAAAGGCTGGAATGTGGATGAAGGCCAGCTGGACGCAATTACTACAAAAGCAGACCAAAGGCTTGCAAATGGGCCAGAAGGAAGGCTGGAAGATGTGTATTTGAGAATGCAACTGGTGGTGCACTCTCACAGCGCTCTTCAAAGTGTTGGTTTCTTCCCAGCTCCATGCATGCCAAATGCCCAGAGGAGCAGGCAACTTGCTCCTGATTGCCAGGAGCGAGTACGCATAAGGAGGAGAGGGGCCCAGCAATGATTGGGTTCTTTGTACATGGCAGATGCTGTACACAGTGACCTTATTTATCTTGTTAATACTCGCATCAAGTTTTAATCATCATCCCATTATACAGATGCATGGCAAGCCTTCAAAACTTTTAGTTACTATTATGATTGCCGTCATTCCTCTCAATAGAGAGATAAAGGCTCTTACCTAAAGTAACCTGCTCAAAGTCATCCAATCCCATGGCGAAGATGGGATTCAAACCTAGGTGCCTAGCTCCAAATTTTTGTACTCTGCATCAAAGCCTGAGCCACTGTGACTTATTAGGCACTTTCTCAGCACCAGGGGCCATACAAGGTACAGCAAAAAAGACAAAATAGATTCCTCCCAAAACTGTGGTCTGGTACAGCACTTTTCACACTACAGGCCATGGTCCTCAGTGGTTCATGAAACAATTTTGAGATCATCAAAATGCATCTTAAAGATCTAGAATAAGATAGAAATATCAAATGGATCTTACACCATTCAAGGAAGTTTTGTTGACATCTGTCTCAATCACATAGAAGCATATGGAAATGTGCAAACTGAATCATAGTGTATACAGTATACCTTGCAAAGACCATAGTCGGGAACTTTTGTAAGCAGCACGTTAGTAAGTATGCACACAGCAAACACAGAATTACATGGCACAGCCCCTGCTTGCTAACTTCTGTTACCTGTCCTTTGGGGGCTGCATGATGTCCTTTGTGGACTCCCAGATGGAGAAGAAGGATAATAATGACCTTCACCAAGGTAAGGGGATCCTGGGCTGTGACTTCACAGAGCAGACCTTGGTACCCCTCTGTGAAGATTTCAATATGTTGAATCCAATAACGTGATCCAAACTGATTGAAGTGCAAGTCAAGATGAGATTGACCCAGTTTTTTCGTTAAATGAAATTTTTCTAACTTTTTTTAACCTTCTTGGGGTACCAATCACCACACTGAAGAAAAGAGGTTCAGAAGCACTTACTGTTCCATTTTAATGATCTCACAGCTCCTCCCACACGTAGGAACAGAGCACAATCTCTGCACCAGCACCTGTGCCTGGATCTGGGGACATCCTAGTGGTGCCAAACCATGCTACCTCTGAGGTCAAATGAAACAAGTGTTCCTCTAGGTACATCTGTTAACGTAGGTCTTAATTGTTAATTTTTTCTACAACATTAAAATCTTAGAACAATATTAAAGTTTAAAAGCAGACCACTTAAATATTTAATTTACACTCTAATCTAAATTTATTATAAGTTTCATGTCCTGATTTTGTGGATGAGTAAACTCATAAGCATATTTGAAATCAGCATCTTGCGTGTCTCATTTTCAACTGCAGAGATTGTCATGGTCAACACCATCTCTTCACCAAAGGGTCATCTTCCATGATGGTTATTAAATCTAGGTCATGAATACTTTCTCTCTTGAAAATGTTCTGTTTATCATGAAATATTGCATTAATTTTGGCTTTTTAAATAGTGTGTTAACATGTTATTTACCATGGTTGTTTACTGTTAACTTTGCCACTATCACCTTCCTTGTCAGGCCTAGATCCCAGATCCACACTACGGGCTCAGTTACACCTCCTAGTCCCTGTGCACTGATGGCAATGTGAGTGAAACTGGCCAAAGCCCTTGCTCTCCAGAGTTATAAGCAAACAGTATACAGAAACGGGAGGACACATGCTAGCTAACTCTCCCTGAGCACTCATTAAGTGCTATTCTAAGTACTTTACACAAATTAATTTAATCCAACAAACCTATTAAGTTTATAAAACTTATTATTTTCTTTTAATAGGCACAAAACCTATAAAAGCATTTCATTTTATAGGAAATTAAGGCACAAAGTAGTTTCAAAACACTAGCCAAGAGTCAGAGTCTGGGTTTGAACCCAGACATCTTGGCTGAAAAACACAAATTACTGATCACTGAGCTGTCTGTAGGTTAAGACATCCATTTGAGGTTCTAAATTTAAAGATTCACTTGCTAAGCAGCAGAAGCAAAAGTAAACACAATATTATGTCAACATAGGGCTTTAGAGACAACGGTTAAAAATAAAGAGCAATTAATAATACTTTGAAAGCATTAGGTAATGGACCCCTGGAAAATGTTGTCTTTTTCCCAAAGCAGTGGTCTTCCTTCTCTGAGCCACATACTTCTCATTCCCATGGTGAATAACAGCAACTTGGGTGCACGTGCTTAAATGACTCTGACAGTCCCCCCGCTGGTGACAGCGTGCTAGAAACTGGTACCTCGGGCCCAGTAAGCAGCCTCACTTAAACCCAATGACATGCACTGTGCTCCATCCGTGTCTCCTGCCTGGGCCATCTTATCCAGTCCCTGAGCAAATATTTATTAAAAACTTACCGGCAATCAGTTTCAATTTTAAAGAAAATAGCAAATGTCTTTAAAACACTGTTCTTGAAGTCTACTTTACTCTGAAATTCTCTGAAGGGATCCCTGAGGAGGAAGCAGTACTAGTGCATGGAGCAATATCTTTGAATATAAAACTATATATAACTCACATCTGTACGACAGTTTATGGGTTACAGAGTGCTTTTATGTGCATTATTTTATTTGCTATTCATCCTCTAGAATGTCTCCAGAGATAAGTAAAATTAAAATAACACTAATTTAAAATACTCTCATTAAAGAAACCTAAAATTATAAGCACTAGCAATACATAAACTCTAATTGTTGCCCTACTGAGGAAGAGAATTTGCAAAACTAGGTCATACATAATGCTTTCCCTGATTAAGGAAGGAAGATACAGTGCTTAAGCCCTGCCAGGAACCACATGGGTGATATCAGGTTGGGTCCTTTAACTCTGTGTTTGAGTTCTCATATCAATAAAGTGAGTATTCAGTCACATGCGCTTGTGGGAACTGATGATTTGCCCCTCAGGCATAGAAATAGTGGATTTATTCATTCCCGTAGCCCTCGGGCTTAGAACAGGCCCTGGAATTTGGGGGACATTCAGTGTGTAATTCAGATGGTTGGTAGGTGTGGATGGATGCATTAGTGGATGGAAGGGTGGATTGATGGATCAACAGATGAATGACTAACAGCTGTTTTCCTGTGTCCTTGGTCCTCTACATAAATCTCTACTTCCCACTTAAACATCTGGGCACTACCCACCTGTGGAATTTGCCCAAGACCTTTGCAATTGCCGTGGCCTCTGCCCAGTATGCTCTTCCACCACCTCTTTTCCTTCCTTGTTCTGTTTGCCATTTGGATTTCAATTTGAGTTTATGTTCTTTAGATGGGTCTTCCCAGGTTGCCTCTTAATATTGCCTGTTCAGTTCTATCTATCACCTAGCTTTATTATCTTTAAAGTTCTTAGCATTCTTTGAATGATTTTATTACATTTTGTTCATTTGCATATGTGTTATCTGTTTTCCCCATTGAATGTAAGCTCCCCTAAGGTAGGGAAATAGTTACTCTCATTACGTTCAGTCTATACTATAGTGCTGGTACTAGTACTGGTACCAAAGAACACATTTTAGTAATAATATATGAACTAGTTTCAGGACCAACATGTCCTTATCAGTCTTCCTTTATGCATTTGCTAGCTACTGAAGCATCTGATTCCACAATCTTTTTTTTCTCCAGTACTGGGAACCGAACTCATGACCTTGCGCTTGCCAGGCAGGTGCTTTTGCCACTGAGCTAAATCCCCAGCCCCTGATTCTACAATCTTGAATCCAGTGTTTCTACAAGTGTTGCCTCTTCATTTCAGAAACCCTTGATTTTTTTTAACAATGATGTCGAAGGTGATTTTGTTACCCACTTACTGGCGGACCTCTAAAAATAAGAAAATTTTTTGTTTCCTCTTCCTCAAAAAACTCTCATTGATCAACTTTTTTCCTAGATTGTCTCTAAACACAAAGAGAAATGGATAGAAGGATAAACAGATGAATGGAAGCCCGGATGGGTAAATGAGCGATGAATTTGAAAACATTTTGGTGATATATGGCACTTTTCACCAGTTGTGTAATTCTGAATGTTTTTATGTTTTCTCCATGAAGACTTCTTCAATCAAAGATGATTGCCATTACACCAGGACTCTAGCATCATTCTTGCAAAACTGTACGCAACTGTATCTTCAAATAGTACCCCAGTTGTCTGCGGTATGTGTACAAGCTCCCCACCCTGAGTGTGGAGACAACTAATGGATCAGGAGAAAGAATTCAAAGCTGAACCTGAAAATCAAAACAAAAACTTTATAGCCAGAAAGAAATGAATTGGGGGATATAATCTAGACACTCAGGAGCAATAGGTGACCTTCTGGTTATCTCATCAACTATACAAAAATTGGTGTCTTAAAACAACTATTTATTTATTATTTATTTTACTCACAAACATCCAATTTAGGCAGCACTTAGTAATTTTCAATTGATTCTGGCTATATTATACATTTGACTTACCATTACAAACAACCCATTATACTTATATCAACTTGTCATTATAAAGCAAAAGAAGGAAGAAAAGGGACCTTGGAGATAGAAGGAAGAAACAGATGAAGGAGGAAGAGGAGGAGGAGGAAAAGGAGAAGCAATGGAAATGCTCACTCAGAAATAGTATTGTGCAATTCTTATTAGTTTTTCAAGCCTGTTACTTACATAGTACCTTGAAGCACTCTACTTGTATTGTAAGCACAGTACTGAAGAAGCAAAAAGTGTGAAGCATAAAAGTAATGCTTTTAGCATAAAAACCAGTGTAAACAAAGCAATTTTCTAATCAAGCCTCAAATGTTATAGAAATAAGAATTGAAGTCTAACATATAAATACACATACATACATATCCATATATAATACATGTATACATACATTGATGAAAACTAAATGCCTCCCACTCCTCTCCAGCTTAGTATTGACCACTGTTAAAATTTTCTTTTCTTTAATTAATCTCAGATGACCTCAAAGACTGCAGTTACTCATCCTTTTGCTCCCAGTCTTTTAATAAATGGAGACTGTACACTTCAAATAAAACTTAGTGTCAAATGCCAGAGATATCAGGATGAAAAAGACAGATATTAATTCCACTTCCCTAGATCCTAAAATCTGGAGAGACAGACATTCAGCAAGTGAGCAAGTTGTTGCCTATCATGACTTTTGTTTTTATGTGTATATAACTTATTTATAAATATTGTCACCCAGCATTGCAGGGTATTGTGAGTGTGACAGCAGCTGCAGTTACACAAGATGGGAGTAATTTTCTAGGTCACTGTAAGATAGTACTGTGCTCCGAGGCATAAGTCATGGCATATTCTACCTGATGTTCCCAGGGCCTAGGACACTGGCAAGCTACAACAAGAACATAAGTGAGTGGGTCTCAGTGCTGAATTAAATAAAGACAGTGAGATTTCATTAGGTGCAGGGACCTGATGGTGATTTTTTGATGAGGGTGTATGGAGTCCTTACTTGGACAGGGGTGTGCTAAATTGTCCAGAAGTTACGACATTTTGATAATGAGGGGACATTTGGGGGTTAGCTCGTTTGTCAGACTATGCAGTAGTTCACAGAAACACCTTTTAGACAGGCCTTGGGGTCTGATGGATGGATAAGCAAAGACTACCAGGGAAATGTCAGCCTCCAGAGAGTCCTAGCTGAATCTCTAAATGCCTCTTGGCTCCAGGACTTCTGTTTTGGAAGGAATTGAGCAAGGCACATGAAAGAAGAGATAAACAGTCACACCCAGAGTGACTACCCACTCCTCATTGTCTCATTCAAAGAAAAGGAACTCTTTGGATGATCCCTTCCAAAGAAAACATCCTGCACACCATCCCCAGTAGCCTGCAGGCTGACTTGCTGCCGTTCCTGCAGTTCCTGGTGTCCATGAATTGCATAGAGAACATTCCACCCAATCTCACTCCCAGCACTGGATAAGGGAGCCACAGGGGTGCTCACATAGTCTGCTTTTTAGAAAGCCAGTTGTTCCAACAGAAGAACATTTCTGCCCCTAACATGCATACATGGAGGGAATTAAAATTCAGAGAGTTTAGCTGAATGCTCATTGTACTTTAGTCTACAAAGCTGGGTATTTTTCAAAGCTTATTTACCCTGCACTGTATTTAAACCACCTCCCTTCTGCCTTGTTCTGTAAATAACTGTTCCCAAATCCAGCTGCCTATCAAACAACAAACCAATGATTCAGTTAATAATTATAAACCCGAACAATCCAGCACACACCCACATACGGAGGAACTAGATATCACTTGCCTGAAGTATTTGACAGTCATGCAAGAAAGAAAATGGAGCTCCTGCAACAACATAGTCGTGTTGGGAGCTGTTGGGGAAGGGGTAGGGGTGGGGAGGCTCTTTGTGTTTTGAATGAAACTTTGCCTAAGCAGTTCCAGTGGATTCTTTCCCACAGGAGCTCAAGCCCACATCTCAGAGAGGTATTAGATCCCTTCACTTCCTTGTAACTCTGCTCCAAGAATTAATGAGTCATATTTTAAGCACAAATTCTTAACATAGGTGCTACCAGGGAACAAAGGAAAACAAAACACCTCATTCTTTTCTTCATGCTTTGAAAGAAAACTCACAGTGGAAACATTTGAGTAACATTCCTTTTATGTAACAGGAGAGACACCAGCTGGGGGAAGGAACCCTGCCGCTGAGGAAGGGGAGCTTGTGGGCTTTCTCTGCACACATCTGGGCCCGTCCTAAACTCCTCAGTCCATGATGTGCTGTAACAGACCCAAGGCCAGAGAAGAATGTGAAGCCCTTGTGGGAGGCAGTGGAATGCAGGGTGAGACATCAGAGGAGGAGATTTCCTGCAGGGAATGTCAGGAAATGCTTCCGTGGGTTGTTGCTTACCAGGGGATCCAGAGTCAGGTAGCCTGGGGTGTGATACTATTCTGCTGCTTACTGGCTGTGTGGCCTTGGACAGGTGGCTCAGTGTCTCTGTGGTTCAGGGAAATAATTGGCAAAATGAGGCTAATAATAAAACCTAACTTAAAGATAAGCTACCTGAAGATAGGCCTGATACAGTCTGTTCAGTTAACTCCACGGGGTCTAATTCTACTTTTTGCTTTTTCCTTTTAGACTGGTCATTTTGCTCCTCCTAATTTCAGTTCCTTTATCTCTCTCCAGAATACATAAATATACACATACTGCGGACAATTTACAGAAATATTCTAAAACTAGGAAAAGCCACTGTGCATTGGAGTCCTCAATGTTAACCAGACTTCTGTTGCTTTACAATCACACAAGGGAAAGGAAGATGCAGGTCACTGCAGCTTTGTAGGCAATGCTCACGTGTGTTGGAAATCCTAGAAACCTGCGTTTACCAATTTCAAGTTGGTTTATTAATATCCTGGCGTGTGTTATTATTTAAATCAATTTTGCAGTGGGTGATCTATCTGACGCCCTTGGAAGCAGACAGACAGGGCTTAAATGACAGATTTCTCACCCCGGGTCTGAGGCAAATCAGTTGCACCCTCTCCTCAGCAGGCTGGATTTTGTTCACTGGTCTTTTCAAAGAACCAGTTGTTGCGCTTCTCTGTCCTTTCTAGATACAATGCTGTTTTTGTGGCCCCATGTGGCCCCTGCAAGGAAAAAAAAAAAAAAAGAATGCTGTTTTCTACATCAGGAATCTCACCTTTTGCATTTGTCATTTCCCTTGTGACTTATTCTGTGGTTTTACTTGCAGATTCTTAATTAGAGTCACTCATTTATTTTCAGTAATAAAATAATAAAGTTATTTTGGGCAACACATTTCTAATTATAGGTTTTATCCAGTAGATTTTGATAGCAAGCAATCATCTTTTCACTGATTTCTAGATAAGATTTAATTTCTATTTTTATTTCTTCTTTGCTCCAAGGAATATATTGAGGAGTATTCAATATACATGTTTTCCCCAATGGTTAAAATATTTTTTGAATCCACATGCTCTGTTTACCTACTTGTTGGATAGATAAAGATTGCTCCTTAATTCCTAGGTTTACTGAGTTGTGGCCAGAAAATGACAACTTTAAAAATGTCTGTTTGGAGGAATTTTTAAAAATTTTTCTTTTTTATTGACCAAATACAGGTTAGAGTTTTACAACTACTGCTTGTATAAAAGAATGACGTCATCTATTTGTAGCTTCTGAATATATACTAAACTAAGTTTGTAAAAATTACTTAAATTAACTATTTTAAAAAATAGTTTAGATGTTTCTGTCACTTCTGATGGAAGCAGCGTTGTCATTTTACCTTGTGTTTCTAGGATTTTTTTTTGTTTATGACTAAAAAGTTTATGACACATCCTCCTGAACTGTTCATTCTACTGAATATATATATATATATATATATATATATATATATATATATGCTCTGGTTGTTTGTTTTGGATTGTGGAGTCTCCCCTCCCTGCTTGACTGACTGTACCCCTCAGTTTGCGCTTCCATAAGTTAAGGGTAGTAATGCTTACTTTGCATAGTTATAAAATACACAATGCAGGACCACTACAATGGTCAAGCACCGAGCAGGGAGGCCTCTACACATCAGACAACTCACTCTGCTCCTCATCCTTCCTGCCCTCTAAGGTGTGCATCTCTTAGATGCATAAGAATAAAATGTTGGGAATGGAAAAAGCCTCCTGGTTGGGTTCTTGCAAACCAGATCTGTGAGATTGTTTACTATGTATTAACTACTGCTCTCTGAGAGTGAATGAAGCACTGGTGGCAGTACAGAAGCACAATAGCCCTGCTATGATTTGAACACATCCTCAAGGTTCACATGTTGTGAACTTGATGTCCTGCCACAGTGCTGACAGGGGGATTTTAAGAGGCGCTTAAGTCAGGAAGACTCTGCTCTCACAGGTGGGTTAACTGCTGCTCTTTCACATGAGTGGGTTAGTTATCCTTGGAGATGGTCCTAAGGAAAAGATGAGCTCATCTTTCTCCCCTCTGTCAGACTGTCCAGGGTTTCTGCTGTCTTTCCTGGGACAGAACGACAAGAGCACCCTCTTCAGGTGTGGGCTCCTTCACCTTGGCCTTCCTAACTCCCACAACAGCAAGAAACAAATCTCGTCTTTACAGATTGCCCAGTCTCCCCCTCGATGTGAGTTAAACTGTAGTAAGACAGGCACAACTGTAGACAAAGGCATGGAAAACTAATGTTCTAAAGTGGATCAAAAGGTACCTTGTGAAACAGTGCAGTCATTGTTCTCTGTAGATTTGTTCTGATAAGGCAAGGACGTACTGGTAGATGAAGGTAGCTAAGATTCCTTGGATTTCCCCTCCACTACAAAGGAGATGATATAGACATGAAATCCCAGGCACTGTGCCCATCTTTTGTAATCTGTTCTTCTTTTCCTCTCTCTGTGGCTGTTTCAGCTTCTACCTGTATACCTCACTGGCTTAAAGCACTGTGCTTCCTCACAGATCCCTCCCAAAGCTTGCCAGGAGTGATGATCCTGCCAAGGGAAGTGGAATCACTGCTCTGGAAAATGAACTGAAACCGCACAATGCTTATCAATATCAGAATAATTCTTTTTGTGTGACTCACTCAACATGCTAACGTTCACATTTCAAATTACACAACCTTACTCATTGAATACACATGCAGCTCCTTACGCTCTCTCTCCCCCAGCTCTCTATAAGTGTTAAATGTTTCCTTGTCCCTGTGAGTTTTAATGCATCTGCCAAGTTAAATCTCTTAAGAAAGAGAGATGTAGCTTAGTAGCAGTAGGCGCAACATTTGATAAATGGTTCAGGCAGCAGCTATCACTTGAGTTTTCAAGAAGTCCCTGAGAGAAGATATCACATGCATTTTTCCAAAGGCAAGGAAAACTTCTTCCAAAGGTCTAAACTATGGCAGTTCTATGAGTCTAAGCCATTTCCACTAAGCTTAAACCCCAGATTCTTTTCTCGTCATTGTGTGAACCTCTCCCAAAACTCTTAGGTTTTAGGGAACTATAACATGTATGCAGAGTGAATGCCTGGGTTTTCTAGCTAAAGTTGGTCATTTGAGTCAGGCCTACAACAATAATAGACAGGGAGAAATTTGGTAAGTTCTCAGATATCTTTAGAAAACTTTTGATGTCCTCAAATGCTCCTGTGATGCAGATGAATGTCTTGTATGTTTTTACTCAGTGTGAGATGCAACAGTGTGAGATCCAACAGGTTGGGTGTTGTGCATCAGACTGCTTCTCTTCAGCAAAGTGGTAGAAAGATGTCACAGCAGACAGCCTCCAAAGATGACACCATCAGGCCCTATCTTTCCCACCTGCACAGATGCTCTTCCCATCAAAATGTATCATCTACTACCTATTTTCTTAAGGATAAGATGGCCTCGTGACTTGCTTTGCTCTGCAAAATATAATACAAAGAATGCTAGCCAGTTCTAGGCTTTGCTTTTAATAAGTTTGACAATTGCTGTGTATGAAATCTGACTGTCCCAGAGATTTTCGTGCTATGAGAAAAGGCACACCAGCTACATGAAGAACACAGGGAAAAGAACATGACAGTAAAGACTGCCCTGGACCTCCAGCTCAGGCCAGACACATAGACAAAGAGGGACCTTTAGAGCAGAAGAGCCACCCTGCTCAACCCAGGCAACATACTGAGTTGTGAGAAATAGTAATATCTTTATTTAAGTCATTAAGTTTTATGGTGTTTTGTTACACAGTAATGGATGGATTTTTAAAGGCAAGAATAGACAAAGGAAAAAATGTTCTAATATTCTGTATATAATCCATCGGTAAGCCAGGAATTTGCAACTTTGGGCATCAGAGTCCCCTGTAATTTTCCAAACTGTAGATGCTCAGTGTCCAATGAAGGTCACCAAAACTCAAAACTTTTAGCCCTGCACATTTGCATGTTTTTCATTCTCCCTAAACATCTGATGAACAGCCCTGTAGTAACCCACAATACTAAAGGCATTTACTTTAAGACTGTCTTAAAAAGGAAATTCCTTCCTTCCGGCAGTGATAAATCAAAGATGGTCACAGGATTACTTCCACCATCCTATTATTTTCCTAACTCCTACTTCTACTAGAGAATCTAAAGTATGGGCAATGTAAATGTGGAGCTTGCACACAACTGAGCAAAGAGCTATTGATTGGGAAACCCCCAAAATGTCATTTGAACATGTTAAGGTTAGCTGGAGTTTAATTGGTGCCCCAAAATTGAAAGATTGGTAAAGAGGACAAGGAAACATCGATAAATGGTTTCTATACCTATTCTAATGGAAAATCACTGCAAATCACCCCAGGAGTTACTTTTAGAGCTTGTTATTTAGGAGCCTGAAAATGACTGTAGAGGTGACTAACAGGGACTAGGGTGAAGCTCAAGCCAGGTGACTATGCCTTACTCATATCTGACCTTCCAGAATGCCAGAATATGAAAACGTTCTGATTTCTTTACCCCAGCCATATAAAATGAATGCATGTAAAGGAACCCAGCAAGAATCACTCCTCAGTACCAAATATGGAGTGTGGAAGGGAGACAGGTTGGGTGGTGAGGTGAGAGGAGAGGTCCTTGGGATGCTCTCTTCTTTCTTCTGTCTTATGTTTCCCTAAGCTGCCCTCAGCCTTGTCTGCAAAAAGCTCATTGGTAGTTTACTCTCCCAGAGGAGCTGTGAGTCAACTGCTGCTGAGAAACTTAGACTTTTACTCTTCACTTCCCATCAGTTCTAAGCTAAGCCACACCTGGAAGTTTCATGCACCCTGAAGAAAGCAAGTAAAAAGGTGCTGCCTTCCTACAAAGCTCAACTTTCCTATTTCATGTGAAGAGACAAAGAGACTCATGGCTCTGAACCCCTTTAACTTCCCGGGTTGCTGACTCAGTGAAGAGTACTTTCCTGCACTGAGAAGGTGGAGGTGCTAATTCTATTACCTGCATTGCCTATGAAGCCTCTAACTGAAGGACCATTTTCTTGAGACTGATTTTAAGGGTTAAGACAATGAGGCTAAGAATTCAAGCTAGCTTGCACAAGACTACGTGGTTAGGAAATGACAGAGACAGGATTGGAGCTCAATTTTCATTCACCTAAATCCTCTAACAAACAAAATATCCATGCCAAGAATAAAAGCAAAACCATTATTCCACAGTGAGAGGAGAGATATTTTCAGCAGGTCAGTTTGACATCGTAAGGACAAAGAACCACCTGCAGTGTAGGTGAGGTTCAAAGTACATCACTGTACCAAGCTCACTGGGTAACTTAGTACACGTATTAAAGTGTGAGAAATCTTGATCTAAATTAATGGGGTCTTATCTGAATCTAGTATCTCACCAAATTTAATTCTCCATCTAGGCATAATTCATTTCAAATTCTTGAATGCCTAGAATCCTCAAATCCCACAAGAGAAAGACTTTGATTCCCGAAGCCACAAAAGAGTGGGTCTTAGTCATCCCATTAAATCAGTGGCAAGTGAAACCTTTAGTAAGATTTCCTTAGGAAATGCCCAATTCCTGCTGTTTAGACAATATCATGATTAAGCTCTTGTCTATGCCAGGCACCTTGCTAGGTGCTGAGAATTCAGTAGTGAAAGGAACAGAATCTTCCCACAAAGACTTTTTGTCTGTTGAAGAAGATAGGTACATACTCAGGCAGTTACACAACTCTGCAGCAGTGCAGACACCCAAGAGGATGAGGTAATATGCAGTCACCAGGAGAAACCCTTGGAGTCCCCAGGCTTCCTGGAAGATGGCTGCCTTCCCTGGTCCACCTCCCCACCCCCTGTTTGTGACTGACATCATAGCTCCCTCTCCGTGGGAGCCTTTCCTCTCTCCTGTCCACTTGCCCCCACCTCGTCATTTCCCCTTGGCATGGGTCTTTTGTGCATTTCAAATTTCTATATTTCCTGTCAAAATTTTTTCTTCCACCTACTCTAATACACACGTTCTGCTTTCTTTCAGCATCCATAGCTTTTTTGCTCCTGGATGTGACTACATCTTTTTTTTAAAGGCCCAAAACAGGCCTTGGTCTTTCTGGAGGTGTTGCCTGGATGTCGTTTCTCTGCACTCTTCCACATAATTCTAAGGTACAGCAACGGTTTAGAAAACAACATGTTCTACTGCACACTTGACACCTAATCCTAGCAGGGAGAGATGTGGAGTATGCATAATCCCTCCACACCTGTCAGCTCATTTCATACCCATGCAGCCCTGCAAAGTAACAAAAGAGAGATGTTTAGTCTATTTATCAGATAGGAAAACTGAGTCAGACAGGCTTACAGAAACAAGCCCAGGTCTCATAAACTTGAACCCATTTCTGACCTGTGCTTTGGCAGATGGACTGTACATGCATATAGAGTTAGGATGAAGGAAAGGTCAGCCATTTCTCCCTGAATGCCCTTCTCTTCCACTGAACACATCTCCACTGATCAGCCCATCAGTAAGAGGTTGCTTGCAACTACTGGAGGAATGTAACTGAGCACCAGCTCTCAGAGTTCTCCATCTGAGAAAGAGGAACTGGGAGTGAGTGCAAAGCAGAAGCCATATGACCAGGCACACTTGAGCAAACTCTGTGAGAAAAAGGAAGGTTGCAAATAGCCCTGCGGTATTAGAACTTTCCTCAAAATCAACCAGGAGTCACGTTCTGATGAGAAGGACAGATAAGAGGATCATGAGGACTGAAAAGTTCTAGGGTTTCATTTCTTTCCACCACAACCTGCTATTCTGGCCTACAGGGCTCCTGTGAATGAACCTCTTCTTACCCATGCTTGCTTCAAAGCAAACATGGAAGGATTTGTAAAACTCCCCTCTTTCCTGTTTCTCAAGCCCCGGAAGTAGGGCTGCTAAAAAAGAAGCCTCAGCAAACATAAATTTGGGGAGGAAAAGGTTTGGAGTGAAGTGGTGTTTTATTACATAGTAATGGATGAAAAGAAAAAAATGTTCTAATATTCTCTGTATAATCCAACAATAAGACAGGAGTTTACAACTTTGGGCACCAGAGTCATCTGTAATTTTCCAAACTGCAGATGCTCAATGCCCAAGCAAGGCCATCAAACCTCTGCCCACACTGGCTCAGCTTTCTGCTCTTCCACCATGGTTCAGCCTGCTTGTCCTATCATTCCTCACATCCCAGTCATCTCTGTGACCTTGCCAATTCTCTTTCACCCTGTCATCTTTCACCTGCCTCAGGTGTGTTTCCAACTGTGGTTTCTGACTCTGGTGTCCTCCCTCTGTGTCCCCAGCACATTCCAACTCTAAAAGATGTCTGAGCGGGGTGTGGTGTTAGGGGCTAACATTCTTTCACTTTTGCTGGTCCTGCTGCTGAGAATTTGTCCAGCTGGCTTCTCTGCACTACCTGTTCCTACCTTTGAGGACTCATTTGAAATGTCCTTTCCTCAGAAAATCAATTCTGAACTGCTCTAACTAGACTCTGAACTTTAGACCTGTCTTTAAAGCCTTTCAGGCAAAGCATCTATTTCATGCAATTAAATGACTTACAGACATAGTATCTACAAATGACTTCCTACTTGTGTTAGTCAGGTTTGTGTCACTGTGACAAAATACTAGAGAAAAAAACGTGAAGGAAGAAAGGTTTACTTGGTTCATGATTTCAGTCCATGGTCAGCTGGTTCTGAGGCAGAAGCTTATGGCAGAAGATCATGGTGGAAGAAAGCTGCTCTTTATAAAAATTTTTTTATTGTAAAGGGAAAAAAATTAAAATAACAATAAAGCAGAGTTTCAAAACAGTTTAGGAGGAGACATTGCATATTGCTGTCTTTGTATTAGTTATTCAGAGTACAAGATATAGGTGTGATACCATCCAAACAATATTAGCGCAAACTTTTCTTATCAATGAACTAAGAGAAATTAGCGTATAGCTATCTTAACTAGCTTGTGTATGAAGCTGCTGTTTGTATGGCAGCTGGGAAGCAGAGTGTGAAAGAGGCAGAGAGCCCAGGCTAGCAGCTTTCTTCTTCCTTCTTTCTGTTCCATCCGGGCTCTCAGCCCATTGGATGGTCCCAGCTACATTCACTGTGCGCTCAGTTCCCTGTTGCACAAGACGATTATCTCTGGAAACATCCTGAGACACACCTAACGTGTGCTTTACTATAAGTATGCATAATATTAATTCAGTTAAGTAGACAAGATGAACCATCACACTACACTGGAGGGAAATAGTTTCACAATGGGAAGAAACATCTCTGTTCCACAACACAAGCCATCCTGGGGACTTGGACCTCGTGAGTAGATAAGTGACTAATGATTAAATGGAATTGACTTCAATCTCTTAATTTAAAGTAATCAGGTTAAGGGTGGGCCAGTTAATCAAAAGCACTAAAATGGAAATCAAATTCTCCATCCAGAAGATGGATGTATGTATTGGGCTTTAATCTGAGAACAGGACTTGTCTTTACCAAGAAAAAATGATCAATGCTAAGAAAGAGAAGATTTTCTTGGCAAGCATAAGAGTACTGGTTTGGCACAGGCACAGCCTCATCACAAGCCTTTCTCCACAGAGATGAGGTGGGGAGACTGAGATTGGTCACCTGGTTTCCAATAGTGGCCCTATATGTAGGTGCTTGGTTCCAATTTGATCAGACTCCAAAGGCCTGTGAGGGTTTATTTATTTATGAGAATGAGGATCCAGTGCTTTGTGAAATAAGTGCTTTTAGTGCAGTGGGCTGTGCATGCCGTTACACATTACTCTGAAAAATAACAAGTCTTCCTTGACCCAGGAAAGTCACAGCCTGAGATGCTTATGTTTGAAGCAGCATTTATTTTTTGCTGGTTTAGAGCACGCTCTTCTTAGGAATAACCTTCTGGCTGCCCCAGAAAAGCTGATACACAGATTGTGCAGCTCTGTCCTCCTGTGCACCCTACCTGCAGCCCCTCCTGCTGCTCCCTGAGGTCTAAAAATGATAACTTTGATAGGTGGAATGAAATATATATAGGATACTGCCCCCAGTAGAGGGGCTATTTTTGAAGCAGAACATGGAAGGAACCTCGCGAAAAGATACAAAACAAAACAAATGGGGATCTGGGAGGGCTCCGAGCAGAGCAAGATGACTTCCAGCTGGAAGAGATCAGAGAGGCTGACAAAATGACATCTAGTTTCCTGTTAACCCTTTAAAGTGATATGCGTCTCTGCAAAGATTACAAGCAGATTCTGAAAAGACAATGCTCTTTTGTACACATCACTAATCCTGGAGTCCCACTGGGGGAAGACTTATAAATGCTGTGTGATTCCAGGGACCTTGGAAATGAATTGTTTCCCCTTCAAGCAAAATTACCTCAATAGAAGCTTGCTTACTTATTAGAAATTTCTATGTATGTCAGGCTTTGAGTTGTATAGCAAATACACACAAAAGGAAAACAATAATAGCAATACTTGCAACAAGTATGCATGAAGCATTTCTGTAACTGTTTTATAGATGGAAAAGCCAGCACCAAGAGGATTAAATAGCTTGGCCGTGATCATAGAAGAAACATAAGTAAGCCTGGAGCCCATGCCTTTGACTCTCAGATGTCTCTCTATCTCTCTAAAGTTTGACTAATTATGTGATCCTCTTCCATCCTGGCCAGCTCCCTGCATGACGTTTCTTTGCCCATTCTGTTTCGCAGACACATCCTTTCCCATTGAACTCTGACAGCCCCACACCATCTCCAGGGACATCACCCATTTGGTCAGCATACAAACAGCACTGGTAACCATCTTCTTAGTGTAATGTATGACACCTTCACCAGTTAGCACCAGATATCAGGAAAAAGTTACAAATCCATAAATCTCATAGTTTGCAAAGTATTTTATTTAAGTCACAACATCTTCAGCATAAATAGCACATCTCATCTAAGTTGGCCATGAGGAATGCAAACAGAAGAAACAGCCCAGATCTAGAAAGAAAGAATAGATGGGTTTGGGGGAAAACAGTAGACTGGTTGATGCAAAGGCTTTGTGCAGCATCTGGCACTGTCAGAGCTTACTGTGTCTACTGACCAACAGCAAGAGGAGAAAAAGAGAAGAAATAACACAGCCTCAATTCCAGTGCAGGGATAGAGATAGTGCAGTAGCAGAAAGGGTACAAAATTGAAGTGGACAGGAATGCGGACTGGCCCGTTGCCTGATCCTGGAAATTTAATGCTCTTTGATCACCTTCTATACACTCAGCAAAGCTCATAGGTTATAGTAATTACATGTTTTTCTAAATAAGAACAATTCCAAGAGGGTGGGTTGACCTTTGGGAGAATTTCTAATAGCAGTCACTTCATGATTGATTGGAAATATCTGCAAGTACACGTGCCCTGAAGGTGAATGAGAAATGTGTGTTGTTGCTGTTTTCTCAGTGAGTCTGTGTATGTTTAAAGACCTGTTTAGGTGAGGATAGCACCAAAGAATCAAAAGTGACCCAGGGATCTTGGAAGCTTCCTCTGTGGATTCCACAGTTCTGTGATTTAGGGGGTTTAGAAAAACATAAGAGGGCACAGACAGAGACACACAAAAAAGGAGATCAGCATAATACATGCTATAGGTTATTGGACTGAAAAAGAAAGTTAAGAGAAAGAGAAGTCAGCACAACCAAATTTGAACTTTTCTGAAAGCAGAGTTCATGTGCTGGAGTAAAGCATCAGATGACACCCCTGGTGATGACCTGGGGGAAAATACCTGTACCTTCCTTGAGGTTTCAGTAAGTCTCTTTTGACAGTCATACAGAAAACAAAGGGCAAGAGAAATACCTTTTTCCCTGCCACCTTGCCAGAGAAGAAACACTCCAGAGGTCACAGTCCATGACAGTCACACTCATGCAAATTCTGCACTTGGTTCTCGCTCCATTTCTTTACCAACTATGTAGCTAAGCAAAATGGAATAAGAAATGGTGTCTTGGGAGAAATAAAACTGCTGGATTAGATACAAACCACGTTCATAAAAGAAATAAAAGTGTTACACTGTAGTCCTGGTGAAATGAGTCTGTTTGGGTGATTGTGGAATTTTATTAAAATTAAAGGGAATAATACAAAAAGGTACAGATGGTCACCACGGACCTGAGATCTGTTGTTGTTCTTGTTGCTGTTGTTGCTGTTGTCAATTTTGTGACCCTTCAGGTAGGAATAGTGTTCATAATTTTGAGTAGGTACACTGAAGAGGAAAAATGATTATATTAAGTGCCTATATGATAATCTTGCTTTTGCCTGTTGACTCACAAAATCTAAACTATTTATATCTGGTCTTTTTAAAAAACAGTTTGGTAAACTCAAATGCAGTCGATAAGAATTAATAGGTTCTTGAGTCAAGAAGGTCTGGGTTTGAATTCTGCCAAAATGAATCATTCATTCATTCATTTATTCATTCCACAAATACTTATCAAGAGTCTATACTGTCTTTAGTTGGCTTCCAAGCTCCAGGGCTTAGACCTTATATCTTCTCTTTTTCATCTAATACTCATCAAATGTCAACAATTCATTTTTCCCTGTGTATTTCCTAAGATATGGGTTAGGTAGTTATGTGGCTGATGACTTTTAGATTTCTTCCCTAAAATCCAGTCACAAAAGGACCTGTCTTTGCTGTCTTTACTTAATGCTGGACTGATCTCAAACTTCACATGAACAAAATAGAGCTCCTGATCGCCATCTTCAAACCTGCCCTTCCATACATCCTTCAAGCACTGCTAAGTGATAACTCCATTATCTCTCATATCCATTTCTTCCCATCAAAGTGGCACATACCTATCCCAGAGCCAGGGTGAAGGACAAGTGAAACAATATAGGTCCTTCTCAAAGCACTCACCATAGTCTACACTCAGTAAAAGGGATCAGAGTGCAACTTTTTAATTCTCTGACCCTAGTGGCTCTTAGATTCATCTTGTCTTCTCTCCTCTTTCATACTCTTATCTTCTCATCCCAGGCCCATCATAACATCTCATATCCAGTACCCTACATTTAGTACTTAGGTAGTAATTGCAGGTACTATTTCTCTCTTCAGTTAAAGATAAGGAAAATGACACAGAGCTAAATTGTGTGAGGTGTCATAGCCTAATAAGTGGCAGAGTTGGGATTCAAACCACGGCCAACTGAAAACCGGTGATCACCAGGCAGGCTCCTGTTAGGTGCAGACGACGTCACCATCTCCAGGTGAAGAGTAGGATGCAGGAGGTGCAACATGACCTTGAGAAGGACAACTGGAGCATGAAGAACTACAACATGGGCTCCGCAGCCTGGAGTTTTAATCCATATTCCTGAGCCTGGTTCCCAGAATTAACAAAAGCAAATTTTTTTATGGATGGGACCCAGAAATGTAAATTTTTTTTAAAAAAGTTCCACAAGCAGTTTTTAGTAGCCAAATTTGAGCACCCATGTTCTAGGCTTTAAAAGACAGATTTTTGCAATACTTAGATCCAACAAATATATTACCATAACTTAAAGCTCTCCAAGCAAAGCCAAAAATCTGACATTCCAAAATATAAATGGGCAAGGGCATGAAAGGAGAATTCACAAAAGAGGAAGTAAAAGGATGAATATAACTATTTTAAGTTGTCAGATTTATTCATATTCAAATCAATGCAAGCTTTTAAAAGTTAATTGGAAGCCAATTTTTTAACCTATCAACTTATCCAAGTCTCCTGAGTATGTGATGAGATAAGTACTTTCATCAACTACCGGGAAACCAAATATTGGTGCTACCACTTTGGAAAGCAATTTGGTAGTACGTACCAAAAAAAGCCTGAGAAGCGTCAGCTGTCTTTTACTCAGAAATCCCCTTGTATGAATATATACAGCAAAATGAATGAAAAATACCCAGTATGTGAAAGACGTTCTTATCCATCTCATTTGAAAACAAAAATAATAGTAAACCTCATATTTAGCAATTTGAAAAGTGATTTATTTGGCATCTTTGTGTTTTTAAGAATCTGTCAAATCTGTTAGAATGTATACAAAGGGTCCAAGAGATTCAGGGAGGGAGAGAGAGGGAAAGGGTTAAAGAAAACAATGAGAAGTGCTATATATCTGTACCATGTTCCCACTGTTAATGTAAACATTATGTACTGCAAATATGTGCCAATAAATAAATATATCCCAGGAAAAAAGTTTCCATGTCCTTACACCCAACTACTAACTATAGAGTGAGTGGATACACTATTCTCCTCCTTCAAATTTGTTCAAACCAAAATTAGGTTCATCCTACAACCCTGAATATGCTTTTTCTCCTTCTTAGAAAGCTCTGTTTAGCTTTCTACATAGAATAATGTTTTTAAGAACTAATTCAAGTGTTGTATCCCCAGGGAAATCTCCTTCTCTTCCTACCAAAATATGCCCCATTTACTTCTCTTACTTGCTAATATAGGTAACCTTTATTTTATCACTTATTATTTTAAAATTATCTGTTGTTGGGGAGATGATCAAAGTATGTTATACACATGTACAAAATGCCACAGTGGAAGCCGGTACTCTGTATAATCAATATACACTAATAAAAGTTGCCTGTTAGTGCATTTAACCTTCATAGAAGACTACGAGCTTATAGAAGGCAAGATATGGCAGTTTTAAATAGCCAAAGTGTTTATTGAATTAAACTTCATGGATGACAGATACAAAGCTCAATGGAAAACTCTCATGCCTGTGACTCCATCAAAAAAAAAAATATTGTGTAAATTACAGAGAGGTGGCAAAAACATGGGAAGAAATAATCTCATGACCTTTGAGAAAATGGAAGAAAAACCATCTAACAAAAAACTTTCCACCTTCAACATGGGTAATTCTAGAGCTGGAATCTTATGATTACAATAAGGGTAGGCATATCAACAAGAAATCTCAAATAGCCTAATTTCTGTTCAGATGATACAAATACCCTCCTCCCTGAAAGTCCTAGCAAAAATCAAGGGATAAACATTTTTAGAGATAAAAATTTTATATCATAGTCTTTATTTATATGCAAAAAATATTATGAGAAAAGAACTAAGAAAACACACTCAAGAAACAGAAATGAAACTAAACTCAGATATGAGACATGTGGGTGTTAGTAATGGAATTTAAAACAGCTGATTAGAATGTTGAAATCTCTAGTGGAAAAGATACAAAGTATGTATGATCAGATGGAGAATTTCAGCTGAGATGGAAATTTGAGGAAAGAAGAATAATTGGAAAGTCCACAGTGAAATAATAGCAATGTATGTTATGTGTAAATCGCACATAAAATTCAAATGGGTGGCAATAATAGCAGGAGAAAGAGGAAGTCTATCATTACATAAAGTGGCTAAACTACATTTGGAAGGTATATTATTTGTGTTGATCCTGGTAAGCCAAAGTTGTATATCACCCTATGGCAAATAATAGAGACATTTTTTAAAAAGGGATATGGTAGATAAAATGGAGATAAAATAAGGTTGTTAAGAAGTATTTACTTCCTAAAAAACCAAAAATTAAAAGAAAAGAAAGAGCAAATATAAAGCAAACAGCAAAATAGTGGCTAGTAATTAAATTGTATGAAATAATTACAGTAGCTGGTTTTTGTAAATATGGCAGGGAAGGGGGTTGAGGGAATTTAGTGGAATGGGAAAAAAGAATCATGTTGTTTCATGTACAGATATAAATTCCCTAGGATGAATGCAATCACTATATATACCTAAAATGTGTCAATAAATGTAATTAATTTTTAAAAAATCAAAACATACTCCACAATGTATACCTTTGTGGAAATGGGAGAGGGATCTGGAGGTGGGAGAGATGGGAAGATGGGCGGAGAAGGGGAAGTCAAAATGATTAAGAAGCAATATGTATATGTATTCCCCAAGATGACTGTAATTATTGTATATTACAAACATATAATAATAATAAGTAACCAAAGAAATAAAACACATGTATTATGAGATAGGAAATTATCAGACTGAATTAAAAAACAAAATCCAGTTTTATGTTTTCCACTTTTAAATAGCAAGACTCACAAAGGTTTCATGTGAAAAGAGAGAAAATATAACATATAAACACTATATTTTAAAAGTTTGAGATACATTATATTTAAAAAGTAGTTTAGTATTACTGTATACTAATTGCAGACAAAGTAAACTTCATGATAATGGATAAAGACATTATTTGATGAAAAAAATGTCCAGTTCACCAAGAAGGTGGAACAATCCTAAATATATAAACATGTATGAATAGAGTTTCCAAATGCATAGAACAAAAAAAGAATAATGACAGAATTAAAAGGAGCTGTAAACAAGTCTATTGAATTTGGGGTCTAAGACTTCAGAGCAGTCAACAGAAAAATATCCAGAAAATTGGTAAAGACTTAGAAATTCTGAACAACACCATCAGCCAACCTGACTCAAATGATATTTATAAAACATTCCACCAAATGATGACAGAATACACACTCTTTTCAGGGATGGAAGGAAAATTCATGAGGTCAGGACCCTGGGCTAACAAAAGAATGCTGTTTGCTTTGGAAATACAATCTCCAGAGAGACCAAGGTGGGTTTATGAAACAACGATCTTTCCAACCCAATATAAAATACCAGAAATTGGAATAAGTAGTCTCACTAGGTAATTAGTTACTTCCTCACTGGAATGGTTACTGGAAATTATGATGACCACGCCTAAATTCTATAAGTAAGACAGTGGTTTTTCCAACTTTTTTTCTTGTTTCATTACTGAAAATCAAACCTAGGGTCTTGCGAATTAGAAGACAACTGTTTTACCACTGAGATACAATCCCAGTTACTTTCCTATGGTTAATGCTATAAAATCATTATTAAAACATATTGAAAAAACTAAATTCAGAACAGATAAAACCAGGACGAATACAAGACCAATTGGTGTAGTCTCAAACTCTGTCTGGGGCCTGGGGCATGACCACAACATCTCAATTTAAGCTGTCAGATAAGGTGTGTGGGGGTCATCTCCAATTCCTCCAACTCAGGTTGTTACTTCACTAGCTGACGGTGCCCTTATCCTTTAAAAACTTAAGTGGTCCTCTTCTGTAAACCAGAGTCATGCTGGACAAGGCAATCAGTTCTTGAGTAAGTTTATCCATGTACAAATCCCTCTCTATAATGTACTCTCTATAATGTACAAGTTAGCAACCTTGAGCAAACTTCATTTATTCTAGAAGTTTCTGTTCCTTGAGATTAAAAAAAAAAAATAGAGACACTAATAGTGTCTATCACGAAAGATTTTCTCCAGTGGTAAAGAAATGAGTTAATGGATGTGAAAAACTCAGAGAAGTATTTGACACATGGTAAAGCTTAGTAAGTGCTCATATTGTTTTCACCAGACATTAGCAAGTTTTTGGATACACAGAACCAAAGCTTTAGAACTAGACAGTGCTTCAAGTTCAGCACTGTTAGTTAGTAGCTCTGAGAGGATCGGCAACTTAACTTCAGATTTTCACTTCAATGTTCATGTTATTTTTTCCACAATCACTGATTGAGTTTCTACTCAGTGTTTGGCACTCTTCATGGTTCTTTTTACACAAAATTGGGATAAAGAGGTTTAAAGGAGGGTAAGAATGAAAGTTAATCACCTAAAAATATATTGGAAGGTGCTGAATAAAATTGCCTAATTGGTCTGTAGGTGTCAGATCCAAGATCTAAAATCATAAATTTAAAATGTAATATGACATTGTGGCTGGGAATGTAAGTGAGTATGATCACAATGGAAATCAGTACAGAAATTCCTCAAAAAAATAAAATTAGAAATTCCAGTTGAGCCAGTATATTCCCCAAAGAGTTCATGACATCATATTACAGAGATACATGCATACCCATGTTTATAACAGCACTATGCATGATAGCTAAATCTTGAAGGCAGCCCATATATTCATCAGCAGATGAATGGGTAAAGAAAATGTGGTATTTACATACCATGGAATACTACTGTGCCACAAAGAAAGACAATCTTGATTCATTTCTGGGAGAATAGATGTACCTTGAGACCATAATGTTAAGCAAAAAATATCAGACTCTAAAGGTTCAATATCATATTGTTTCTCTTACATGAGAAACCCAGAGTGAAAATACAGAGCAAAATAAAATAGACAATAGGAAGCAGGGAGCTAGATCTTTCTCAAAGGGGAAGGGAGCAAGACATGGAGGAAAGGGGGGAAAGGGCAGAGATAAAAGATGAATGAAGGGATTGGAATACGTTAGGTGCATATATCAGTTCCACACAGGAATGGAAATATTATACAATGCAAACATGTACAAAAAAGAGAAAGACGTCAAAAGGTGGAGGGAGGTAAGGGAAAGCGGTTAAAAAATGAATGAAGATGTATTATGTACATGTACCAGCTCCCCACAAGGAATGAGGACATGAGGTACTATACATATGTAGTACTAACAAACTAAAACAATAACAAAATGCAATATATGTATGTCCCTTTGTCTCTTGAGTATATAAGATAAGCTACAACACAGCAAGTACAACAACTGGCCAATAAGGACGTGGTGATCATCCAAACTGGCAGAGCATGTAGGAATTGCAACGCTCTCTGTGGGACCCCATGAATGATGGGCACAACCTTCTGTAACACACTTACCAATAAGCCTCTTTTATACATGTTGCAGTTCTTCACACCTGAAAACAGTAGCAAATCTGCACTTTCCCATTTATTAGCACCCATCCTTTTGGATGTCTACTGGCTAGCAGAAAAGTGGAAGAGTGTGAAACAATATATGGGGAGATTTTTTAAATAGAGAGAAGTGGTTTTTTCCAATCATTTTTTCTGTTCTTTGTAAAACTAAGAAAAGATAATCATTAAGTACAGACAAAGGTGACACCAAGTGAATTTTTAAATGAATTCAAAGATGGAGTTTAATAAGCAACCATGGGATCTAAATCAAAGGTCTTCTACATCTGGTTGACAGCAATGTCTCCTACATGCGACAGCACATACCAAATCCTCTCCTCACAAAATAAATGTATGCTGTCTGTAGGTTTTCCCTTTCTAAAGTAAATATATCTCATTTTGAGGCTTCTCCTTTCCAAATTATTTTGGGGGCTTAATAAATTAATCATGATCAACTAATAAGTAAACAGACGATACACTGCAGAAATCCTTGGAAGCACTTAGTCAAGGATTGGGTGGCAGGCAGGACAGCGGTACAGACTCAGGGTTAGAACCTGAGTTACAGTTTTAGCTCTACTGGCTGCAAGAGGATGGATGAATCATTTCACCTCTGAATCTCAACTTCACTGCCTAGAAGCAGAAATCAGGATAGTTTTTGGTCCCCAAGGTGCCTTCCAGCCACCAGACTATGTTACCATATGCCAAGAAATCTTTGGAAGATATGCCTGACCTGGGCAGAGGCCTGCACTGAAGGCCTCAGAGGCCTCTTCACTGCAAAGATCTTATGACAGAGACACAGCAGGATGCATCTTGTGTAGCAAGTAACTCTTGGGCAACTGACTTTTCAGGATCTCCCACAGGCAGGGGAAGTCCTCTGAGAGCAAACAAAGGCCCCAGTAGCTTCAGGTCAAGTCCTGCTTCAGATTCAAGCCAAAGGCAACAAGAATGCCACTGAGAACATCAAAGCAGGAGAATCCGGCCCTGGAACAAGAAGACGGATGGAGGAGAGTCATGATCTGCAGTAAAGCAAATAAATAACCTCTAAAATCACATCTGCAGACAGCCTAACGTCCTTAACTGCTTTCCAATGAGCTTCACTGGTAGCCTGCCACAAAGCCTGTCTGCGAGGATTTACAGCAGATGGAGGAAGGGGATTGTGACCTGGTTCTGATGCTGTCACCAGTTGGGGTGACCTTGGGTGTGTGATTTCACCTCACTGGCTTGGAAGTTTCTCATTTCTAAGGAAAGGGGCTAAATGAGATGGCTTCTGACCTCCCCTCCAGTCTCCAAAGCTTTCGACCTCCCCACCTAAGCACAGTGGATAGTTTTATATTTAAAAAGCAGTCATTTCCAGGATTCTATCAGGAATCCAGATTTAAATCCTACACTTGGAAGAAGGAAAAGAAAGAGGAGGAAAGCGAGGGGAAAACAGGCGGCATTATAGAAATTTTTGTTTTTCTTCCAACACCTTTCCTATTATTTTCCCCTGATGAAAACATAGCAGCAAATCTGCACTCTCCCATTTATTAGCACCCATTCTTTTGGATGTCTACTGGCTAGCAGAAAAGTGGAAGAGTGCTAAACAATATATGGGGAGACTTTTTAAACAGAAAGAAGTGGTTTTTTTCAATCATTTTTCTATTCTTTGTAAAACTAAGAAAAGACAATCATGATGAAGTACAGACAAAGGTGACACCAAGTGAATTTTTAGATGAATTCAAAGAAGGAGTTTAATAAGCAGCCACCACTGCTTTTTGAGCTGACTCTCTTCTGGGTAAAGACGTATAGGTCAGGTTTTTGAGCTGCTGCTGTCTGTGTTCAGACAAACTTCAGCCTTGGGCCTCCCAGGCATGAAATCCCATTCCTAAAATAAAGCTTAGAACACTTAATCCTCCTTTGTCTTCAGCTTACAGGGTGGGAATCCAGGAAGATGGAACACTGAGCTATCTCCCAGATTTCCCATTTTAGGGCAGATTTTGAAAGAGTTCGTGATGTAATTGTTTCCATTGCATTTATTACAGACCTTCTACCTAAGACAAAATTGTTAGAACAAGAATTTTTAGATGTTTTTTAGAAAAGTCCAAACAAAAATCAAAAAGGAAGAAAGTTTATTCTTACCAGATATTAAAAGGTGTCCTATATTTGAATTTCAGCAGTTTATAATTTTATCAGGGCAAATCCTCCACCCAC
Organism: Chinchilla lanigera; assembly: GCF_000276665.1. NCBI lineage: Eukaryota > Metazoa > Chordata > Mammalia > Rodentia > Chinchillidae > Chinchilla > Chinchilla lanigera. The sequence goes on from NW_004955461.1 coordinate 2,345,343, forward strand.
TCCCCAGACGTCCTAAAAATATAGAGCCAACTGTGCCCTTAGGATTATTTTTAGTCCTAGATAAATATATCCTTTAGAATGGAGGAGAACCAGAAAGACAATAAACTATACTTGAAGGACCAACTGTAAGTAATTCCTTAGTCTGTGGAGTGTTTGTAAGCAATATTTTTCAAAGTGTGGCGTATATGGTAGTGTACAGTTGAAGGTATAATGTATGTGATATACATTGTCCACATCACTTCCTGATGGATATCTTTGCTCCAAGAGCCCAATCGCAGGCAGAAATTCTATAAAACTTAAAATGCAAACAACACATACCCCATCATCACCTCTGCTCAGTGATCTGCCCACTTCCCACCTTCAGCCTGGATTTATCTGCTGCAGTACCACTATGTCCCACCCAAATCGCACCTCCCACCCATCCGGTCCTATTCATCATCTCTCACAAGTCTTTTCTACACATTTCTCCCCTTAGTCTCTATCTCTCACAAGTCTTTCCTATGCATTTCTCCCCTTGGTCTCCATCTCAGCTTCTCCCCACTGACAATCCTGCATTCTACCATCCAGTGAGAAGCCTCTCTCCAGTTGTTTCCCAGGTAAAATGCTCTTCTTTCAGTGGGTCAACCCACTGCTTCAGGTCTTCTTTTCTATCATTTCCATGAGGAACTGGCTATTTGTCATACAGCACACTATAAATGTGGTCCTCAAGCTGAAGACTAAATTTCACTGAGCCACACTTTGTCTCTGGGGAGTAACCCTTCCTACATTTTGCCCCTATGCTTTTATTTCTTTCCCACTAACATCCCTTCATATAAAAATTTTATGTAAGCAAAAAACAAAACTCAGTTGACTTCAAGAAAAGACATTGATTAAATACAAAACGTTAATGAGGTGATAAGTGGATGTGGTCAAAGTTTTGATGATTATAAACAAATGACAGCTTGTCAAAGACTAGTTTAGAACTGTGCTATATTTTCTTCATTTTACAAAATTTCTTCCTATGGTGTTCTACCATTGCAAGGAGTATGGGAATAATTAGCCACTTTTTAGACAAGGAAGCTAAGAGTTGGAAATCATATGAATTATCTAATGTCACACAGCAAGAGGCTGCTGCACGCATGACTGAGACAAGAACCTATTAACTCCAGAGGCAGTGCTCTTTGCTCTTCCCAACAGGGACTCTTCCATCCATAGATACAGTCATTCCTCAGTGCCTTGTGGGTACCAAACTCCCTACATGCTCAAGTCCTTTTATATAAAGTAGTGTAGTATCTGCATATCACTTGTGCAGATCTTCCTGAATAGCTTAAATCATCTATGAATTACTTACAATATCTAATGCCATGCAAGTTTTGTATAAATAGTTGTCATGCTGCTCTTCTAAGGGACTGATGACAGAAAAAATGTCTGCATGTGTTCAGCACAGATGCAATATTTTTGTATATTTTTTGATCTGTGGTTGATTGTAAAGCCCACAGATACAGAAGGTCAACTGTACTTAAATATGAATCTTTCTTACTGGTGCCAGACAGAGACCTCAGGAAAGGGTACTTCCCAGGAGTAAAGAGAAATAAATTAAATATTCATTTCAGGTAGTCCAAGCATGCGTCAAATTAAGAAGCAGTATGATTTATAACCAAGGGTAAGACAGCAAATCACTGAAATGCAAACAAGATTCCCTTAAAGAATGTGGCAGAATTATGGAACGCAAATATAACTCAAGGAAAATATATTTAAGTAAGACTGCTGCATCTTCAAATATCAGATGTTTGAAGAGAAGCCATTGAAAGATGGAAACTGTAGTGAACAGAGTTAGCTTCCACCTCCCAGCTTCAGTTTGCCCACTTCCCTGCACACTATAGGCCCCAACACATTTTCACATTAACAATGGGGTAGTGGAGAGAGGAACAATGAGATGAATCAAGCATTAGATAGACTGGGAGACCTGTCCCTGCATAGATTCTATCCCAAGGGTCAGTGGTCACAAAATGGAAAGTAGGTAAAGTGTAGGGTTAAACCTGAGCTTATGGGCTGTCCTCCTAACTTGATGGACACATACTAAAGTCAGAAATGGCCCAGTTTAAATCTCAGCCCTCTTGCTTGCCTGTTGGGTGACAGTAACAGTACGCCTAGCATTTCTACACCTCATTTCACCTTCAACAAATTGGAAATTGTACTATGTAGCTTTTAGAGCTGCTGTGAGAATTAAGTGAGATATTCTTCTAAGAATATTAGAACAGAAAAAGTCCAGGGAAGATATAACAACTTGAATCTATACAAACCAATAAAATGACAGTAGTGGAAGTTTTAAAAAGAATGCAAATTTATAAGGAAAAAAGAATTAGAAAATGAATGACATCAGATGAAAAACTGTCCAGTAAATGTTTAACAATGAGAGATATAAGGACAGTGGTAGCCAGCTGAGCAAAACAGAACATGATGACACCAAATGCCATATTGATGAAGGCAAAATCTAGTTAATGTTATAGAACACAAAAAGCTCAAGACTTATTGGCAGCAGGTATATTTTAAAACAGAAAATTGGGGCGGGCTAGAGGGTAATAGGAGGCTAGTTGAGAGTCTGTATAAAGAGGAGTTGGAGAGTTTTGGTGTTTTTTTAAATGAAAAACAAAATTTATATCTGTATAAATAAGGACAGCTGGAATAGGTGTATTGCTGATGTCTGTGGTTTACTGAAAGGAACAATCAATGCTTAATATCTTCTTTTTTCTTGACCAATTTTGCACACTTGAATTTGATAATCAGAATGGCTGATCTGAAAACAATAACATGCAGTACAAAAACCATCGTTGAACTCCTACTGTCCTATATGGTGAAGCTCTGCATCGTTTCCAGTGTTGTTTTGTTTGTTGTTGTTGTTGTTGTTATTGTTGTTGTTTATTATTTGTTACTGTCTCTGTTTGATCAATCTTACATTCTTACGTCTGGTGGACTGAGCAACTTCGTTGAAGGTAACAGTATATAATGTAGCAACCACTGTTACTTCCTATCATTTTGTTTTGAGGTCACGTATCATTTTTGTTGTTTTTGTGTTGTTTTGATTTTGTCATTGTTGTTTTGCCATTTTTTTAATTTTTAAAATAAATTTTTACAAAAAGAGGAGCTAGAACCATAAATTCATGTCTTGTCCTAATAGTCAAATAACTACTTATCACTGGATTGGGCAAACCACAGGACATTTACTATCTATAGATGCCTCCTGTATGGAAAGAAACAAGATAATGTAGGGGTAGCAACTGACAGCTCCAAGAGGATCACTCGCAGATTGCTTGTTGCATTTGACAGCCATAAGCAGAGTTTTGTGACATGGAAGAGAGTTTTGTACAGTAACAGAAAATAAATAAAATCACAAGGACAACTTTTATCTCTAAAATCATGTACCAAAAAACGACAGAGAAAATGTTATAATAGTTCACCGTGTGTTGCAGGCATAATGAATACACTGTATAGTCAGATTTAAACCCTGGATGTTGACAAATTAGAGCCACAGATGAGGAGTGTGTTTGTTCAGATATGTAATAGTGTGGTTTGTAAGGGAACTAAATTCTCATCTTCCAAACTGGAACGAAAGGTATCTAAAATGGCAAAATTAATAAATTATAATATAAATGACATATTAGGAAACATAGGGATAAATAGTACAAGAAATCACTGATTGTAAAAGTAGTGAGCTTTGAGTTTTATAATAATTCTTATGGTATCATATGAATTTTTAAACCATGTACATGGATTTAGATTTCAGAAAACAAGAATATAAAAAGTACATTGTTTTATATGGTATCTGGCACCAAAAAAATGCTCACTGAAGATTAATCATTATTACTGTTGTTGTTAATTGTTTCCTGAGCAAAGTCCCAGAATTAGTTCTTCATTATAAGGCAAATTAATAATCCAGAATCTAGCACATACCAGATTCTTTGTCAGAGGACAAGAATGTTGCACATTATGCCACTGTCTCCAACCCCACCACAGTGTAGGAGAAACATAACAAAATAAATGCTCGAAATATAATCAATCATTGAATAAATGAATGAAAAATATATTCAGTTGCTAATATGGAATTACTTCAGTGCACAAGTACATAAAAAGATGAACACATTTAAAGTCACTTGCTTAGGGATCAAGCACAAAAATCCATTATAAAATTACTTCTTAAATGGCAGCCTACCCATTTACCTTCAACAACTCCAGAATCTTGAAATTCTAAGAAATTATCTTGTAAAGACTTGGAATGGGATGAAGAGTAGCTAGGAAAAAATTATCAAAAAAAAAAAAAAAAGAAAGAAACTAATCAATACTTTCTCAACACAAAATAAAAGGAAAAGAAAGAAGAAACATAATTGTGACCATCGGGCTGTGATGTATCAGGGCTGCCAAAGTGTTCCACGCATGTTGATGGACAGAAAGGGGCTTCAGGGCATTCTCAGCCCAATAGGTGTCCATATCACAGGCTGGTAAGGACTCTCTGGAGCTCTTATTAGCTATACAAGTCATGAAAAGACCCCCAAGGAGAGCTCTGACAAAAAAACAGCTCTGTGAACCCCACACCTTGCAGAAATGATGATAATCTAATTCATAGGTCAGATAGTTTGTCTTTATTTTTGAGTCGACTCTCCAAGCTTTTGATTCTGCTAACCTGCTCATTGTGGACCTGGTCTCTTCCCTACCTGTCATCTGATTGTGAGTGCCACCAACCAGAGGTTAGAGGACTAAGGAAGAGAACTTGAGCTATGGCCTCCTACCCTTCACCCCTCCCACACACATTTGCCCTGCTTCACCGCTTCACAATTTAGGTCTCCTACTCTTTCCTGGGGTGTTGATGGCTTACTGTTATTGTTAACCCTTTATGTGCTGCACCCTCTTCTGTTCATTTTTCCTGTCTGTCCAGTTCTTGCCTGATATGTGTTTGGCAAAGTCTATCAGGGCTAGTTGGAGGGCAATAGTCCCTAAGTGCAGTTTCCATACTCCTCATTGCTCTTGCTTGAATTAGGAATATCCTGCCAGCCCATAGGAAAGCCCTTCCAGGCACCAAAAAACCCCAGAGAAGTTTTCTTAGAACCCTAATTATTGTGACACTCCAGATAGGCAAATGCTGTGCATTCATTTTCCATCACTGCATTACATATTAGCATAAATTTGGCAGTTAGAAACACGATGTATTAGCTCACTGTTTATATCGATAGGAAGTTTAGATATGGACTAGCTGGATTCTGTGTTTAGAGTCTCTTGAGGCCAAAATCATGGTGTGTGCCAACCTCCTGCTCCTCTTGTCTGGGCTAAGGTGTCCTCTCCTAGGCTGACTCAGAGTGTTGGAAGAATTCAGCACCTGGACGCTATAGGGTTGAGGTCCCATGTTCATGCTGGCTGTCTCTGAGGACCACGCTCCACAACTAGAAGGCACTCACATCTATTGCAACCTTGCCTTCTCTGCAATAGAAAGTAGAAACCCAGTAATAGTCTCCTTCGTGCTCAATATCTCTTACATTTGAATCTCTGGTTTCCTTTGTCTCTGACATTCTAAAACTAGATTTAAAAGGCCCATGTAATTAGGTCAGGCCCATCTAAATAATCTCCTTTCTGATTAATTCAACTGTTAGTGACCTTGATTACATCTATGACATCTCATATATCATCATATTCATGGATTTATTTTGCATTCAACAGGTAGGGATTATAAAAAGGTGAGGGAACCAAGAGGTATCTTAGAATTCTGCCTACCAGACATACCTATCACCTTTAGCAAGCCATGTCAGTTACCTCCCACATCTTAAATACAGCTTCTATACTAACAGTTCTGTCATGTTCTGTTGTGTAGAGCCCAGGTGGGTCACATGCATACACAGTCAGATTGCAACCAAGTTTGTGGAGATGAGTAGACAGAGGACTTGGCCAATGGCTAAAGGCTTAGCACGACAGGACAGAATATAGCTAGCACTTATGTTTTTATGGAGGATTTAAGAGGAATAGTTTTCAAGTATAGCCTCCTTCTTAGAACAGACTTATGCAGTAGGCATGATTATTCCAAGAATACAGATGATGAAACTGAAGCTCCAAAGTATTATGCAAACATTGCAAGTCACCCAGCAGGAACTGGAGAGCTGAGATTCAGGTCCAGATGCATAACCTGGTTCTTCATGACTGAGCCATAAAACACCAGAGAGCTTTGTGTTCTGATTTCTATCTTCCATGAACATCCCTCCAATACCTTTGGTCCAAACCCCTCCACTGAACTTCCAATTAGGATGAGTTCTTTCCTACAGATGTCTGATGGCTGCTATTGAATTTAAGTTGACTTTAGAGCCTTCAAAGATGATGGCAGAGGTATGGGTATTAACACAGGGACACTGTCCAATGGGGAAGCTTTTTCCCCTGTTGATCTGCCAGTCATACATCAATGTTACCACACTGAATTGGTATAATTTCATCTCATGCTGAAGAATCTTGAGATATAATTAGTAGGTGCAGTCGAATCATTGCAAATGTGTTGGCCTTTTGAAACACTGAAAAATTTCCAAACCTCTACTATTAAACAGACAGATATCTAGGAACCAAACTAATCCACAATAAGAAATCATGCTCTATTTAAAATCAGTCATTTTAATTTTCAGTTGTCCCAATGGGAAGATTTGCATGGGACTGAACTCAAGGTCAAATCCTAGAAGAGAGAATGCAGTATCTTCTAGAAAAATTCCACAAACCCCAATGTTCATAGTAAAATATATCCAGTCAGTTGTGAATGTGTGCAGCAGTGAACGAAGAAGATGAACTATAAATGTCTCCATACGTCAGACGCTGTGAAGCTACTCTTTGTAACCCTGAGAGAGCATTAGATTATCTGTTTCCATTTCATCATATCAGTTTCACTTCACCAGTTTTTATTATTCATTGTTGTCCTCATTGACAATTCTGTGTCTTTAGTAAGGACAGAAAGATACTCACGCACTCACCCCTACCTAATTCCCCAGTTTTATCTCCTCCATTCTCCTCTTTTATTCACTCACCTGGCCAACATGTATCTCTAGATCCCTTCTGTGAGCTAGAGATAGGAATGTGAATGAAATAGTCAAAGAGTGTTTTCTTCATGTGCTTTTCTGCACACATCATAGCTGTGTTGCCCAAAATAGGCTTCCTATTTAGGCTGTTTGTCCTTCTTCCATGGTGCACTCTTCTCAGTGCTCCATTCCCATACCCTGGAGAACAGTACATGTGCCGTTTCTCAGCCAGGATGTCTGTACTTCTGCAGAGTCTTTCCTGAAGTTCGCTCCTCCCACCCCCGCAGCTGCTCTCGCTGGGCATTTCCTCCTCTATTCTTAGGAGCATGTGCCACATTTCCTCAGTGCTTTACCATGTGCCTTCTTCTACCGACACCTTCAGACTCATCTCTTGCCACCTTTTCTCTGCTCAGCTCATACTGGCCCCTTTTTATTTCTCAAGTGCATGGAGTGTTTCATGGCCTCAGATCACCCACACATGCTCTTCCCTTGGCTTGAACAGTTCTTCCCGCATACTTCACTCGCCTTACTCTGACTCACCTTTCAGTTCTTGGCTTAAATGTCACTTCCTCAGAAAGTGCTTTGCTGACTACCTGGTATTAAGACTCCCCTATAATTGCTTCCATGACACATTTTGCTTGTTCTCAGTTACTTTTCTCATTGCTGAGACAAAGTACTCAACACCCCAGATTACAGGAAGAAAGATTTAATGTAGCTCACAGTTTGTAGAGGTTTCAGTTCATACTTGGCTAACTCATGGCAGGGTGGCATGGCAGAGGGGTATCAAAGAGAAAAAACAGTTCATGGCGTGCCAAAGGCAGCAAGGCAGCAAGCGACAGCAGTAAGAATAAAAACTCTCTTGCTGTTCATTATATTCTTTTTTTTTTTTTTAAGGATAAAAGGAGGGAAACATTAACAGACATACAACATTTTACAACATATCACAAGCACAATACAGACAATACAGAGTTACAAACAAAGTGGTAGGGAATTAACAATGGTGGTTGTATTACATATTGATATCTTCAAAGTGGCTTCTCATGAAAACAGATATAAACATGCAATACTGGTCAACCAAAGACTCATTGACAGTTTCTTTCAGCATAGAAATAGAAGGCAGAAGAACAACCATGTTATCTATCCTGTATATACATACATACAAAATTTCTCCTTCGTTCCCTTCTCTTTTCCCACATCCCAGAAGCCCTTTACTCTTCAGTGGTTTCCTATCATTTCACAGTGTCTATCATACCTCCGAGTTTAAATTAACTCTTTCAAGTTTTACACTAGTGACACAATGTGGTGCTTGCACATGTATGTTTGATTTATTTCACTTATGAGTATGGTTTCTAGTTGTGACCATTTAAATATAAAGGCCTCGAGTTTATCTTTCTTTACAGCTGAGTAATATTCCATTATATAAAAGTACCATAATTTTCTTATCCAATCCTCGGTGGATGGACATTTGGGTTGCTTCCACATTTTAGCAATTACAAATTGTGCTGCTATGAACATAGGTGCACATATATCACTGTGATATGATGTTTTTAGATCTTCTGGGAAAATACCCAGCAGGGGGATACTGGGTTGAATGGGACCTCTAAACCTAGTTTTCGGAGGAATCTCCAAACTGATTTCCACAGTGGTTTCACCAGTCTGCATTCCCACCAGCAGTGGAGAAAGGTTCCTATTTCTCCACAGCCTCGCCAGCATTTGTTATTGGTGTTCATTATATTCTGTGCATACCACATGCACTTAGGGTGGTGGCACTCGCACCCAGGGTGGGCCTTCCCATTATCCACGCCCAGAACTCTGCCAAACCAATCAGTGCATTGATATACTAATCACACACCCTTCATCCCAGTGTCACATATTTAATCTCAGGATCACATTCTCTAGATCCAGCCACCTCTGAAAAGCCCCACCTTTGACCACATGAGTCTTTGGGAGGCATCTAGATACAAGCCATAACAAGTGCATGGAACTTATAGCAATATCAGCTTCTTATTATTTTTATTACTTCATTCTTCTACTTCGTCTACAAATATTTATTGTGTATTTCATGTGCCACAAATAATTCTTAAAATGGGAATAACTGTAAAGTGATTCTCTTCTCAGCTATGAAAAGAGATAAGAAAAATATATGGAAATAAATTTGACCTTTTTAAGCACTAATACAGGGAAGAGGATAGATAATACAGCAGGATTGGACTAAGAGTGACTGGGAAGAGAGTGGTATTTTAGTGCAGGGAAGAAACAAGTGGGGAAGAAACATGGAGAAATACCCCACCACACAGCAGCACAAGTCCATCTGCAGAAAGGAATGAGTTGAGGGGCTGGGGATTTAGCTCAGCAGCAAAGCGCCTGCCTGGCAAGCGCAAGGTCGTGAGTTTGGTTCCTGGTACCGGAGAAAAAACAAAAAACAAAAACAAACAAACAGAAAGGAATGAGTTGGGAATATTCACAGGACAGAAGAAAGTTTATTGCATCTGGATTCTGGTGAAAAATGAGCACAGATAGAGAAGAGAGTGAGGTCATAGAGGTAAGAAAGCAAAGACCAAGCCATGTGAAATCATGCAGCCCAAGATAAGAAGTCTAGAATTTATCCTGAGACCAACAAAAGAGCCCTGGTGGCTATAATGCAAGGGGTTTGCTTGCAAGTTGGAAAATTTATTCTGACTACAAGGTGGAAACTGGACTGATAAGACTGAGTTCATTGACTCCAGATATGGAGCTATTGAAGAGGCTGGGTAAAAAGGTACTGCGTTTGGGATTCTGGGTTTAGCTCTGAGTGAAAAATGGTTAGACTTTATATATTTTGGAAACAGAGCTGATTGATTGAGAGAAATAAGGATGTTTCAGCTATTGAGTCTTGGAGTTTGAGATCATGGTGCTATTAAATTAGATGGCTAAGTCTGTGCAGAGCAAATTCCTTTGGGAAAATGAAGAGGACTCAATCACTGGTACCACTTTTGACCATGTTAAATATGAGATGCTCATTAGATTTTCAAGTATGAAGGTATCTACTCTGTATGTACATGTATGGAACCTAGAGTATGCTTTTTGCCTATATTTATAATACATGTAGGCAATGTCTCCAGCCATGAACTAGATGAGGTTTTGAGGTAAAAGGGAAAGAGAGAAGAAGAAAAAGGCTGATAACAAAAGCCCTGGTGCACATTGGCATAAAGAGGTCTTTTAGATTTGAGGAAAAACAGGATCTAACAAGGGCACTGAGAAAAAGCAGCCAATAGAATACGAGAAAAATCAGGATATTGTCATATCAGAGAGATGGAGCTGCACTTATAAGATGACTGTATTCCAGGGGAGGATTGGACAACACATCAAACTGGCTAATTCAAGAAATGTTTTTTGACAAAAAGACTGCATGTGAAGTATACGGAGGGCCTGGGGCACCTCATGAAATAGCACAGAAACCTTTTGCTCAAAGGGAAGTTTTCAAGGTAAGAGGGATCTGGACTGAAGTACCTTCTCTTCCTTCTATAGAGATGCTTACTCATCCATCCAGAATGCTGATTCATGGGACTCACTGATGCAGATCCAGGACCGACAAAGGTGGAGAGTGGATTCAGAGGGGCCAAGGAAAGGTATCTGGCATGGTGACCCAATCTCACGTCAAGGGTTTTATTTTTCATGTAAGAGGAATGATGCTAAAACCTATTTTCTAGTGGAATCAATGTCCAAGGGATAGAAAGATTGACAATGCTGAGGAAAAAAGTGACAATTGTAAGAATCAGGTACCATAATGTGTTAGAGAGTGTAAGAGCAGCAGATTCTGTCTTAGTCACAAGTAGAGATGGGTGGAACCACCCAAATGAGTTGGAAGAGAAGTCAGATTTCATTTAACTTTTCAGGAGAGTATGAAACTCAAATATCTCAATGGAGAGGAGGTTTGGAAACTTAAGGGCTGAAACAACATGCAGTGGTGATGTCAGAGAATTAGAGAGAGTGAACTTACCATAAAAATATCAGATAACCTAATGTATGGCTGCACATTTGAAGTCCACACTTACCATTTGAAGTGAGTCCTGTAAGCAATATTGTGATCTTTTCTAAATTTCTCAAGAGCAAGCTCAGACCAGGTAATATATTGGCTTTATCTGGTATTTTATTAGGCAGGAATGGTAAAAAGAGAGAAAGGAAAGGAAGATAAGGGTTTTTTCAAGGCACTGATACTAGTGATGTGTAGGTGATAATAGAAAGGAGAAGGAGAGAGGAGCTAAGGATAAGGACAAAGTTGGGGAAGAGTTACGGGATTTAAGGCCAAGGAGGTCATTCTAAGGAGGTCAACTGCTGGAGTTAATAAGCTAGCAGAAGAGGGGAATGACCACACACAAGTGGGATGTTTGAAATCAAGGTTTTGCAGATGATGTGATTGCTGGAGATACAAAAGTCTAGAGCATGACGTGTGAGTGGGCAGCTGAGGTGGGACGGAGAAAGAGGTGGTTAGCACTAAGGGAGCCAAAGAACTATGAAACTGGAGTCATAAAGGCCCTGCCTTTGTGTATGCTGGATTTGCCAAAAGTGATATCAGCCACAAAGAAGGAGATGAAGAAGTAAACCAGATGCTCAAGTTGTTGATCTATTAATTATAACAATCAAACAACTGCCAACATTAATGTAGTCCCTACAACATGCCAAACACCTTTTAAATGTACTTCACATGTTTTATCTTATTTAATAAGCCTTGCATCTGCACTATGTTCGTAATAAAGATGGAGAAATGGACTCCAAAGAAGTTAATTAAACTTTTCTACTCTCATGAAGAAAGTGCAGAGCCTGGATCCAACCCAGGGAATTTGATTTCAGATTCTAAGGCCTGAACCAAGAGCTTTATTGACTTATCTACAAAACAAAAGTGAAATAATAAAATATGTAATTAAAGTGCATGTTTTGGAAGTATTTTTTCAAAGTGCTAAGTAATGAAGTCTAATGATGTGCTTCAAAGAAGCTGGAATTTTTGAAGTTGAAAAAGACAACAGAGGAAGGGGAATAACCTCATGACCCCAGGCCTTGAGCTCTCTGTCAGTTAGACATGAAACAGTCAATGATCAAGGAGAAATTTCTTTATCATGGGACAGGAAGTCTTCATTTAGATCAAGAAAGAAATGGGACTCTCCAGAGAGAAAGTGAGGATGGTACGGAGGTTGTCCATGGCTCACCATGGATTCCAGAGAAGCACAGGTATTAGGAAGGGTGGGAGAGGTGGAGATGGAGACAGATTTGAGAAACCTAGAGACATGTCCACTGGTAAAAGGTTTGCTGGCAGCCCTGGACCCTGCTGGTGATAAATGAGAACCAGATAGACATTGTGATAGTAAAGAGAAAACACTCTAGTAATTGTCCTAGCAAGCTGGGAACATCTCTGAGGAAAGTCTGGGTCTATGGAAGAGACTGAATCGGAGCACAATAAAATGTGAGGTTCTTGTCACAACTGAGGAACAATTTCAACTGGAACCCACAATGAGGGGTCTCTCAGGGCAGCCGGTCAGGTTCATAAATCTGTCTTATGAGTCTTTATACCCTGTCTAGCTTAATTTGCAGTGCAGAGTTGGTGCCTACAGCCTTCCTGAAGAGAAGCAAAATCCAACATTACCCTTCATCACCCACCAATCTTATTTCATCTTGAACTACTGTCTGCCATGCTCACCCAGCTCAGCACACAGGGACCACTGTATCCACCAAACCCACCAGTTCTTTCCAGCTTCAGATTTTATACCTGCTTTCTGTCAACCTATCCCAGCCCAAGCCTACTGCTCATAAACCTGGCTCTTTCTTACCACTCAACCCTGTGCCCCAGGACCATCTTTCAGAGATGACTCACTGACCTCCCTCCTTTATCATCCCATTACAGTCTCTCTCTCCTCATCCTATTCTATTTCCTCCATAGCATGTATCACCTATCATTGGTTTGCTTGTTCCTTTGCTCATTACTTCCATCATTCTCCATCAGTGGGACCATGAATGAAGAAGCCTAATATATTTGTTTCATCCTCATGCCCTGTTACTTAAAAAAATCCAATAAATATAATTTAAAAAATAAATTAGTAACTGTTTACATTTTTTGTTCAAATGTGTTCAAACTTTTGAAGCACAACAACCATGATGTATAGGAAAAGCCTCCATAATTAATATATAACCAAGTTCAAAATCTGGCTTACAGTCTCAAGTTAACTCCTCACACTACATCTGCAACTCACTCTGCCGTTTCAGTGGTGGAAGCTGAATGGCTCACAAGCAGAGGAAATAAATATTTGGAAGGCTCATTTGCCAAAAGAGTCATTGCCACTGACTAAGAAGCAATTAATTACGAGAATTAAGGAACAAGAATGTCCTTCAAGTCCCTGGACCACTTTTTCTGAGTGACCATGTTTGGCCCGGGGCAAATCAAAACATAAAAGTGAAAATTAGCCATGTACTTAGAAGCCATTCTAAGGATTTGGCAATAAAATCTGATGAAATGGGAGGTCACAGATAAAGTGCCCTGAGCGCAGATTTTAAAGAGCACACCTTTGAACTTCCAAATAACCAGTGAAAGTAAAAGATTCTTATAATTAGAAGAAAAAATATGCTAATTAAAAAAGAAACTTATGGGTTAAAGAAAGATAAGATTTACTGCCCTGGGAAAACCAATGGGAACCCATGGAAAGTGTCACCGTGGGATGAAGCAATTCAGATAAGCCTCTTCCAGCTCTGAATAGAGGGAATTAATCAGACAGCAAAGTGTGCTTTCTCTCTGCCACTTGATCCATTTGATTTTTATTTTCCTGTCAACTTGAACTTTGAGTCCTACTCAAGTGATTTTTGACCTACTTGTGGTATGGTGGCTTGAAATTCTGTAAAACAATTTATTTGGATTAGGTTGTTCAACCACTACAAGAGTCTCTCACTTTTTCCCTATTTTTAAAAATATTTGCCTCTCACCTCAGTTAAACCAAACTCCTCTTTCCAGTTTCTTACTTCAGACAACAGCTTATATTGTTTTATATCTTCCAAAATTGAGAAATGAGTTTAGTAACTCATCCAGTTGTTCCCTGCTCTGCCATTTAATGGAAGAACAAATTTTTGAACAATATTCAAAATATTTAGAATAGTGAAGGATCTGATCAACAGCTCAGTTACCAGGTGACAACTTTTAGGGTAGAAAACTCAGGTACTATGTTGGGAAGCTCAGAGTTTGAATTCTCCTTTATTATCCACTAGCTGTGACAGTTACTGTAGTTTTGACATCTGCACCAAACAAGACTATATTTCCCTTGACTTAACCTCAAATCCTCATCTATAAAATGGTGAGAATTCTATGATACAATCACACACAAGCCCTGTGCTGAGATCTGGGGTTTAGTGCAAATACACGAAAAAAAATGGACATGTGAAGCTGATTCTCATAACTTGGCAAGTAAGATTATCTTATTAAAAGAAATTAGAATTCAGAAATTCTAAGTGGATGATTTAAGAGAGAAATACAGAGTGACTGTTTTGGTCCCTTACCAGGACCATGAAAATTCAATACCAAGAGGAGACCTGAGCTTGTCTGGGCCCAGGGTCTAACTCCAGATCCCGCTACCACAAGGTTCTTTCAGCTTTATCCTCCACACCTTCCAGCTCTGCAAAGACAGCCCTCTGCCTGAATATGTGCTCTTCTAGAGCAATCCCTTCCCAGGAAAGGTTGAACTTAGACTTCCCAACACTTTATCAGTTTAGTTTCTATAGTGTCCTTTATAGCCCAACACAAGGATTGCTAAATTTTTCTACAAAGAGCCAAGTAAATATTTTCAACTCTTTGGGCTACGTAGCTTCTGTTACAATTGCTCAACTCTGTGTCTGTACTCAAAAGCAGCACTGAATGGACAATATGACAAATAATAAGCAGGATTGTGTTTCAATAAAACTTGATCTACAGGCAATAAGATGGATTTGCCACTATGTGCTGATCCCCTATCTAGTAGTGAAGTAAAAACTCAATAAGTGTTATTCTTTGTTCTTAACCATTCATTAAATCAGCAAATATTCCCTCAGCATCTTCTATGGGTTGGCCTCTGTCTTGGGTCTCAGGTAAATTGTTGAATGAAAGGTGATATTTCTTACCCAGACCTACAGGCTGTGTTCTAAATATTAGTTATGAAGTGTGAAGGGAGTCAGTGTGGTTTTGAGATAAAGAACAATCAGAAACCTGTCTTCTGACCTCAAAACTTATATCTTATTATTGCTTATAGTGTACTTGTGTATGAAAAGCAAACCTAGTCCTATTAAATCTCATTGCTATGCACAGGTATGGGCACATTCATCACTTCCCTGAAAACATCCTGACTTAAATAATGTAGCAGGGAATTGGGGTTGTCATGGAGACTGTTACATGTCCCTGCCTTTCTCCATCTCTGCAACCCCCTTATCTTTGCAGATGCAGTGAGAATTTGCAGGCCAATTGACATCACTAACTTGTCTTTGGGAAATATTAAACCACTACATTCAAATAACAAATCTCAAGTGACCTGGAAAAAACTCAGTGAAAGAAGACTAAGAAGGTCTTACCTTAGCCTAAAGCCCCTTCCCCGCAGACAAAACAAGAAAGAAAGGCCTGGTACAAGGGCTTCTGGGGATTTTGTTTCAGAGAACTGAACACAAGAACAGACAAGGAGGACTGTAAATAATGAAATACAATAGACAGATATGATATCAAGCTGGTATCATTCTGTGGGGTTGGAGCTCAGTCTGGGTAAGGAATCTTCTGAGAAACCTTGTAGAATGCCCCACAGAATTGTTGCCTAAGGGATCAGTCCTCTAGTAGTCAAGAATAATTTCAGAATGTGCTACCTTCTTTGTACTATACTTACATTTCTATAGTATCAAAAAGACTGAGTAATTTCCTTCATCCCACAGTGATTGTGTTGGAGAGTTACAGGGTGCAGCTGAGGCTGGATACTTTGGTTTGACCTGTATGGTAACTGGTAACTACAGCAATGGCTGTGGTAGAAAATGTGGACCAAGAGGAAGACTGTCGTGCATAGTCTACCCTGTATACGCAGTCTGCAAAACGAGCATGCCCAGGACCTACATGTGAACCAAAGTTCTAGTCTTCATAGAGAATCAACATCCAGCCATATGCCTGCTATTAAGTCTCACCTCCAACCTTTCTGCACTAAGAAAGTGATAACATTTCACCTTTGTGTGTACTTGATAGCATTTTATAGACATTGGTCTCTTCTAAAATTCTTGTGCTATAACAAAAAATCGTGTTGGCAGACAAGGAAACTTAGCTTACATGAGATAAGAGAATGAATTGGCTAAGCCATCACTGTGCAATGGGCCATCTACAATAGTAGAAATGTTCTCCACATTGTCTAACAGTACTCACTGGTCACATGTGTCCCTTGAGCCTAAATGCAGTTCATGAGACCAAAACACCGAACACTTCAGTTTATTTAATTTTAACTATTCCAGTTTAATGTTAGTGGACAAATCAGCTACAAATAGGAATGTATATTAGTATTGCATATATTTTATCCAATATGTGCTTCGCTGTGAAAGTGTCATGAAAGAAATTTGTTGTCCTTTTTCATATTGCATCCTTACTTATATATTTACCTCTAAATTAAACTATTTCACATGTGTTCTTCCTATCACCTTGCTGCTTTTCAGTCTTAACTGCAACATAAAAATGAGGGACTTACCCAGAAATAGCACTGAATAACTAATGCAAGCTGAGAATGCAAGAATCTTCATGGGAACAGAAAAATACAAAGGGTGGCTTCTCCTCCTCCTCCCACACTTTCTTGTTTTCAGTCTGCACCTAGTCATGGGGCCATTTTGTGCTTACACACACAGCAAAATTGTAGTACCATTACAGTGTGTACCTTGTAGAACAATGCATTTAAGGTACAATTTGCATACAGTGAGAATTACATCCCACAGTGCATATGTGACAAATAAATGGAAGTTTTGAGAGACTGTACTTCAAATTTTCTGAGCTCTAAATCCAGGACTTTTTACTTCATCTTACCACTTCCTAATGCAAGTGTGGTAAGTATGTCAACTCCAAGTATATTCAATAAATGATTCAAGAGCTACTAACTTACAGTACAATTGTTATTTAAATATTTATGTGTTGTTCAGAAGGAGGGAGGTGTTTTATATCTAAAGACAAGGATAGATCATCCATCCTGAATTGTTAGAGGATGAGGCATCTCACATTCATGTATTTTTCAGAAAAGTGAAGTTTACTGTGACCTTTAAAGACAAAGAGTTCTAAAAAAGCTTCCCACTTTTGCTGGAAATGTTTCTTATTTCTTAAAAATATTATCACACTTTCTTAAACAGAATCCTTTGAACATTTTTATTTATTTCTCCATTCACTTTCTCGTGCATTTATTTTTTTGTTTTAACAAATATAAAATAAACCCTTCCTTGTAAAAGGAAACACTGTACAAGGTCTTGGTCTAAACTGCAAGGGCTACACTCACATGGCATATTGGAGAGCAGTGCTCCTCCACAGAAATCCAAGGTGAGGGCTGGGGAGATAGCTCAGCGGCACAGAGCCTGCCTGGCAAGTGCAAGGTCCTGAGTTTGATTCCCGGTACCCCCCACCCCCCAAAAAAGAAAGAAAGAAATCCGAGGTGAACCACCAGCATAATTTCTACTTTTCTAGATGCCAGATATGTCTTTAAAAAGCAAAGAAAAATACATACAATTAATTTTAATGGTATATTTACATTTAATATATCCTACTTATATTATCTCAGCATATATTCAAACTTTAAAACTTGTTAATTAGGTATTTTAGATTATTTTTCATGCTGCCATATTCCGTGTTCATTTTACATGTAGAGAGAATCTCTCAATTCAAATCCACCATCTTTCAGCTGGGGATTTAGCTCAGCAGAACGGCACTTGCCTGGCAAATGCGAGGTTGTGAGTTTGATTCCCAGTACCACACCACCACCAAAAAAAGAACAGAAAATCAAACCAACCATCTTTCTTTATCTTAAAGACAACATTTGGCTAGTGGCTTCTATACTGGAGGTCACGGTTCCAGCAAAAGAAAATTAATAATTAATATCCCTTTCATGAAATAGGATAAGACACTTAAGTACTGCAACTTCATATGTCTGTTCTTTGTAATTTCTCACTTTTCGATATTGCTTGCAGGCACCCCCCACACCCCAGCATCACTGTTGCAGATGTGTTCATCTTTTGCAAATGCCAGTATGTCCTATCCATTATTTTTTTTCAAGTCTTATTAAACTGCATAGGGATAATAAAACTACTTTGTGTTATCCAAAACACTGGAAAGGCACTTTGAATGAGGACTGCAGAGAAACTTGAGCGAATAAAGGATCCAAGTGTTAATGGATGACATTTCTGATATGGGTTTGATTTCTCAGAGCCTCTGCTTTCCAGCTTTCAGCCTGGGTCAGTGGTTCTCCAAGTTGGTCACACCCTAACACTATCGACCTCACTAGGGAATGTACAAACCAGACAGTCTGCAGGCCAGCCCAGCTCAGACCTACCAAGCCTCTGTGGTGACATACAGCTGTCCAGTGTCACCTCTCCTCTGGGTGAAAATGGTCATCCCCAAAGTCTGAGAACCATTACTCTAGAAAATTCACATTGCAAGATCCATTGACTGACTTGACATGGGTAAATATTTCTTTTAGTCCTTCTAAATTCAGTAATCTCATTAGCTGGAAAAACAACAAAATTAAGAGCTCTATGTTTTTTTTCTTCAAAATATGACATTAAAATTTATGTCAGCTAACATATGTATTATTTCCTATTGCTGCAGCAGTAAGTAACCAAAAATTTAGTGGCTTAAACAGCACAAATTTATTTGCTTACAATTTGGGATGACAGAACTCCCAATGGGTCTTTCTATGCTACAGTAATCAAGGTGTCAGCAGAACTGTGCTCATTCTGGAGGAGATAAAGGAGAATTTGCTCCTAAAAGCCAGCCATATGCCCTCGTTCATGCTTCTCCCAGCTTCAAAGACAGCAATATCCCACTGCATCCTGGGCAGGTCACAGCTCTGGTTCTTCTTATTGTGCCTCTCTTTTCTGCTTTACAAAGCTTTTGTGGTTACAATGGACGTACGTGCATAACGCACCATAAGTAACACCCCAGCCTGACATGCAGCAGATCAGCAACATTGATTCCACCTGTAATTTTTTTTTGTCCATTAATTTTTCTTTGTCGTTTAAACCAACATTCATATAGGTGCCAGGGCTTAGGACAAGGACATCTTGGAGAGTACTATTTATTTGTTTCTAACAACCAACCGCTTATGCAGTCTTTTTAAAAATTGTTTATTTCTCACACATTTTTAAGTTTACATCTAGTTTTTTTCATTAGAATTGCAAAGGATGCAATTTCCTTCATTTTGTCAACCTCGATACTCTGAATCCTCAATGCTCTTACAATAGGTACTCTTAACAGTACCTATGTGAATTTAAGTGTGATGGCTATTTAATATCATCATCCGTTTAAATTCTTTCACATGCTGTTTAACCTCCTTCCGAATATAGCATTCATTTTTGCCTCACAAACATGTCTTTGCTTTCTTCTGCTAAAGACCGTTAGAGAGGTACAAACTATTGTCACACTTGAGGGTTTTCATTGGTCACCTCAATATATGTTTCAAAAACAAAGTTTTGTGTGTATACATACAGACACGTGCATGTATGTGTGAAATGTGTGAACATTCAATTTCCTAAAGTCACAAGGCTTTGTGTTTACATTCAAATTTTTCTTTTATATTAATACAAGTATATTAGTAAATAAGCTACAATATTATATATTTAGTCATTTTTGAACTAAAAATTGCATTGGAAAGATGTCTGTTGATTAAGCATTAGGGTGGAGACAGTAAATCACTGCATCTTGATTATACATCGCTCTGTCAAATGAAAGCATTTCACAGGTGCCTTCTCACCTATCAGGACATCCCTTCCTGGCATGGTTGTGATCAGGGAAAACTTTAAAAGGCAAAGTGGTTGTGGAGAACTTCTGTGTGCTTGGTGAAAACAGATCAGCTCTTCTGCAGGACAAGCAGACAATGCAGCAGACATGATGAGCACATCATGCATCTGTTTTTTCTTCAAGTGAAGTGGAGCATTAGGCTGCTCCAGTGTATGTAGGGCGCATGGCTCTAGCATTGCTACAAATAGCGTGTCTGCCTGTGGGTGAGGTCATATGTTTTATGCATCACA
Organism: Chinchilla lanigera; assembly: GCF_000276665.1. NCBI lineage: Eukaryota > Metazoa > Chordata > Mammalia > Rodentia > Chinchillidae > Chinchilla > Chinchilla lanigera. The sequence goes on from NW_004955461.1 coordinate 2,365,580, forward strand.
ACTATCAATAATAAACAACAAATTTCAGTCAACCATGCGAGAAGAAAGGCATATTCAGCTTCTGATTCCTGATAAAGAAAGATCTTTGTCACTAGGAGTGGAGATCAAAATACAGGCAGACCAAGAAAGTGGGAACAAAACATGACCAAACTGTGTTTAGAAAGTAATTAAAACAATGTCCCTTAGATTTTCCTGATATCAGTTATATTTGTGTACCTTACTCATTGTGTGATTTCTTGTGATTTCTTTTCTAACTCTAGGTAAACATTCACTTTCACAACTAATTTTGTACACATGATTTGTATGTTTCTTTTAGAGAACCACTATTATTCTTCCAGCAAAGGAATGAGGCCAGGGTAAATGCAAAATAGAGCTAAAGAAAAGGACAGACGGCTCATCGGGGAAGTGATGAAAGAAAACCATTCATTGGTCCAAATGAGGTATTCAGGACAGCGCTCGCCAACAAGGGAAGTGACCACTGAGCCACTGACCTCTCAAGGGACAAAGGCAGGACCAGCACCAACAACCTGGCAGCACCCTCTCCTTGCTCCTGGAGGGTCCCAGCTCCCCAAGGTTGCTTATCCAAATTCCCTGGATCTGATAACTCAATTGCTTCTTTTATACACTGAGGGTTAGTAACTGCTTCCTGAAGTAACATGCACTTTCACCTCCTTTGCAATTATTTGACCAATTCCCTGTGAATTCTCTCTTTTAACATAACTACTGTGGTTTCTGTTTTCTGCACTGGAAGCTGATTTATTTGGTGATATGAAAACAAATCTGTGTTTACTTGCACAAATGTGTGTTCTGTCTCTGCTATGAAGCAGGTGCCATGCTGAGTTTGAAGGACACAAGATGAAAAAGACAAAGGTTCGGACAGGAAGGACATTGATGAGCTGCTAAAGGGACATCTCTTAAGTTTGCTCCCTGTAAAACCAGTGAGACCATGCTTCAAATTCAGAGCCAAGTATTGCCAACAAAGTACAGTGGTAACACAGAGGAGATGGTGAATGATCTGACCATGAGAATCTCCCGCAATTCCAGCAAGGCTGCTGCTTCAGAAAATGGGATTTTACAGAGGAGAAAAAAGAGAGTGGATGGGGGCAAGGACAACACCCAGAAGAGAAGAAGCACCTAGAAAGACAAGAGCCCAGCACAATGGGAGCTATGCTGAGGTCGTAATGGAGAGAGTAGCAGTGGAGGAAGGAAGCCAGGCCCTGAGCGGCATGAGAAGAAACTGAACTCCTTTTCTCCCAAATGGAATGGGAATTCATCAAAGAGATTAGGCCAGAAAGTGACAGGGTCGATCTGCCTTTCTAAATATCACTCTCATCAACAGAGGGGATGACAAGAAGTTGAGTTATGAAAGGAATCCTACTGAGCAATGAAGAAGGCTGGAATAGGACAGTGGACCAGTGAATGAAGGAAGGGGCAGTTTAAATGAGATGTGTATAACACTGCTCTGAAACAGAGAAAACTGATTTTTTCAATCTTAGGTATTATCCTTACTTTCCTTCCACCTCTTGCCAATCTTAGTGCTTACAGTCATCCATTACAAGCTCGCAGACATCACGTTCAACTTCACATTCTTGGCCTTGCACGCTCCTCTCTCCAAGAACACATTAGCAGACTTTCTAGCAGGAGCCTTTTCAAATTCTTTTTCAGTCAATCTCTTTTCAGATAACTTCATCATTTTGCATTGCACTCTGAGCACTAATTCCCTCCAGAGCTCAAGATCTATTTAGAAAAGCTTGATGACCAAGTCTTTGGGAGACTTCCAAGTGACTTCCTGGATGAGAAGACCCAAAGCCAAGTAATGTGCAATGAGGTTGAGCTTGGCACTGTTACTATGCCAATTCTCTAAGCCTCATTTTCCTAGTCTAGAAAATGGGAATCCCAGTATCTACCTCACATGGATGACTTCCTGGAATGTAACAGGGACATCCATCCAATAACTAACATGAGCTCAGTAATGTTCACTACAAGATGCCTGAGGAGGGAAGTCAGCCTTCTGTATCCACCACTTTATATTTATTGATAACCTGGCTCACTCAGATTACCAGTTGCTTGTCTTCACTTTATTTTTACTTACTCTTCAAGAACCTCACGAGCCTCAATTTCACTCTATAGAGTTTTCACGGAAAACAGAAATCTTGAGAAAGAATCATTCATGAATTCTTTATGCTACCCTGGTATCACCATTTGCAGTTTCCCCAACCTTTTACTTTCCTGAATGAACTGACTCTTTGGGGATGACATGGAGTGTGTATGTCTACACCATGCGAGAGAAAACAGATCCAAAGATAGGTGTAACATGAGGATGTTCACAAGGTTAAAACAACAAAACTGGGACTGCAGTCAGATGTGTCCTGCTATACCCATTAGCTGAATTTTGAGCCACCAATGGCATGAGCATGTCCTTTCTGCACACCAACAGACCTTGTTGAGGGTGAGGAGGAGTTGGGCTGGGAACTCTGTACCCAAGCTAATGAAGAACAGTAGGGCAGAATGCTGAGTCCCTGCACAGTCTCAAGGTGGGACAGTTATTTCCATGTGTTCTCCAAATCTGGAGACCTCCTTGCTTAGCGACTTTCTTCTTAGTCCTTGGTCTTTGAACCACAGCAGACTTTGCCACTTCTTTGTATTTCATTACTTCCGTTTTCCTCTCTCTAGTGAACATCTTGTTATTCCATGACCACCCTAGCTCTACTTTCACTTATGAAGCAACTGACCTGAAATGTCCCATTTTTTCTCTCTCCTTTACTATACTCAACCCTACCCTTCTATGTGCCTGCCCTCACTGGGGGGCAGGGGGAATAAACAACCATGTCTGCATGATGTCACACAAGGAATTAAACCAAAACATATTTCCTTCTACTTAAGGAAAAGCACTTTAATTATTTTGAGATAATGCGAACAATGAAGGCAAAACTATACTGATAGAAACTGGAATGAACACAGCCTGTGCCTACACTGGACAACTGTTTGCACACCTAGGCCATAGGGCTTGTGAGACAGACAGCTCTTGGCTCAAATCCAGTGTTAGGACCTATTCTTGACTCTGTGACCCTGTTCAAAATGCCCTCTTCCCTCCAAGAAAAAGCTTTGTTGCTCCTGACACACTGAAATGTGCTTTCCTCCCTCAGGGACAAGACAAGTCATGAAACTGAACATAGTTTCTTTCTGCTCTAGCCCCCAGGAAGCTCATAAGATTGTCTAGGACTCTGACATCATATCTGCATCAATTCTAAGTTATCTTAGTTTCTTCTTCTTTTCCCTAACCCTTATTTTCCGTGTCTCTCACTTTTTAGTTCTGATTCTCTTTTTCCTTTCATTGTATGGGTATGCCATGGCATATTCTTTGAATCATATAAATCCAAGCAGAGTAAAAAAATAAATAACCTCTCTGTGGCTTCGTTTCTACATTTATATGCTGTGAATGTTAGGACCTGTCATTGTAATGAGGCTCTGCTGAGGTTAAAATACTGATAGGTATTAGCACAGTCTTACGCAGGGAAGGTGCCTATTAACTGTGTGCATTCTGATTCCTCCCTAAATTGGAAGAAGTCTGGCTGCTCTGTGCAGACATTGAAAATGTTTGGAATCAGATGTGGCAGAACTGAAGTGTAGGAGTGCGTAGCCGAGTCTATGGTACTCCACGGTCATGGGCATCATTGCAGTCATCTTACATTCTTCTGGGCTTCCTTGGGCTCTGGGCAAAGTCATACAGCCTTCTGCAGAGTTTGTGTTCAATTAGCCTTGATGTTGGGCACATTCTTAGCCTCTTGAAGGTTATTTTTCTCTAATTCACTTATTTATAGAAATGGAATTATAATATTTTCCTTTTAGGATCTAGTGAAGTTTAAGTGAAATGAACCATGTAGATTGTCTGTACAACCTATGTGTTCAAAGCAGCACCCACTGACCAGCAACTCCCCAATTCTTCTACCCCTCATTTCTTGGAAACCACTGTAGATTCTCTGCTTCCATAGTGAACTTGACAATTACACAAACATCATAAAAGTGGAAGGGGATTATGCAGTATTTCTGCTTCTGTGTCTGACTTATGCCATTTAACATAACACTTTCCAGGTTCATTCATGCTGTCATAATTGACAAGAATTTTTTCTGTTTTAAGCTAAATAATAGTTCAGTAGCATGTGCACATGTGTGTGTGCATGTGTGACATTCTCTAGTCATTTATCTGTTGGTGAACATGGATTATTTCTATATTTTAGCAACTGCAGACACAGTTGAATGAATACAGGAACACAGACAAATGAAGACTTCATCAAAGTAAAAACCATGGATAAATGGAAAGTTGCACTTAGGAAACAAAATAACCCATTTCCAGCCGAGCAGAAGAACATGTCCACATTGGTTTACTCCCCCCAATAGCTGTATGTCCTCTGAAATGCAAAACATTGTGTAGTACTAGGATTGCCATACCTTGAGGGCTTTGGAATCAAAACAGATCTGGGCTGCAATCCCAGGTTTGGCCTTGTTAATATAATAAATCATTGTTATTCTGAGGAATACCTACCACCTACCTTAAGAAAGAGATAAGAAACTCACTACTTCAGTCATGAATTTAAAACTAGGTTTTGACTCAGATGAGAAGCACTTACTCATCAAAGAATCAGAGACATTTTCTTGTCAATGTAAGATAATTATCAAGGCAGGTACTATAGCTAGCATTCACTTCACTTATACAGAGAATTTAATACTGGGTTGGGGGGTATGTTTTTTGACCAGCAAGGGATTGGCCTATTTTGAGACTTTCTTTTTTTTTTAACTGATTCAAGTTTATGCAGCTTCCTTATTCATTCATCTTATTTATTTCTATTCTTCAAACAACTACATTTTTCTCTTTTAAAAAAAATTAAATTTATTACATGCAAAACAGTTTCAAATGTGAGCCACCCCATCACATCCGAGAGCCTAAAGGTCACATAAATTTCCACTTCTGCAAATTGTTTGTAGGGACTCTCATATTACATATTCCTTGGATTGTTAGAAGATTTACATTATCTTCACACCCCCAAAATTCAGTGTGATGTGTTCCAAATTTTGCTAGTCATACCGGAAAAAAAAAAAAAACCAACATAGTACATCATACACCATGATAAACTACCCTATGTGGTTTGGATAAATTAAATACTTTAAGCTTTCAGTCTCCCTAATGATTTGGAAATGAAGCAGCTGTGATTTATGGCTCCATCTGATAGGCTGGATCTGAAGTTTACATTTTGAAAAATGCCATATTTAAATTTCCCTATAAATAAAAAATCATATTACTCTAAAAATCCAGCCTAAGATGAGTATGTAATAAATTAGAGAGTCTCTTACTGGGCGGGGAAACCTTCAAGACTGATGAGCTTCTACCTTGGAAAAAGGGACCGAGTGAAGCAGACCCAGGTCTGCGTCTGTGCTACCACCTACTCCCTGGTTATTGTTCCTCCTTGTCCAGTCATTTATTGCCTATCCTAGGCCCACTGTCAGACCTGTGTTCTTTCAGTTGCAAAGTCCAGATCCATTTTCTGAAATCTTAATACTGATATCAGTCTTGCTTCCTTGAGCTTATTTATTATTCATTTAAATGACAAGACAGGAGTTGGATTCTGCTCCCTTTCCCCCATGATAGCAAAACAGATGAGAAAAATGAGGCGCACCAAAGGGGGGACAGACATGAAGAGCTGTTAGCTGATGTGGGGTCACTTAGCCTCTTCCTTGGTTTACCTTGTAAAAAACTTCCTTGCCTTCGCTGGGATCTTCATATTGGAGAATATTGACTGATTAATTCATAAATCCTCTCCTTTCACTGACAATTAAATAGCTCAGTGATCCTATAGTCCATTGTTTACAGTGGGGCAACGCTAAATTAGACTCTTTAACAGTTCCAAATTCTCTCTGAGTCCTTAATATGGAGACAAATGTCCCAACTATTCAGGACTGTCATGAAGATTAGACAAAATAATATATGCATAATACTTAGAGCAACTCGTGGTATATAGTAAGCACTCAACAAATAGTAGTTGCAGTTATTACTTTTATAATTCATACTATCGCTGTTGTCATTATTCTGCTGAACAATAACCAGGTACTAGGGGGGAGAAGTAATGTTAGAAGTTTCAGAGAGAAGGTGGCATCAAGGAAGGACCTCTTTTCCTGCTTCCTTCATAGACACGGCAGTGGGCTAGCAGGTGGCAAAAGCAAATGAGAAGATGATCGAGTCTGCACAACACTCAGGACTAACTGCATGCTGCTGCAGGACTCACAGACAAGGACCTAAATTCCACTTCTGTTACTTATGAGGTCTTGGGTTTGGGTAAGTCATGTAATATTTTGAAGCTAATTGGTTACATCTACAAAATGAAACGGTAATCCTTACTTTTTGTGGTGGTAGAGAGAATGAAGTAAAACTGGGTATGAAGCTCGTCACTCTTTTATCCGTCCTATAGTAAGTTGTCTAAAATAAAAGTTGCTACTATAACTATTACTAATATTAGCATGATTGATTTTTCTGGCACAGCTTTCTGTCCTCACTAAACTCAGAGCCACTCAGCTCCTGGTGCTTGCAGATTTCCCCTGAGCCCTCATCACTTCCTCCTGCCTTCCTCAACTGTCTCACTTGACAGCTCCTGCTAGCTTATTCTCCTTCCATTTGCTCCACTCCGGTTTTACAGAAGTCCTCAGCCGGCTGAGAGGGAGCCCTTGCTTCATATATGATTCATGAGGCATTGAGTATACAGATGGCACTATATAAATGTTTAATAATCACCATATGCTTGCCCCAGAAATTCTGTCACTCAACAAGGAATAGTGATTGAAGGTTCTTGTATGGAGGCGGCTCAAAGGCAGATCTCATTCTCTGGGAGCCCTTTGCTGACTGCTAGTGCTCTGTAAGACTTGAGGACAGTGACTCATTACAGGATGGTAGTGGATTTTAGAGATCATAAAATTTGGGAACTGGAAAGAAAAAGGGCCTCCTATACTGGATATTACTGTTCTGTGTCAAAACTCAACCAGTGTTGTAAAATCCCAGTGCCTGTATTAATTATACTATTACAGAGCATCACTGTAAGTGGGTGAGTGACCATTTTCAGCTGGGTCCAATTCCACCGTGATCTCACCTCCCGGCTCCCTCCTGAAAGCGCTTTGCAGCAGCCCTCTGTCTCTGAGGCTCTGGGCTTTGCATGGGAATGCATATGGAACGGGTGGAGGCAGCAGTGCACTTGACAAGTGGGAATCATGATTGTCTGGTCTTCTGACAGTTGTCGATGCGCTCTCCTGACCTGTAAACGTCGCAGCTGACTGATTACAGTAATTGATTGAGTAAACATTTGTCAATAGCCTTCTAATGAAAGAGAAGTGAAGAGGAGATATTGCCACAGCAGCCAGGAGCTAGAATTACTTGATGAAGAAGCACTGACCCACATTATGACTTCTGCATCCCCATTTGTAACATGAAAATGTATTTGGTCAGCACTTTGATGTTCCTCCTATGCACTGGACCAAAGCTTGAGGGTGTGTCTGGTGGTTTATACATGGAGTACGACCTTCAGGGTGGTCTGTGTGTCTTATGCAGAGGATCTGTATCATTCTTTCGTGAAAACTGGCAGCAGATTGTCAACATTTGAAATCAGGTTATTTCACATTAAAATCTATACTTCCAGCATTTCTTGCAAAAATCACTATTTGGCAGCACAGGATCAGCATTTCTGCAGGGGAATTGCTGCCTGGCCTGGGGGCCACCCCTCCTGGAAGTGGCGCCTGTCCTTGCAGTTTGCTCCTGGCCCTACCACTCGCCTACCATACCAGTTATTTCATTCCATAAAGTTCATTCTGTGAACCCTGCAGGACATCTAGCTTGTTATCCCCGTGTTAGGTTCTGAAGACACAAATATGAAAAACAAATGTAATTCCAGGTCCCACACTGAAAATATTCATGGTCCTGTAATTCTTTCTATAGTGAATATCAAATATCTGGCAAATAAGGAAAATCAGGCTTTCTGGTCTATTAAATAGTCTAGAGAGTAAAGCCATCTTATATCTATCATGATGACTATTGTACAAAGACAACAATTTTAAAAATTTTTACTTTGCCCTGTCTCCAGTGGTAATTGGACTATGCCTGAGGGAGACCCACACTTGTAAGCTGAGGACTCCATACGGTTTTCAGTTGTATCACCTACTTCTTGTGACCTAGTGTGAACTGTTTGCCTCCCTAGGAATCTTACTCCTCAGGCACCAACAGGGTTGGTATGCCAGGTACAGAAATCTATGGTCACCAGTTCCTATCAATAAATGGGATTGGAATACAACTGTACCCCCTGAGAATGTGAACTCTGGGCCAGCGCTTTCCTCAGTGCAGGCACCAGGCCACCTAGTTCAGAGCAACCCTGAAATTGAAAGTCTCCCATCCTGAGGGTCGCAGCCCTTCTTTCTACAAGCCTCACACACAAATTCTGAAGGAGACAGGGGGTTTGTGTCTGGTGCATGGCGTGATGGCCCTGATGAGAAGCAGTGCATGAATTATGAATCTGTTTTCATCAGAGAAAACCCTTCAGGCAAGGAAGACTGAGCTGGCTTTTAAGGGAAGAAGAGAAACTGAGTTACCCGGCGGGGGTCCTGGTAGTGACAGTGGCCCCAAGAGGCAGCTCTCAGATGGCTTCCTGTCCAGTGCTCAGCCTCATGCTCTGATGATGAAATCCAGATGGACTCCTGCCCACCGGTCACTACGTATGGCACCCTGGCAATTGTTCCCAGGGCGGCTGTAGTTCTTCTCCTGTGGGTCTTCCTTCAGTGGCTAAGGGCTCATGGGTACAACAAAGACTGAAATTGTAGAACTCACAGAGTTTAGGCAAAGCCTTAAGATATGGTTTGGTTTTGTTTTGGCGGGGTGGTGATTTTTCTTTCAGTGGCTTAGAGCTCATGTGTACAGCAAAGACTGAACAGGCAGAATTCATACAGCTTAGAAAAAAATAGGACTTTTTTGTTCTTTGATTTTGGGGTTTTTTTGTTTGTTTGTTTCTGTCTCCAACTGCTCTCTCAGGGGTGACTATCTTTCTTCTGTCACTGGGTGAAAATCCAGATTATCTCATGGCTTTTCCACTCACTCTTAAAAGTCTCAAATGAACAGTCTGTATTCAGAAAGGATAAAACACAGCCCAGCACATTAATCAAACATAGAGAAGGATAAGCATCTCCTTTCTCCTCTCCATCCTAGCAACTACAGCTTGTGACTCATCTTTTTCATTTGCCACCATCATCTCCACTGGTTACTGTTTCAAATATTCCTTCCCATTCAACAAGGGAGTGGAAAAGTCACCAAAGAGAGGTAAAGGAAATAAGCAAATTCCTACTGAGCTGGCACTGTGGCAAAATGGCTCTACTCTCCCTGGGCCCAAAAGAAAAGCCCTATGGAATGACCATTTTTTAGGAGGCCAGCTCCAAACCAGGAGAACTGCCTATGCTGAGGCTGCCTACTGCAACCTCAGTCCCTGGGAACCTGGAGACAGATCTCTGTGCATATTCGCATCCTTCCCCAGGACCCCTCACACACACCTGGGGTATCCCATGAGCAGATGGTGGAACTCGAGGTCAGTTCTCTCTCCTGCGCATGCTCTGGGCCTATAAACCACCCCTGCATCCTTTCCCTAACATAGTTTCTGGAGACGTGGAGTCACCTGTCCTCCCTGTTGCCCTAAAGCAGCTCCCAGCCCTTCTTTCTTTCTCTCTAGAGTCACCTGCAGAGAGCCAGGCATCAATCCACTCCTTCTCTGAGCTCCTGAATCCACACTTCAAGCTGTCAATGGTATCATGGAAGCACCACCCTTACTTAGCCAGAAGGGAGGAACCAACTCTCCTCCATAGACAAGGATGTAAGAGAGTTTGACAGCTCTCTCCCCAGAGTCCTCCTCATGGAATCTTCCCCAGATCATTTTATATTCCACTTGGGAAAGAGGGGCTCTTTAAATGAATAAACCTGGCTCTTAAAGATAGCCTTTGCTATTTTTTATGTTAAGAGATATGATATCTAATAAGTCTTAAGCTTTATTAGTGAAAATTTCCAATAAACTAACATTTAGTTATGTCATCATTGTGTTTTGTTCAGGATTGCTCTTGAGAAAAATATTTTCCTGAATGAAACATGAGAAAGACTGGTATCACTGTTCTAAGATGCCTAAATCATACAAAATATTGAGGCTAGCTCACGCTGACAGGTAAGGCTCAACCTCAGCAAAATTCTGGGAAAGATGCTAACATCTGTAAACAAAAAGTAGATCAGACCTGTAGGGTAGGGAAGCTCTCCTTCTGCAGTGATTCTGGGTCCCCTCCTTACCATTTACCAACACTGGGACTGTTCACCACTGCTTCCACATTAGACTGAGAATTGTTAGAGAATACAACTGTGTTTTATTCATCTCGAAATCTTAACACAACTAGCAGGCACTAAAGAAATGTTAACTCAGTGGAACAAAAATATTTCCCCTTTTCCAAACACCCTTTTGATCCTCCAATGAGGTAGACATGGCTGATAGTTTAAGTGCTACCTTCAAAGGAAAAATGTGCTGAATGACAGAGTTGGAAGTGAATTTGAGGAGTTAGCCTGTCTCTATCTCATTCTCTAAAATCATGTCACAATGGGGTTTGTCAACCAGGAGGGATCATCTACCTCTGCTACATTTCTTTCACCTGGGTCCAGATAGCCTGATTTCTTCTTCTGGACCACAACACTTGGAAGGGCACTGGGATAGAGATCTGCTTGAGGTACAGATTTGCTTGTTGCTCATTTTTTGTTTAAAAAAGCTCCTGCTTCAAGCTAGTTTTCTACCTAATTAGTAAAAGCTCTGGGTCTTGCAGAGCAGGCTAAGGCAAGGCTGAATTTCTCCAAAGAAAAGGAACCTCAGACTGGGGAGAGGTTAGCAAGCTCCAGAGAGCACCATCTACACTGCGCACACAGCTTCTCTTCTCCAGAGACCAAATTACTTTCTGCACTGTTCACCATGTCCTCCTCTTGCTCTGTGCAGCACTTTGTTCATTCCTCCAGCAAAGGATTGCCATGTTCTGTGTAGGTAGTTCACATCTGTCTGTCACCCTGAGACCTGCAGCTTTTTCAAGGAAGGAGTATTGTCTTGTTTTCTGTTTAGAAAATAGTTAAGTGGATCACCTGCATGAATTCTGATGAAAATATTTGTCATTTTTGGCTGTCAAGCACCCTTCTTCAGATAACTTTCACAACTCTGGTTGTTCTCTAGAAAGCTACCTTCCCATCAGTTTCAGATGTACGTGTCTTATGTCCATTGGCCAAGGCAGTAGCGCTCTTTCATGGCTCCAATGATTGATGCAGGTATAGACAGCTTATCCTGCCAAAGGGAAACAATATCATGAGACTTTTGCTTAGATCTTTGAGAAACTTTATGCTGAATTTAAACCCAAAAAGACATAAAATCTGATTGCTCAATAGCCTTCTTTATATAATGAAAAGAGAAATGTTTGTCTGAGAATGATAGTAACTGAAGGAAAATGGAAGATAGAGAGAGATCAGGCCATGGTAGCATTATTTGAGTCTCTGAACAATGCTAGATCTTAAATGAACACTGAAGATTGCGTATTTATTCCATTATACATTATTATTTATTATGTTTTGAAGCAAAGTAGATCAAACAACTTTTTAACACACAAATAGTCCAAATGGTCTAAACAGATTATTTTCAGAAAATAGATCCTAGTGTAAGTCTATACTTTTACAACTCTAATTTGAGAAGTCTGTCTATGGACTTGGGTGATGCACAGATGATAATGGGTATATTAATCCAGGTACAGTACCAGTCCTGTGCGAGACAAAAATCACACTTTTTCTCAAGGAGCTCACAGTTTTAATAGGAATTAGATGCTAATCATCAGGTATATGAACAAATTACATGTGGGAAGAATGTGGTGAGAGCTTTAACAGAAAAAATTGCTTTTGATTTCTAAAAAGGTCTTAATTTATAGTCACAAAATTAATGAGCAGATGAAGTGAGTCTACGGGTAAGAAAGAGGGCATTTTCTCATCCTGTATTCTTATTAACATTATCTGAGAGTTTTTAATTTTCTTTTTTTATTTTTTATTTTAAGGATAAAAGGAGGGAAACATTAACAGACATACAACATTTTACAACATATCACAAGCACAATACAGACAATACAG
>NW_004955461.1:2383770-2393632 GCF_000276665.1 Chinchilla lanigera
GGAGCCTGCTCGGCCGGCTCCGAGGGCCTGCTCGCCCCGCCCGTCCCCTGGGCCTCCCAGCGCCTAGAAACTCAGTCTGCAGTGTCACCGGGTTCTTTGTTCTCGTGTCCTGGCCTCCGGGATTGGGTGCGGCCTACCTGGCTCTGTGTGCGCTTTTCGGCTGGGAATCGCGGTGGTATGAGTCCTGCCCACTCTCGGACCCAGGAGCGCTGCAGCTCCTGGAGAACTCGCTGCCTGGGCGCAAGGCACGGGGGGCTGGGGGAGCCTGCTCGGCCGGCTCCGAGGGCCTGCTTGCCCCGCCCGTTCCCTGGGCCTCCCTGCGCCTAGAAACTCAGACTGCAGGGTCACCGGGGTCTTTGTTCTCGCGTCCTATCTGAGAGTTTTTAAACAATTCTGGTTCAGGGACCCCCAACTCTAAAGCAAGTAAAGTTGTCTCTGTTGGATGAGGTTTCTGGACATTGATATTATTGGAAGATTCAGAGATTCCTGTGTGCACCAGAACTGCCAATCACCTGCCATCCTCGCCAGTGATGGGAATGATGCTCTACCCTCACGTGCATCCCTTTCACCTAGGGAGCTTATGAAGAGCACAAGGCCAGGGCTCCAACTTGACATGCTGATTCAACTGGTCTAGGATGGGACCTGATGATTCCAGGGTTCAGCCAAGGTTGGAAACCACTCATTCATAGGAGGGATCTCATTATTTTGGCAATGCTACCAAACGCCACACATCCCGTTAGGAACATTTGTGTAATGATTTCTTTTGTTCTTCATAAAAATCTTCTGAACAAAATATGACCAGCATTTTACATATAAAGAAATAGATATTCTAGGGCTGGGGATATAGCTCAGTGGCATAAGCGCCTGCCTGGCAAGCACAGGGTCATGAGTTCGATCCCTGGTACCAAAAAAAAAAAAAAAAAAAAAGATATTCCAAAAGGTAAAATAATTTATCCAGTGTGACCAATATAAGTAACAAGATCTGGAGTTTAAGCTCAGCTTTGTCTCACTCCACAAATTCTTATCCGCCCAATCCCTTATTTTTGGTTATGTTCTGTTATTTTTTCAGTAAGTTTTAGAGAAAATATATGGCTTAGCTTCCAGAATATAAACCACCTCCAAAAATGAGTAGCAACCAAAGAGAAACCACCTACCTGCTTAGGGACATGACCACACAGACCTATGTAGAAAAGACGTATCTCTGTGGACTAGACTAGCTTTAAGCTGTCCCCAGGACCTCAGGCTGTGAATTAAATGTTCATTATTCAAATCTCTGCTCTGGACAACACAAACTCCCTATGACTCCACAGAAGCACACGTCACATAAATCATATGATGAAAAGTCAGTTTCAGCTCTTTAATCCAAAGGGCAAGCTCTATGCAAATGTATCTGACCCCCTCTCCTCCAGCCACTGGAAAAGGGGAGCAGGTAGGGCTTCCTGCTGGGGAAGGAGAGACTAGGAGAGACAGAGGGCAAAAGCAATGGTGGGAGAAGAGAGATTTGCCTCTTGGGCACAAGGAAAGAGTCTCTTTGTCTATCTCAGCTTTGCCCTTTGTGATCAAAGCAGCTGGGACTCCCGCTGGAAGGACTGGAAGGACCTGTCATCTCAGCAGACAAAGGTAGCATTCAGTATCAGGGGCAGTGCCACTGGTGAAAGAGAAGAGGATGCTGCCTTCACCCTCTCACCCAGATGGCCTCCTGGTCCAGGTACCTCCTTGCTGCTTGCAGTGTGATGTCTTCCCACTACCTGTCCTCAGAGTGATGGAATCCAAGCAATGCTGCACTCATCTTGTCACTTCCCAGGTTTAATGATCCTAGAAGGTGTACAGCAGGCTTCTTTCCTTTGGGCCTTCCCTCATCAAGTTCTCTCCACCTGCAATTCTCCTCACTTGCTTCTCTTGGTAAACACCTACACAGTTGTTACCTCTGTTAGACTTCTGGCTGTCCTGGTGAACAGAGTGACTTTTGTACTTTTAATAAAAAATTGTTCCCTCAAAGCCTTTTTGATGCATACTTGTTACCCTAGCTCTCTGGGAGGCTGAGACAGGAGGATCACAAGTTTGAGCCCATCCTGAGCAATTTAGGGAGATGTTGTCTCAAAATTTAAAAAAAGTAAATGGCTGGAAAAGTAGCTCAGTGTTAAGTCTTTGGCTTTAATTTTCAGGATAGTAGAAAAAAAACTATTTCTTCTTTACTTTAATAATTCCATTGATATTGCACTCACCTCAGGTGGTTAAGATTGAATATGCGATACATAATTTACTTCCATTGAAAACCACACCAGGAAGTGTTCATAGACTCCTCTTTTTACCCATACCCCTCTGCTCTGTTCCTGAATTTCAGCTGTCAAAGGTTACTGTGCATTGGATCAACATGAGAACATTGTGAACATTCACTCCTCTGGGTCTAATCTGTAGTTACTGATACAGTGGGTTCTGTGTGGGGCCCAAGAGTTGGCATTTGCGATGCATTTGCAGGGATACTGATGCTGCTGACCCAGGATCACACAGGGATTCACTGGTCTGCACTGACTCAAGTATGTGTGGTAAATTGCTTCTTAATGATTCCATCATCTCCCCACTCACTGACTCAGTCCATTAGACAATGTCACATACCAAAACACATTACAGAAATAAATAAATACATCCAAGCACGTTAGTTATCTATTGTTATATAATGAATTACCCCAAGACTTAGCTTAAAATAATAAATACTTATTATTGCATAACTTTTATTAATGAGAAACTGGGAATATCTTAGATGGGGGGTGCTGTTTCAAGGTCTCTTATGATACTGTGGTCACATCATTGGATAGGGCTGTAGCCTCATGTGTCAGCTCAACTGGAGAAGGGTCCTCTTCCAAGCTGACACATGAGGTCTCAGTTTCTCCTTGGTTGTAACCAGAAACTCAGATCTTCACATGGATTTGACTGCTGATGTCCTCCAAACATAGCAACTGGCTTTCTCTGGAATAAATGATCCAAAAGAGAGAGTAAACCACACCCAGGGTAAAAATTATAGTCATTTATAACTAGCCTTAGAAATTATCACTTTCTCCATATACAATAACATGGACCAATCTTCCTTCATTATGGAATGGGACCACAGGACGGCGTGAGTACTAGGGTGTGGATCACTCATGCATGAAGCTACTACACAGGACAGTTATGGGAAGTTAAGGCGTTCTTTTGTGTGGGGTGTCTTGGGAAGACACTTTGGAGGGGATGCTACAAAAATGAAAATCTAAATGAAGAAAAATAGCCCACTGTATAAAGAATGAAGAGTGGAAATTTCCAGGCAGAGCAAAGCAAAGGCCCTGGGATGAAAATGAGCTCAGTATAAAATTTGGAGAAAAGAAAGTAGGCTAGTGGACTTATAGCAGAGGGATAGCCATCATTATCGATATCAACGCCAATACTATTTCTAAAATGTCCACTCTGCTCAGGGTCTTACTGGCAATGAAGGAACAGAACATTTCTTCTAACTTGAAGGAACTGACCTTTCAGTCAAAGAAACACTCTTTTTTCCAATTAATGAAATGAGAAAAATGTCTGGATAATTTAGCTTCAATACATTTCCATTACTACACCCACTGTTTCTCCCTATGTGAGTTCCAATTATGTTTCATCAACTCAGGAGCAAGAATTTGAGAAAACAGTACCAATTAATTGAGTGAAGCAAAGGTTATGCTTTATATTTATCAAATTTAATGAGCCAAGACCTTTCCAGTGTTGAAGAATGCACAACCTAGGATCATGGAATGTCAGAAGACATCTCAGAGGTCACTCCATCCTTTCTCTTCACCTTCCACTCGATCTTGAGCCAGCAAGCTACAGAAACTAGTTCAACGTCTCATAGCTTGTTTGAAAGTCCACCGCCCACTAATTCTTACAATAGGCTGAAAGCACACCAGTCACAAGCAAAGTGCTCAGAGCAGCAGAGAAATGGGTTTAGGATACTACAGGCAGCTTTCTACGCACAGCCTGATGGGACCCACCTTCGTTAACTGTGAGAAGAAATAGAGAAAGGAGAAGAAACAGCTTCCACACTCACCTGTCTTCACCATAGCAGCGATGCTTGCCCTTACTTTACCTGTAGGGTTTTATAAACAAGCTGCCAAAAGAAGGTCGCAACCCGCTTCATGGTACCATCCTTCCTCTTCTGACAGCAAGGATCAGCAAACAGTGTCTCAGGGGCCCAACAGAGCCCACTTCCGGGCTTTGTGTCACCCGTGAGCCAAGAACAATTTTTACATTTCCAAATAGCCAGGAAAATATCAAAATAAAATAATATTTGTCACAGATGAAAATCAGGAGAAATTCGAATCTCATTCTACATGAATAAGGTTGGATCACAGTCACACCCATTCATCTAAGTGTTGCCTAAGGCTACTGCTCCACAGCAGGGGTAGAGCTGAGTAGCTCTGAAAGACTCTGTGCCCTTTGAGCACAGAGCATTCACTATGCGCCCACTTAGAAAAATGTCTTTGGACCGCTGGTACAGACAGATGTCCTCTGTACCCAGACCCCTTTTCCATGCCTCCCATCTTGCTCATTATACTCTCTTTCCAAGCAAACTTCACTGTAAGTTTGTACTTACAGTATAGTTGGCTGTGAGCCATAGGTCAGGCTTTTGATACTAGGGCAACTGGGTTTATGATTTACAGATACTTAAAACTACAGGCTCAGCTTCCTGACTCAAATCACTCAGGCCCCATCTGCTTTCCTAGTAACACCCTATGTCAGTACAGCAGGAGACTGAGTGAACAGCTCTCCAGTTCCACGCGCAGCAATGAAAGAATCTGCTAAATGAGATGTGCTACTCTTTTCCTGTTCCCAGGTCCCATGAGATCCTGGGCCACAAAAAGAGCAAAACTAGAACACATAGATGGGTCCACCTCTCACAGCCATATGAGGGCCCAAACAGCTTTCTAGCAAGGCAGAAACAGGAAGAGGCAGCTGAGGGAGACCTGCATTTGCTCTTTGTTGGAGGTACAGTTTGCCAGGAAGGTTCATTGCTAGGGTATCTGGGACTGAAGAAGCATAGGCCAAAAGCTCTTACATGCATCTACCATGTATTTGATAGTAGGATGTATTTTCAAGGTGTTTGTTGTGGTTTGTGTCTGGATGTCCCCCAAAGCCTCATGCAGTCGTGGGTTGGGCTTCTGGAGTTTATGATTGATCCATGGTCCAATGCTGGGATTATGGGTGTGAGAGCTATACCAGCCCTGGGGCAGGTAGTTTGCATACAGTGTAAGGGAGGGAAAGAGGCTGTTTACTACCACTTCTCCTTTTTACTCTTGTTGCTTTTGCTGTCTTCCACTGCCATGAACTGTTGCCCTCTGCCATGTGCCACTCTGCATTGGAGCTGGCTGAGTATGGAATGAAACCTCCACAAACTGTGAGAAAAATAAAATTTTCCTTTCTTAATTTGGGCATCAGGTATTCTGCCTCAGCAGTGAAAGAAAAGTAACTTAGACAGTGTTTTTCTCAATTCTAACCAGATATGTAAATTAAGACCATCTTAAATTAAGACCATCTATTTGTTTATACCTAGTAAATAGTTTGAGACAAAATTTAGACTTACCTAATTCAGTGTTTATAATACTGCAGGGAAAAAAAAGAGCATACATGCATTGAAAATATCATTTTCAAGAACAGATCAATAAAGTGAGTTAATAACTTTTTAAGTCTGTTTTGAACTACTGTAACAGAATACCTGACACATGGGTAATTTATAAGAAATATAAATTTATTGCTTATAATTCTTAAGGCTAAGTATTCCCAGATCACAGGCCTAGCATCTGACAAGGGCCATCTTACTACATTATCCCATCACAGGAGGTGAAAGAGCAAGAAAGAGAGAAACAGAGAAAAGAGGAGAGGAGCAAAGGGAGGGGAGGAAAAAACACTACCTTCTATATGGAACCCAGTCCACAGTAAAGAACCTATTCCTATGATACTGCCATTAATGCATTCAGACAGGTAAAGCCCTCCTGCTAATCATTTCTCAGTAGCCTGCTCCTCCCAATATTTGTGGTGTAGATTAAGTTACCAACACAAGTTTTTGAGGGACATTTTCAAACCAGACCTTCAGTTATACCTTTAGAATTTTCTTGGCAACTCATTCTAAGACACATATTTTGAAAAGCGAGAGAGAGAGAGAGAGAGAAAGAGAGAGAGAGAGAGAGAGAGAAAGAGAGAGAGAGAGAGAGAGAGAAAGAGAGAGAGAGAGAGAAAGAGAGAGAAATATAAGGACTTGAACAAAGCAATTCATTGCCATTTATTATTTAAAGCAACCATAATAATCTCCAAATCCTAAATGTCTGAAAAAAAACATTTTGATTAAATAAATTACAGTAAACTAACCCCATGAAAATATCTTACAGTCATTAAAATGACCCTGCTGCAGTGTGGGAAGTTCCTTTGTGTGTTTGTAAAATAATATTGAAGTAGAAAAGTGGAAGAGAACATTGTATATATGTTGCAATTGATGTAAGAATATGCCTGCATCTTATTAGAAAATAGGGCAAACAGTTTTTTTCTATGAAGCATGGGGAACACATGGGCAAATGCTTTTCTAATGGTCGTGAAAATCATTGTAATAAGAAACCCTTTATTTTACTTATAAACTCACATATTTGTAAAATAAGGCAAAGAGAAAGGAGAATAAGAATCCTTGTCCCATCACTTGACTGGGAGCCCCCTTGTGAGTGGTGGTGGATGCTCTCTGCCGAGGTTGCCTCACCTGGGGGCAGTGATCCTGGGAGGAGCAAGCTGGGCTCCATCTACTGAGTCTGGTAATCGTGACATCAATAGAATGGATGTCCCTGATGGGAGGTAGAGACAGGGCCACTGAGCAAGTGACTCAGCAGGGCCAGATGGTATTTATTCAAAGGCTCATTTATTTGGATCAACTAACGTATGAAATAGCAGGGTTTCTGACAAGGACATGTGATACCTCATTTCCTGGAAGATTAAGAAGTTGCAGACATGGTATTTGTCCTCTGAGGAGAGCCAGACGGGGGCAGAATGAGGCTCAGAGGTGGCCAAACCCTGCCAGAGCCCAGCTTCCATGGGATCAACAGAAACAGAGAAGTGTGCCTTGGGTGATGGGTTCAGCCATAGCTCTTCATGCCTCTCCCCTTGAAAGATGTGCTGAAGTCCTAATTGCAAGTCCTTTAGAATGTGACCTCACTTGGAAATAATCATTGTAGTGTGCCCCCAAAATCTGTGTCCAAGGAGTGACTCTGAGCCAGTCACTTGTCCTTGCTTACCTTTTAAACTGTTGCCACTGGTCACAACTTGAGTCTTACTGGTACAGAACCAAGGTAGAGAGGATCTGGCAATTGGAAACCCAGCTAAAGCACAAAGGGAGGTGAACAAAGCAGGAACATAGGCAGTGAGCAATGCACTTTCTTCCCAGAGCAGCTTCTAATAATTTAATAGTAGGAGCCAGAGGCATGAGACTGAGGTGAGGCTAACGATCGTGCTACCCAGGCATCCACGCAATGTGTGAGCATATGTAATAGGGAGGCACATGGATTCAGAGAGCCAGTCCAGTTACTCCACCTAAACAACTGTGATACCATCCTAAGTTATTTAATTTCTGTGAACCTCACTTGTCTGAACTATAAAATGGGAATAATAATACTTCCTATCGCACAGATCTGTGATGAGGAGTAACTTAATATTTACAGACTGCTTAGAATTGAACCCAGCACACAGTAGATATTTAATGAACAGCATGTCCACACTCCCATGAGTCCTATCATACTTCATCTCTTAACTATTCTACAGCATCAATTGTATTGGGTTCTGCAAAGATAAAGATGCTGAGGCTTGACAGCTGAAGAATCCACCTAACGTAATGAATGAAATAATTCAGCTGGAGACCCAGCTGTGGCAAGGAGTCAATGGAAGACAGAGCGAGAATGATGCAGACAAGCCAGGATGTCTCCAGACATGGCCAAGCCTCCCCACTTTGGAAGTCAAGTTGCCCCCAGTTGATTATGATTGACCCACACCAGTGGGGGCAAACCTACAGCACACACAGCAGTGGACCATTTCTATCCCTGAAAGCTCTGCAAGTTGCGCCATCGCTGACTACACAACAGGAGTTGAGTACTTGTGTAACCGCCTCATTAAGCCATTCTGAGGAGCAAATGTGACACGTGTGTTTGTTTTGTCATTAAAACAAAACAGAATGCCTTTACCCTTATAAGATATCACAAGACAAAAATAACATTATTAAAAAGTAATATTATTACATGTCTTGTAATTTGCCAAGTTCATAGAAAAGAATGCAAAACATTCCCTTCCCTGCTTACAATTTCTACCAAAATAGGAGTGGGAAAGAAGATACAAAGAGAGGGACCCCCACTCTGGTCAAAAGGCCTAAAAATAAACCACCCTCAGTTGAGTCAATAAGTGACTTCATACAGAAATAGAATATGAACCACTTATTGCAGGGTGAGAACAATTTTTGCTGGCAGAGAAGGTCCCTGTCATAGGGAAATGGATGCATAAAAAGCCATCACACATTGGAAGCCAGATGACAGAAAGGGAAAGAGCTAAGTTGATGCAGATCTCCTTAAGTACCATGTTTTCCATCTGCCTAAAAAGTTTTCTTACTTTAACTCATAAACCAAGTCATCCTCACCCCACTCAGCCCAGATGTCACCTCCTCCAAGAGGACTTATCATGATCCCCAAGACTGGCAAAACATGCCTTCTTCTGCTCCTCTTTGCTCATAGGAGCGCCCGGCAGTGTCTCTTACAGGGCACTACTGAGATTTGAGATGGGTTGGTTCTGTGTTGTACAATTGAATAGGACCATCTCTGGCATCCAGGATGTTTAGTATCCCTGACTCCTACTTCCAAAGTATCAATGCTATGCCCCAGCATTGTGCCAATCCAGTATCCCCACTTGCAGTTAAAAATAACATCTTAATACTTACACTTTTTCTGAAACAATTGTGCTTCTCCTGGCAGCCATAAACTCCTTTAGGATAGGGACTGTTGGTCTTAATCATGCTGGTCTGCTCAGTAAGATCTAGGCTAGTGCCCAGTTTACATCCCCCTTATAAATATGTGGCGATCTATTACAGTACAAGTGTCATCTAGGGGAAATTTGAAGATTAATTAGGGGCAGATAATAAGGGACTGTTAACATGTTGAGAAACATGGATTCCATTCTATTCAATAAAATTGCTATTTTCCTAAATAAAAGATGATTAAATTATCAGCAATTATATATAGTCAATCCTACTGTGAGTCACCATTACAACTTATGTAAGTTTTCCTTAAACAGAAATACTTTTTTAGCTTTAATACCTTCCTTTGGTCTCATGTTAAGTACTAATATGTATGAGATAGTGGGTTAGAAGTACTGAATTTTTCTTATTAAAGTAAAAAAATTATGAGCCTTTTTATTGGTATATAATAGATAATATTTATGTTCATCTTAACATATATATACACATTCTTATCATTAATTATGAGTCTTAACGTTTAATGACCATCGATGCACTGCTAACATGTCTTGTACCATAAACAGACACAGGTCTTGCAGTTGGAAACCATACTGAGAGCAACAGGGATGAATCTTCCATGAGCCAGAGGAGGCAGTGATGGGTGAAAGTGTTTTTAACAAGAGGCAAAAGAAAAAACTACTGAAAATAGTGGGAAAAAAGAAGGGAACGAAGGAGAAATTTTGTATGTATGTATATACAGGATAGATAACATGGTTGTTCTTCTGTCTTCTATTTCTATGCTGAAAGAAACTGTCAATGAGTCTTTGGTTGACCAGTATTGCATGTTTATATCTGTTTTCATGAGAAGCCACTTTGAAGATATCAATA
>NW_004955461.1:2393732-2404299 GCF_000276665.1 Chinchilla lanigera
CTTTGTTTGTAACTCTGTATTGTCTGTATTGTGCTTGTGATATGTTGTAAAATGTTGTATGTCTGTTAATGTTTCCCTCCTTTTATCTTTAAAATAAAAAAAAAACTACTGAAAATAAAGAAGTAGAGAAAAGGGAGGAATATGAAAAAAAGAAGGAAAATAGGAACCATATAGAAAGCAAAAAGGAAACAAGGAAGGAAGCAAAGAAGGAACAGAAGGGGTTGATGCTCGCTGTGGGCTCCGATCTGTCCCTCTCTTTTCTTGTAGTTTCTACTCCAGTGTTACCGTACCATCAGCTCAGAGCCTGATTATCATGGCTGACATAGCAGAGCGCCTGCTTATTTTTAGACAAAATTAATCATTTTCATGTGTTATTTTTGGTTCAGATAATGGCTCGAGTCCAGAGCAGCTTCTTCATTAACTGCCAATAAGAATGTAAACAAGGTTGGATCTCTGCTTGGCAGCTTCTATATTCAGTTCTGCCATCACGAAGCCAAACTCCCTGAGACAAAAGTTCTCCTGCAGCCTATGAAGGTTTGCGAAATGGTTTAACTAGGCTCACAACAAATGGATTGAAGGGAACTGGACCACTTTGACCCCGAAGTTCTCTTTGTCCAGTTTCTTTTAAATCAAGAACCACTCACATTTACACTGTTGACATTTGGATTGGATAGGTCTTTGTTGGGGGAACTTGGAATTGCAGGATGCTAAGCAACATCTAATAGATGCAAACAGTACCCCTCTCCAAAAAGAAAGTCTCTAGACATTTCTTATCCTTTGGGGAACATACTAGGACATCCCTAATTGAGAATCAGATTAAAATCAATAAATTATAGGCTGGGGATATAGTGCCTGCCTGGCAAGCACAAGGTCTTGAGTTCAATTCCTGGGACCCAAAAAACAAAGCCATGACAAATCAATATATTAAAACCATAACACTATAGCTCAAATTACGGTAAAATAGACACCTAACTAATTTAAGGTAGAAATGAGAACTTCCAAGTGGCCACATCTATGCAAAATAGTGGAATGCTCTACTTCATCCATTCTCATTTCTAGGTTACTACTGACAAACCACCAGAGACTACTTCTTGGTTTAGCACAGGCTCCCAGCATTTCCCTAGTGGCCCCTGCTGCCTCCTGTACCTTGGCTGTAGACGTGCCTCTACCTTCTCCCGACTTTCTTCATCCCAGCATTCACTACACACAGCAGACCAGACAGCCAAGTGTAATTGTTCATTTGATAATACTGACAGCCCAGGGGCACTAGGAATTGCAGAGCAGGATAACTGCAACCCTTGCTCCATTCCTCACCAGCCAGGGCTGGGGAGACACTGTCTCATTCTTCATCTCCATGAAGCCAGAGATGATAGCTTTTCCCCTGCTATCTCTCTAGCTAGTCCATTTCATTGAAACTTAGATAAAATATGTATCCTCCTTGTATCATAAGGGCGTTTTCTTCCTAGTCTAAACTAGAGCTCACTTCCTAAGTTCTCACTCTCTACTTAGGGGTCATATAGTCCCAAGGTGACTCACCACGGCAATGCATGAGTCTCTGCTCCTGTCCACAGAAGTGTAGCTTGATGTAGCATCTTCAGAAAAAAAATCACCCCATGAGCTGACAGCAGAATTCTCTCAGTGTCTAAGTACGAGGGACCTAAACAAACCAAAGCAAGTCCATGTTTCCACAGTTGTTCTCTTAAAGTTCAAATTGGGAGACAACTCAATAAATAAATTACTATAATAAGATGTGGAAAGTTTTCATGGAAACCTAGAGAAAAACATGTGACCCCGGGTAAAACTGGTAAAGGAGAATCCACGAAGGAGATGAGACATCAGTGACACAATGAGAGAAGACCAGAAGTCTGCCAGATGAAGAACACCAGGACTGAGCAGGACAAGCAGGGAGCCGATTCCCAAAAACAAATGTACCCCATAGCAGGAAACAGCCTGATTCATTAAGATTCAATAATACAGATCTTCAAGGCTGTAAAGTACAGGATGGACAGTAGCATTACATCAGATTTGGACCAGGTCAAAATTTAACCTGTCAAGATTAGAAAAATGCTGAATCCAAGGACGATTTTAGAAGTGATCACCAGACTCATGGCTAGGCCACCCTACCCTGGTCCTTCTCTCACTGGTGACTGTTGAGATGTACTAGCCAACCTCTTTGTGAAGGACAACTCCAGTTTCTGTTTAAAGGTTGCTCTTACTTTCCCCACCCACAAGGAAATGTCCCCATAGCAGAAGGGGTTGTTGTTTGTGTATGTTAAGGCAAGAATGGGATGACAGCTTACTATCTGAATGAGGACAACGGTT
Source organism: Chinchilla lanigera (assembly GCF_000276665.1). Lineage (NCBI taxonomy): Eukaryota > Metazoa > Chordata > Mammalia > Rodentia > Chinchillidae > Chinchilla > Chinchilla lanigera. Next base: position 2,396,055 of record NW_004955461.1, read on the forward strand.
GGCTGGGACCACCCTGTGCCCAGACAGCTTATTTCTTTGGAAATGCTGTTGAAGGACCCTGGATCAGACCTCAGGAACCATACTGAGCTCTGTCCTAGAGACACAATTACACACATACGCAGGCACTCAAAGCAAGGTTCATGGACTAAATATGTGTGTCCTCCTAAAATTCATAGGTTCAAATTCTAACTCTCAGTGTGTTGGTGCTAGGAAATGGGGCCTGTGAGAGGTGATGCATGTTTGGGAGAAGAATTATTGCCCTTCCTAAAGTGACCCAGAAGTGCTCCCTAGCTCCTTACCATGTGAGGATGTACTGAGAGGTCAGCAGTCTGCAGCTCAGAAGAGGGCCTTTTCCAGACCTCAACTTTGTGGGTACTCTGATCTCTAACTTGCCACCTCCAAGACTATGAGAGGTACATATCTGTTATTGTTGAAGCCACATAAGGTGTAGTAACTTATTATAGCAGCCCAGAAGGACCACCACCACCTCAAACAATTTCTACTTTCCCAGACCAGTTTAAACTTCTGGTTCCACCATCTCTGTCCAGTCTTGAACATAATGAAGCAATGGGGAAAAGGGGAGAGGGCTGCTGATCAGCTGTACTGACACCTTTCTAGTGGTGGTCCTGTTTTCTTAACCACAGCCTTCTAATTGGTGGTAGCTTTCAGATAGAATTTCCTAACCCAAATATAAATATCAGAAGCTGATAATAGCTTCAAACCTCATTTTTAAAAAGGATATTAGGTTATCCCAACAGGATTCTCAAAAAGGATGGTGACCCTCATTTATTTAAGGCATCCCAGCAGAGGCGCCTGCCACACTACGTATCTCATCAAAGAAAAGTTCTATAGAAGGAAATTGGAACAAAGTACTAACCCAGAGAGTTTATTTTCTCTGTGTGGATAGCTACCGAATCATGTGCTAGAACCAGGAAGAGCTTGTAAAAGTGAAAGGCCCTTAAAAGCTAAAAAGCACGATAAATTCACACCAAAATGTTAGACTCGGAGGACAAGTAACTTTCATCTAGGTTGCAACTGTTTTTTATTGGTCAAAGTCACCTGAGGAATTATTCTAATAAAAATGCTGAGACCTGCTAGGAGTTTCACATCTATAAGATGGGCTGTTGGTCAGAATTATTTGAGTTAAAAAAAAAAAAAACCAGAAACACAAATAAAATTAGTTTAAGCAAGAGGGTAGGAATTTGTTGATGCCCATAAAACACCAGATTTTGGGAGGTGGGTTTCAACTGTCTGATAGATTTCAACTAGGGCCAAAATCTTATGCAGATTTTCTTGCCTTTCATCTTTCAACTGTCCTGTCAATGTGCAAGTTTCTTTCTCTTCACTGAGATAAGTATCTTTCATGCAGCACAGACCATGACTACAGTCTGATCCACAAGTACATTCTTAGCTAAAGAAAAATAAACAAAATTCCTGTAGCTCCTGTTTGAAATAGCCACGGGAAGAGATGCTGATTAGACTGCTTTAGAGCATGGGCTCCACTATGGACCAATCACTGAGATTCAAGTTGTGGGGCATTATAATTGCCCTAGCTGGATCACGTGCTTACTTCTTGGATCAGGAAAGTATAGGCAATTGCTAACAGTTGTCACACACAAACGGTTCCTACTTCTATCTAAACCAGCGCCATAACTTGTAATGTAGGCCACATCTCCCTTCTACTCAGGGATTTTCCATTTGAGAAGTTCTCATTTGTCTCCTATTAACAGTGCCTTCCTTTTATCAGACCATTCTCATTTGTGCCTGTGTATGTACCTTTATATATCTGTGCTGGAAAGGAAGGTAAAAAAAAAAATCAAAATCTACTATTATAAATTCAAAGCCTTTTGAATCTGAAATTTTTGAATCTGGAAAAATTAAAAATCTACTTTCTAGGTCTTTTCTTGGAAGCCACCTTGTTCTCCTGCATGTCCATATCACTTTGTAACCTCTTTGTGAGTTCTGTCTCCTTGGTGACTTGTTTGGGCTCCACCACAAAGACAAGGGTACTTGGAGATCAGATTAGATAGAAGGTACATATCTTTGTCATTAAATTTTTAGTTCACTGGTTTCTGTTCTGTGCCCTTTTCCTTCTGTCTGTTAATATTTAGGACCTATTCCTGCTTCTATCTGAGCCAATCCAATAATTTATCATCTGGACTCCACAGCTTGTCATCCACTGAAGGATTTTGCATTTGAAATTGTCTCACTTGCCTCTTATATAAACAATTTCTCACTCTTATTTGATCATTTCTGTTAACATCTAAATATGTTAACATATGAATATATTCCTCCACTTAAAAGAATCCTCCCTAAAGTCATGTCTTCTACAAAAACTGTCCTTCATTTCTTCTTTTTACAGATTTATTAAAAGGGTCAACTATGCTGTCTCTAATTTTTTACCACCTGTCCCCTTTTATCAGATTTTATGGGGCAACTTGTCCCTACTTTTATCAGATTTTGTTTCCAGCACCCACTAAAACTATCCTTCTCATGCTGACCTCCATCCTTTTTCTTGCCTAATCCAATGGACAAACCTCTGAGCTCACACTATTAATTGCTAAGCCTCATTTGACAATTGCACACACTCCTTTTTTGAAGTATTTCCTTCCTTGGCTCTGGAACTACACATTCTTCTGGTTTTGCTCTTGCCGACCTGACTGCTCCTGTCAGTCTTTTTACCTGGGTCCCCTGCTTGTTGGTAACTTGTTTAATATAGCAATTTCCCTGGCTTGCTTTCCACTCCACACCTCTCTAGGAAACACATCCGTGGCTTGAAATGAAAGCATGCTGCCTACACTAGTTTAGAACTCTCTGCTAACCTCCAGGCTTGAGTTTTCCAAAGCTCCAGTTCACATGCCTAGGAATCTTACTGAACTCAGGGTCAAAGCACAACTTTCTCATCTCCACTTCACACTTGCTTCTCTCCAAGTTGCCCCATAAAATTTAATGTTATCTGTGTCCACACAGTCACTCAGGCTATAAATCTAAGGACCTCCTTTGCTTTCTCCTGGTGCTGCAAATGGAGCTCAGGGTCCTGAGCATGCTATTCAATTGCTCTACCACAGAGCTATAGCCCCAGCTGTAAATCATAAAACTAAATCATTTTTTATTCTTCTCTCTTCCCGAAACTCCACCCCCAAACCCTGAGCAAGTTCTGCCTCCAAGATACATTCTCAAGATATGTGTTCTCTCTAACTCTCCACGGCCTGCCAGTGCAGGGTACCAGCTGGTCTCTCCTGGGCTCCCAGCTCCAAGACTTGTTCCTCTGCAGTTCATTCTCCATATGGCCAAGAAAGATCTTCTGAAAACACACTCAGCTATACTTCCCTCCTGCTACAAGTCATACAAGGGCTTCCTCAGATATTTTGAGTAAATTCAAAATCCCCAAGAGAGCCTACTTCTTGATCCTTTCTTCTCACATTCTCTCTCTTACTCACATGATCTCACCACATTGGCTTCTTCTCAATCCTTTCTCTACACCAAGATTTTACTGGTTTCAGGGCCTTGACTTTCCATTTCTTCTTTTTAGAAAGTGCTTCCTCACTTGCGCTGTCTCCTTGTCGTTCAAGTATCTACTGAAATGTCACTCTCATAAGGAACCCCCAGCCACCCAGCCCTTTGTACAGCACTCACATTCACTGGGCACCTTAGGAAATCTTTATTCCATAATTGTGTTCTCTTTTGTCATACCCCATAGTTTTCAATTATATATTATTTAATTTCTTTTCTGTTTTCTGTATTCCTTCACAAAAGAATGACCAAGTATCATTTTTGTCTCATTCCCTTGATTTCAAATCATTTTGCCTGTCTGTCCACAACTCTTTCATTATCTGACAGTAGTAAATTTGAAATAAATATTTTTGATGAAAAAATAAATTTGTGTTTCCTATTGCCATTTTCACAGTAGATGCACAGTAAATGTTGGATGAATAGTTGGATAGATGGGATGATGGGTGGAAGAACTGATGGATAGATGATGGATGGATGGATGGATGGATGGATGGATGGATAAATTGCTTTTTAGGGTGAGATAAATACACAAAATGAAGCAATTCAATATTTCCCTGTCACTAGCAAATAGAAAATAATAAGCATTTTCTTTCCCTTGTCTACTGCTACATAATAAAACACCTCAAAATTTAATGGCTTAGGACAATAGTTGAACACTTCAGAGAGTCCATTAGGTAGTTCTTCTGGTTTGCACAGTACTGGCTAGGACCCTAGCATGGCTACAGACATCCACCAGCTGGGCTGAATAAGAAGATCCAAAAGTGGCTCGCTGGTATGGCTAGTGTTGATATTGGCAGTTGGCTGAGAGTTCAACTGGAACTGTCGGCTGACACAGCTGCGCTTGTCCTGTCCACATCACTTGGGTTTGTCTCAGCACGTCAGCTGGGTTCTTAGATATCCCAGGATGGGTGTTCTAAAAGATTCATCCAGACACTGTGACCTTGTTTTCTGCCCCAGCCTTGCAAGCCCTGGAACATAATTTCTGCTGCATTCTATTAATTAAGCAATCACAACTGTAGGCTTGGATTTAAGACTCCATCTCTTGAAATGAGAGCAGTGACTGTCTACCACACCTGTAAATAGCTCACTGATTTCCACAGGTTAGAGTAAATACATCTATGTGTTTTATTTTAAGCAGATCAGATCTTGCAAATTATAAATGACTAAAGTAAAAGATTTTCATATCAATCCTTCATAATTCAGTGGCTGCATATTCATTATCTGAAAACTTGCTTCTCTTCTGTTCCAAAAATACAATCTTGTTTCACTTTCTTTAAATTATTCTGTGTATTCTAATTAAGGTTGTCTGTTTTTTTCCACTTCTACATTCCTGCCACCTGTTCCCTTCCTACCACCACATCTTCTCATTAGCTCAGATAGTCTGATACAGGAAAAAATATCAGCTCTAAAATAAGAAAAAGAAAAGAGGGTCTGATCAACCAGATGGACATGTAGTTAAGAGAGGAAAAAGAGTCACATTACTAAATTAATGATTGGGTTCTACTCGGTTAACGTGCCAATATCTTTTCTTTTAGGGTTTCTTAGGAAGAATCATATATTGAGCTCTGAGCTTCACCGCAGACCTATGAATCAGAAGTTTAAACAGTTTATACACACACACTCACAGAAATATATATATATATGTTCTACAGAGGTAATTCTGACGTTTTCTCATCTTTAATGATCTTTCCTAGGTATCAAAATACCACACTGAGCAGGAAAAAATAGCTGCTTTGCAATTATAATTTGTTTTATTAGCACACACTACTTTCCTATTGAAGAAGTGACAGATACTGATTACGTACGTTTCCCAGTATATTTGATATCCTTGCTTCTGAATAAACACACTGGTAAACTTATAAGGAAACTTAATAGGATAGCTTTCAATATGCAGAGATTCACTTTCCAGGCATCTTTTCAGCATTGATCCTAATCTGTAAAAGACATTGACCTCTCAAGAAACAGCTTCAGCCAGGTTCTCACTGTGCTGGATTTCCTCAAGTACGCTTGGTAAGTGGGCCACAGCTGCAGCCAGTAGATTGTGTGCTGCTCTTGTTCCTGCTGCGGGTGAAATGTGCTGAGGCCAATAACCTGGTGAATAATTCATTTTCCCAAAGAAAAATTTGTCAGCCTTAGAATTGCTTTTTGCCAAAATAAAGATAAAATTTTAAAGAAAGTAATACTTTCTGCATATATATACGTGTAACCTGTCATAGTTTTCTCATCACTCTCCCAACCATGTGGATAACAACCATAGATAATATTTGTTAAGGGTTTACCAAGTGCCAGATTCTGCGCTAAGTTCTTCTACAGAGATAGGGTATCTCATTTAATTAGCAAAACAGTCTGAAGTAAGGATAGTCATTTCTATCCCTCTTTTCCAGAAGAAAAATCTGAACTTTACTAGGGTCAAGTGACTTCCCAAGGCTCCACAGAATTTAAACCCATATCATAATCATCATGCCGGGCTGCTTTCCATTTCCTCATCGCTTTATCAATCAGCATATAGCTAGGTAGATAAGATAGACAGATAGATAGATAGATGATAGGTAGATAGATTATAGATAGATAGATGATAGATGGATAGATATGTAAAAACAGGTTCATTCGATAATCATAAAAATCCTAGGTGATAAAAAGGACTATGCATTATGATTCCCTTTTTCAGATAAGAAAACTCAAGACACATGGTTAGAACGACCTGTCCTAGTAACATGTCCAGAGGCAAACTTAGTTTCTAACCAGAGTCCTATGGTCTCCCCACAGCTCTTGGGCAAACTTTAACAGAGCCAAAGGGATTTCTCCAAGCCTTGCCTTACAGGGTGAAGATCGTGGGATATGGGGTGGAATATGGCAATACACTGAGCTCTACCATGACATTTTCAGCCAAGAAGAACCGTTTATCAAATCACTGTCAGCCCAAACCTAGATCATATCAAGATTTTGCAATATGAACATAATGTTCCCTTCTGCCCAGGATCTAATCCTTTCTCATTGGGGAACAAAATTGCAAACAATGACTCCTAAGTGATGAGGAACAGAATCCAACTCTTACTCCACACACCAGGACCTTTACACCATGTTGGAGGCAGCAGCCATGAGGTTAAAGGGCTGTTCTGAACCTGACACTGAAGCTCTTGCTTGAAGGGAGGTTTCCCAAAATGAACCCCCAAAGACACCGAAAATGGCATGAACACACATCCTGTTACTCAACCCTCCCTGGGTTTCATAATGTGAAGTCAGGGGGAAAAGGTGCCAACATTCCTGAATGTTAGAATCATTAAGACCAAACTCTTAGTGTTCCCACACTTGCATGTTAAAGAGATGGGATTATTCGCTCTCCTCCTCCGTTATGGGATTGCTGCAAAACCATATGGGCTGAGTTAGGCATCCACCACCACTGCTCCCTACTGTTCCCTCTTGGGGCTCTTTGGGGCTCATCCCAGGCCATTGGCTTTAAAAACTAGGCTATCCTATTTGGAAACAGCCATGAGCCTGATATTAATAAGCACTTTCTAACTTCAAAGTATTTTTATAGCCACTGCCCTAATTAAATCTCATAGCTTCCAAGAGAGGAGACAGGCTTTGCCTCTCTGCATTACAAATGGAAAAATGGCGGGAGAATTCTGTGGAATATAGAAGCATTTGCTACCTTCTTGTGCAACCATTGAAGTGTTTCATCCATGTTAAGCTAAATTAAAATGATGAAGTTAGATTTTTTTTTTCCTTTCACATTTGGTAGTAGCAAAGCAAACCATTTAAGTGTGTATTATAATGTAGAAAGCCCTAGACCTACCTGTGTGTCCAGGACCTAGGGAATTAACATCTCAAAATTTTAATTTCTTCATCTGAGAAATGGAAACAGCAGTAGAACCTACCATAACATCTTATTGTTTGGGTTAAGTAAAGTGACGTACATTACAAGTTTTCAGCACACAAATAATAAATTTAGCAACTTTTTCAAAACTGGTTCTTTTGCTTTCCGCCATTCATTTTTTCACTCACTAGTATTCCTGGTCAGCTCACTGAGTGTTGAGGACTGTTCTGTCTACAAGGAGTACAGCCATGAACAATACAGAAAATTAATTAAATGAATTGTTTTAAAATTAATTCATAAATATAAACTTAATCTTGTTTATTCCTATTAATATGTATCTTATTTACCCCTATAAATCAAGTCATACAAAATGTGAGTTATTCTCTGGTACTGATTTTGAGCTGATCTCACCAGGTACTGTGTTTGGCTAAAAGATCCTTTGACTGTTCTCCCAAACGGACCAGTATCATCCTTGGGCAGGCTCTGGCAATGTGGACTGATTCCTACCAGCAGCTGCTGGAGAAGGCAGCTCCTTTGGCCTCTTAACCCAGGGATGGGATAGAACAGTTAGTTTCTGGCATGTGACACTTGCTGACTGGGGTCTGCCTGTGTGCAGTTGGGAGTATCTGCATTAGGTTTCTGTGCTTCGCAGGCTCTGCCCTTGGTGCTGTGCTGGGGAGGACGAGCAGAAGACGAGGAGGTTTAGGTGATGCCCGCCAGCAGGATGAGGCCATACAGTGTCAGGAACATTGCTGAAAGAAGAAGAATGAGTAAGTATATCATGGAGGGAGGGAACAGTAAGGAAGCTCTGCTCCCTGGGACTTCTGCCTGGAGACTTCCGTGGCCTCAGCACATACAACTCATCTTCAATACCTTTCTAATTACACCTATCTATATTTATATAATTTTATGTAT
>NW_004955461.1:2404844-2432318 GCF_000276665.1 Chinchilla lanigera
GTATGTCTATATGTGTTTTCATGAGAAACTACATTGAAGATATCAATATGTAATACAATAAGCATTGTTAATTCCCTACCACTCTGTTTGTAACTCTGTAATGTCTGTACTGATCCTATGCTATTTTGTAAAATGTTGTTGGTCTGTTAATATTTTCCTCCTTTTATTTCTAAAATAAAAAAATATATATTATTAAACTTTTAGTGAGCTACAATAAAAATGCAGATGGCAGCTCTATTGGCCTTTTTTTTTGTTGTTTTTTTTTGGTACTGGGAATCAAACTCAGGACCTTGTGCTTGCCAGGCAGGCACTTATGCTGCTGAGCTATATCCCTGGTCCCTCCGTTGGCCTTTAAAGAGTTTACTAGTGAGAAATGAACCAAATGATCAACTATTCTTTATGTGCTTCAAACATAGCCAAGCATACTCTTTCTGCTCACGGTTTGTAAGTGGGAGAGCTGGAAGAGCCAGGTGTGGCTCACCATGTTCTAAACTCTACACCACAAAGGATGAGAGGGAAGGGGAAGGAAGTAAAATAAGAAAAGAAAGAAGGAGAGTGACAGCTTAAACACTTCCATAACTCTGTGGCATGTGACAAAACTTTTCAACTCACATCTACATTTTAGGGCCCAAGACTTTGGTGTATGGATCCACTGAAAGAAGGCAGGGAAGCCCCTTTTGGGAGAAGATGCATGTTGTAAAGAAAAAGGGTAGGCCCAGCTCCCAGTGTCATCAGGAAAGCCAGGTATCCTATGTTGCACAGCCACAGAAAATGTCATCTCCCTGGGGAAGATAGGCCCATCCCTGGCTACTCTCAGCCCCTGGTCTCTGAGCCATGATGCATGAGAAGTCCATAGAGCAAGAGTCCCACCCAGGAGGCCTCTCTGCCCAGCACATCTTCTCATCCTCAAGATCCAGGTGAAGATCCTTTCTTTCCAAGAAGACTTTTATGAAAACCCTAACTTCCAGTGCTGACTTCCTTGACAGAAGCTCCTTTAATTATAAAATTGGCAATGGTCACTCTTTGCTAGTGGTTCACTATGTACTAAACCCCTTGCACATATTATTTAGGCATAACATTTTAATCATCACAGCCATCTCGTAGGAAGTCACTTATTCTCATATTCACAGTTAAGGAGCTTCCTAGCGTCTCTTCACTCCCAAGTGGCAGAGAAAGAGTCTTAACCCAAAGCCCACTTTCCTTTCCCTGCAAAGCAGCCTTCCTAGTAGTGGTGTTATATGAGCAAAGATGGAAAGGAGTGGTGAATGCCTGGATAGTGCTGCAGAGGAAAGAAGGTGAAAAGCTCATGCCTGGAAGTTTAACTTGCTCCAAACAGGGCTCGGTTCAAAATATGACATCATGAGCACTGTCAACAGGAATTAGAGCTCTGTAAACAAGGAGAATCTAATTCCAACTTCAGCACATTTCATGAGACACAATGTAAGGCAACAATTATTTGCTAAATACAAAATTGAAGGCATAAATAAGGTTAGTGCTTAAACCAGTGAGGCAAAAATCACACCGCTTCAGTTTCCTTGGGCAATGTGTAGCTGCCAATTTAAGAAGAACACATAGGGTTAGTAAAAATAAAAGACCAATAAGACACAGTTGATTGATAGCAATCTTTCTGATCCTGAAAATCCCCCTATCCAAACCCACATTCAGTTTTAACCTTTCCACTGCCAAAACCCGAGAGCTGGATGAGTTGAGCCCTGCGAGAAAAGGACCCTGTTTTTCCCATAGGATGTCACATTCCCATGAGCGACCCCAGCCCTGAGTGAGCTCCGCTAAGGAGCACTTCATTTCCTCAGACTCCTTGTCCCTCTACTCCTGCCAAGATATATTTCTTAAGTGTTGCAACCCTAAACACACACACCCACAAGCAAAAATCCTCTTGATAGTTCTTAAACACTGACACTGGCTCTTTTCTAAATCTCCATCTCCAGTTAGGCCTTCCTGTTTGGTAAATAAGTGCTGACACCCATCAGGGTAGAATCTTGTCTACTTTTCCTTTCCCAGGGGGACATCTGCAAGACAGTGGGTCAGATGTCAAATGCTGTGAGCCATGTTCTACAACCACTACCTAATGAGATCACACACTGTCTATGCCTTTTGACCTCCCTCTTCGTGCATATTCTGAGCTGCCCTTGAGATTCTGCTTCACAATCATCCTTGAAGCATCTTTCACATCTTCCCTCCCTTTAGGCTCCACTGGCTCCCACACCCAGACCATTGCAAAGTGTATCGCTTCTGTCCCAACCTCCATACAGATGCAAAGATCACTTTTCTGATTCACAAATCCCACTGCATTTTTTCCTTATTCAAAAAATACAATAGGATCCTCATTGCCTATAAGAGAAGGACCATCCTCCATGGCAGTGCACACCAGGACCTTCAGAAATCACACCTTATAACCACTGCTGATGCCATTCTTTTATCTATTCATTCATTCATTCATTCACTCAAGGACCTGAAGCACGCACCGTATGGCAACCACTATTCTGGGCACAGTCAAACTAAATGCCTCCTTCCTAATCACTTCCTGCCTTCTTACAGTGCTGCTTTCTCTCACACTTTGTGCCTACACAGTCTTTTTCTTTCCTCCATCAAACACACACTCATCCTTCAACACAGGTTTCCTTGTCTCCTTTGTGCAGCCTGGGTGGAGACAAACACAGAGACATGTCCCAAGCAATTCCTCTCCAACTACCTACCATTTTTCCACAGACTAGCATGACTTGAATCAGGTAGTAGAATCACGCTTATTGGTTTCCTTTTTAAGGCAGAGGTTGTGTTAGCCTTAAGAGCAGGAGATGTTTACATTCTTTCCTGTATACTTAACTCCCTACTTGGAACGTCGGAAGTACATGTTTGTTGAATGACACCGGCTTGCCCCATCTCCCAAAGAGGCCACTTTGCCATTCATTCCCAGTCATTCTGAGGAGGGGACAAAGTGAATGGCTACCTATCAAGTGCCATTTGAATGGTCTTTTCCATTACAAAATGTGCCACAACCACCACGTTCCTTCTGAGGATGCACCAGTAGAAGCTTCCTTCTTTATGCACCACTGCTTTCTCCCTCCAGTTTCACTTTCTGAGTCAGGAGAGACCTTGAGAAGGTAGACTCTGGAGTCACAACGGCTGCAAGTAGCTGCCAGCTTCACCACACTGTCCAGACAATCCAGCACCCCTTCTGTGTGCAGATTCATGGCCAGTACATCCTAAGTGCTGCCTACACCTAAAGTTTTTACCATTTTGGTCTTTTCATTTTCTGCTCAGCCTGAAGTTTACCTTCCAGAACAAGATTCCTACATCCCTTGCACTCACCCTGCTGTTTTAAAGTCCCCCTGCTATATCTTTCCCTGAATGGCCTCCTCTTTCTTCTGTTCATTCTCCAAAATGAAGTTCAGGTTTCCTTCAGGAGGTCAGCCCAGACCCAGTGAAACTCTCTGCCTGTTAGTGTGACCTCTGGAAATGGCACATGCTCTGATCCTAGCATACACCAGCCCTAGGTTGCAAAGCATTCCCTTTATGAAGCCCAGCATGCTGTGGCCCCAGGGATAATGTGGGCACAGCCAGCCCACTTAATGAAGCCTCACCCTATCCCAGACATGTGTAATTTCTGAGGCTACCATGTAGCTCAAGTACAGTCTCTACCCTCAAGAAGCAGACAACAGAACAATGTTATGACCAATCTACAGTGGTAACAAAAGTGGTGTGCTCCAGGCACTCTAGGCACAGGATACCTGCCTTTGCACAATCCTGCTGGGAAATCAATGGAGAAAGGAAGAAGAGAGTGAAGGGAAGGGAAGGGAAGGGGAGGGAAGGAGAGGACTGAAAGAGGTAAATTGGGACCATGGACATGCTTTGGTTCTCAAGTGCTCCACCTGAACACACCTACCATTATGGGAAGAAATCGCTTCCCCTACTACGCAGAAGCTGGGTCTCTGGTGTCATTCACACCATATTTCCTAAAGAGCAGCTATCATGGTATAGGAGGCCATCTGCTACAGAATGGAGATAAATATTTTAAATTATAAAAATTACATATTTTAACTCATATGAATATTAAATGTCTAGCTTTTCAAACCTGTCTTTTCACTGATAGTACTGCATTGTTTAGAATGAGTTTAAAGAAATAATAGTTGAGTAAAATCAGTTAGGGTGGACCTAAGTTACTAAGGATCATCTGAGCTCACTACCAAAGTGACAGACAGGCACTAAATGTCAGTACTGCAGAAGCCCATGCCCACCTTTGGCCCCAGCCTGCCTGACCAATACTTTGATACATCTGACCCACACTTGACGTTAGACAGGGCCTTCTCCTCTGATCTAGCTCATCACTCTTCAAAAATGTTACTTACAAACTTACTCCCACTTTACAGATGGAGAGACTATGGCCAAGAGAAGCCAACTGAATCACTAATATGTCATTGTTTTAAGCTATACCTATAGAAAAGGCAGCTTGACCAAGTGTACTTTTCACACAAACTTGGTCATTCCCACTACAGAACTTGTGCCAAAAAAAAAAAAAGCTTATGTGGATAATTCTTCTCCAGCCTACATCTTAAGCCCCCAAGGAATCTCATTTGGACTGAGTATTTCTACATAAGCAATAAAAGGAGAAATGGTGCAATACCTCATTAATATCCCTCTTGGCAGGACAACTCTTTCAAATATGTATATCAAATTATAGTCAAGATGGGAAGCACACCTCATTGTAAACAATGCACAGGGTTCTACTACCTGTAAGGTGTTAGCCCTGGGAATCCAGTAACTTCCAAAAGAAAAATGTCCAACCTGCTCATTATCTTACAAATAAATGACTTCGTTCACCTCCCTCTTTTTCTCATGCTTGCTCTCCCTTACATTGTGCCAGACTTCCTGGACCCTGTTATTGTCGGACATTGTCCTGACATGTTAAGACACAGTATTCAATGAATATTGACCCAAATGGAGCACCATGAACATGGCCAAACCATATGCATCAAAAGAGCAGACTGGAGACTCTGTATCAGTTCAGGTGCAGAGCAGCAGCAGTGCATCTGATTAATCTTCAGTATGCTGGAGACTCACGACCATCCTTAGGTGAGCATTATCACTGGAGCCACAGCAGGAGCTCCTCTGGCTCAAGGGACTCTTTTCACTTCATGCTCCCATGCCTGGTCCACTTGCAGCCCAGGCCCACTGCCCATACCTGGAGGACCTCATTGCTGGACACCACTAAAGCCACTAATTGAGCAAAGACAGGCAATTAGTTTCACCCAAGATTTTAACTGGTTGCTGAACTACATTAAATCCTATGTTTGTAGCATCTCTCTCCCTCTCTTCAGTATAGAATTTGCCTTGTCTATTGACAAGATTTATTTGAGGTTGGCAATAAAATCTTCTGGATCTCATCCTTCAGCAGATTGTTCAGATTTTATTCCCCCTTCAGACCTCTGTTCAGAAAACATATCTTCAAAGAAATTACCTGAGACACACCAGTTTAAATCTCAAACAACTGTCAAAAGTCATTGTAGTACCATCTACCTTTATTTTTCCTAAATGCGCACTTATAGAAATGCATCAAGTATGCATTGAACTGTGTAATTATTTGAATTATATCCATTTCTATATCAGTTCCTGACAGCAAGTGCTTTGCCCAGTAACTATCATGCTTAGCATATAATAGGTCTCTCAGCTCATAGTTAAATTTATCAGTAAATGAATAGATGAATGAATGAGACAAATGAAGGAGAAAATGAAAGAGGCTCCCAACACAGGTCTTATTTAGAGATTATTTCAGTGATCTGAGTTCATAACTAATTTATTCTTCTCTTCCTGTGCAGAAACCTGAATTGTACTTCCCAGCCTCCTCTGCTGTTGAGGTGTAGTCATGTGACTTTCAAGTTAGTGGATATACTTCAGTATATCCCGTACCCATCTCCAACATGTGCAACATTAAACTGCTTTCCTTTTGTGGCTGGCTGGCTGGCAGGAGATCACCATGGTAACCTTAGAAGCTAATGTTAAACCTAGCAGTCTGTCAATCTGTGTTCCTTCATAACCACATGGAGTGGAGCCACCCAACAATATGTTCACCCATGTCCAAAACTGTCATGCTGAGCATGAAATAGGAGCAAGTCTGTATGCTGATGATCTACAACTAAGACTGATCATTCATGAGTTTTTAGGTTTCTAACAATGTGGATGCTTTCTCTTACAACCATTCTGCTTTTCGTGCTCAGTATAGTAGTCAACAAACTACATGATATTCCACAGTTTGTTTATGAAACAGACTTTGTGTTAGATGGCTTTGCTCACCTGTAGGCTAACAAAGGTGTTCTGCACACACCTGAAGTAAACTAGACCAAGTGACTTTTGTAGGTTAAGTGTATGGAATGCATTTTTTCTTATGATATGTTCAATTTGAAACCTCTCAATTTGTGAAGTCCTATAGTTTCAGGCACTAGTGTTTCAACAGATGCACCTCTTCATGGTGATTCTCAACTAGAGAAAAACTTGGAGCTCACGTCTGCACCTTATAGAAGGGATGCTTGGAAAAATCCTTCCAAGTAACTGAGACATTTCCATCCCTCAGTGATTGTAATCAGTGTCTTACATGCTTTGATAAAAGCAAAGATTTATAGATATATTTGACTAACAAAAGAGCTTTTGGATCACAGAACACAGTCACCCACATGTGTGCACATAGGGGGCAGTACAACAAAAATCAAGCACAGTTCAACCAGTAGAGCCAAAGAATGGATTCTGATTCACCTCCTTTTAAAATAAACACAATGGCTTTAGTAATCATCCTCATTCCAGTCTCTATGGAAGAGAAAGAGAAAGAGAATGTAAAAAAATGTCTGGAAGTGTAGTTTAAAGGGCTTGTCTTTGTAAGTGCTCATAGAAATGAGACCCAAGCAAAATTATTTCACCTCTGCATTTCTTAGTTTCTTTTTTTAAAAGGTGTTTAAATTCACAACTTAAAATTGCTATAAGGGTGCATGATTCAATTTATATAAAAGGCACATGAAAAAAGAGACAAGTATGTTACAGATTGTGACCAAAACCTTCAGGACCTATGGCAGAGTTAGGTACATGGGATTGTGGAAGTATAGCTCATCAGGGTCAAACAATAAAAGGGAGAGACAAGGCAGACATAGAGCAGGAAATGATGCTTGAGTCAAGGGCCACATGTGGGATTCAAATGATAAAAGTAGGAGAAATTCATAGGTAATCACAGGCAAGTTCCTTGGTGTTCTGCAATGTGAACTGAATGCCAAAAACCAAACACAAAGACAGAGAACAGGAAAGCTAGTATGATACAACCAAATAATCATGAAATATTTCTTGAACATTGATTAAATTGCTATGTACTCTTGTTTGCTAAGCTGTATAGACACAGAAGGGAGTGGTGTTAACGATTCCAGTGGTGAACTAGAAACTGCCTTGGACTGGAAGCCAAGGGCCAACACTCTAGATTACTCTGTAACTTACTACATATTTGACCTTGGATAATCACACCAGCTTCTTCAGGCTCATCCTCCCCTTCTAGGAAATGAAAACTCACCAGAAATTATTTCAAATTTCTTGTTTGCTCTCAATCTGTGGTTCTGTTTCCATAGTCAACCTACATTTTTAGCAGGTGCACAATCCCATATGGCCTGCAGGGGGCATTAGACTAAGATTCAGAAAACCATATTTCTCTGCCCCACCCCCTAACCAAATGAGTGACCCTGGGCAAATTGTTTAACCTCTCCATATCTCAGGTCCCTTCCATAAAATAGGGGGATGTACAAACTGTCCTCCTCCCACTAAGGGGTGTAGCCAGAGTTAATACCCTCATCGTCCTTTGAGCTTAGCAGATGAAAGGCACTGAGAAAAGTACAAAGAATTTTTATGTGCTATTGACTTTATTTTATTTTCTGTGGGGGAGGGAGTCTGCCCCAGCTGGAAGCTGCTTTCTCTGAATCAAAGGGCAGGAACCCAGCAAGTTTCTCAGGATCAGGGCCTTAGACTGGGTTGTGTAAAGGAACAGGGCCAGCCAACCCCACAATTCAGTTTCCTTTAACCTGGCGCTCCAGGCAATAACTGTGCAACTCTGCAATTTAACAATGTGCTCTTTGTCCCTCAACTGTTCTTGATTCACAACTCCCAGGTAATATGTTTGAGCCTGTAGGAAGAGTCAAATAGTTAATGAGGGAAGGGCTTGGCATGCCCTACATAAGATTTTCCAGCAAGTCCCAACAAGAAAGTATTCACTCTCCCCTGGTTCCCTACCCACCCCCAAGATGTACAAGTGTCAGTACCAGGAATGAGCTCTCCTTCCTAGCAAGCTGTTGTACCAGTTTGGTCCTGATCAATGCATTGGCAAGTTGTGTTTTGTTTATAATTTTATGCCATCTATTTTCCCAGGGATATTAGGTTTTCTAAAGAGCTCTTGAGCTTGTGTCAGCTTTTCAGGCTACCAGCAGTACTATGTCAGTTCTCATTAAACCCTTAACATGGTATGAATAGAGCAGCTATTGGGCTAAAAAGCCATAATCATCCCTGAGGAAAACATCCATCATCAACGTTTATGTGGTCCCTGAACCTCTAAAAGGTGTCACCCCACTGAAGTCTATCTGCTGAGAGCCTTCTCCAGGACATTCCGAGAAGCCAAGGCATTAGCCAGGGCTTAGAAGGGCATTTTCTAACCATTACAAATTGCCTAGTCTAGCATCTCAATTTCACGTCCGTGATGAGCCCTAATTAAATTTGTCAGGGTTCCATCCTTTATCTCCAGATGTGGCGCTGACAGAGACTGCTGACATAAATAACATGTGCTCCAAGTGTTTGCCGGGCTCTGGGCTTGGTCAGGACAGCTGTGACTTTTTGCATGCCAGTCCTGAGATATTTTGGAAATGTTTAGCTTCCCCCTATCCACTCTGGGAAGAGCCATGGGTAGCATGGACTCAGATGATGCTGATGTGTCTTCCCAGAGCATTCCCCTTGGACAGGTGCTTTCACTACCTGCAAATGCCTGTGTCAAGGTGAGCAGTCACCAGCCGCGAGGATTGTCGCACCAGGTTGAGACATTTCTTGAATAAGTATTGAGTCTGATGTGCTTAAATAAGGGTTCCTTTAAAATTGCAAGCACGCACACACACCTGGAAACACTATCAGGGTTTGCCTTATTTGACTATAATATTCCAGGAAACAGTCTACACGGCAGAATTTTCTCCCAGTGACTTCCTGGTTCCTCATTCCTGACTGGCTCTCCCGCTGTCAACAGGAGCCAAGAAGAGGCTTTCTCGCTGTAAATTGTTAGCTCACTACCGAGCAGGCTGATCTCAACTGGCTGGTAAAAGCCACATTGGTCTCTGCCAGGACACACTCACCATCCTCCTCTCCCTCCCTCCTCAACCCTGGCTTGAACTTAACTGCTGGCCCCACCCAAATGTTCTGCAGTTTTTCCTTCAGGCAGCAGAAGGGAGCGAGAAGAACACAGCAGGCCTCGGCACCAGCAGGCCAAGGCTGACTTCGGATGTTACTTCATCTCTGAGTTTCAGTGTCCTTATCTACAAATCAGGGACACTCACACTGCCCTCCCGGGATAGGAGGAGGCACAAACAGGTTCACATTCATCTCCGCATTTCCAAAGACAGCCACACCAGGACCAGTATGGCTCCCTGGGCTGGCTTTCTTTCAAGAAATGAACAGAGCAACTGACAACCAGCCTGAGAAACAAAAGAAACTTTGCAAAACACAACAGGAACTGATGAAACACAAAAACCATTGCCAGTGCTTTCCTAGTGAAAATCCAGCTGACAGTAAAACTACTCCTTGACTCCATGAGCCTGGTTCAGCCCCAAACTGGGACAAGTAAGGCTGCCCGGCACCCTTGAGTTTGCAAGGCAGGTCCAGATCTGTGTTATTGCTTCAAACCTGGGCTCTAGACGTAACACTGAAAATTGCCCCCAATTCACAGATAAGGAAACTGAATTACAAACAAGTTAAATAATAGCCCAGAGTTTGCAGTAGTCTAAGGTACAGATCCAGAAACAAAACTACAGTCTAGAAACCCCGATCTAGGGTGCTTTCCTAGTATCATACCACCTCTCTTTGTTTTGTTGGTCTGTCCCCATTCATGGCATCCTTCAGTTTGTTAAGCACTAGGAAGGTAGTATAAGTATTCATCCCTTCTCTCTTCTCTTCTCTCATCCTCTCTGACCCAGAGAAACACCTATCATCTTCCAAAGGTTCCTTGCTTTCAGGCCTCTCTAACTGCTCAGGGCCTGCACTTGCTCTGCCTGGACAGCCCTTCACCACTACCAGGCGGGCACAGCCACCCTCAACCTCAAGCTACCAGACTTCATGTGAACAGGTGCAATCCATGACCTCTGGCAAGGCTGGGTGAAAAGAGCCTTAGAATCTGGCAGATGCAACTTGAAAAAGACTCTTAATCCTAGCCCAGGGATTCAGGTAAGATTTCTTTACTTCTCTGAGAATCAAAGGAAAGTCATAGCATCCTTTTAGCACTGCTGGAAGGTTACATACGTGTATGTGCAATGCAAGGAGGCTGCACCGCTGCTCCAAAGACAGAAATATCACACATCCCCTCCCTCCTGCTTCCAGCGTGTCCTCCTCTTGAAGGATTGTACACACCCACCCATTACAGTGCCAATCACTACACTGCAATCACCAGCTTGGGTGCTTCCCACTAGACCACTGGTGAGCTCCTTAGAGGCATGAAAATAGCCATTTCTATCTCTGTGTCTCAACACCCAGGTTGGCAGACATAAAGTATCCATTATAGTGAAGGAAGAGCTATGCAAGAGCAGAAAGCTGTAAAGAAAATGCTTTCCCTTCTTGGTATGATAAAAAACCCTATTATCTCTCATTTCTCCATCTCATGAAATCAGCCTTATCGGAATCTGCTGAACTTCAGGCGATTTCAAATGTTAGTTCTGACTGGATGGTGCAAGCTACATCCGGGTCTCCACCAGGAATTTCCCTGCACAATGCACAAACATCTGTGCTTGTGCAAAGTTGAAAGATAAAGATCTGAGCAGAGGATAAGCTCCTCCTTTACCTGGTAACCCAGCAAGCAGATCACTAAACAGTCCTTTACTTAGTCTGGAATCCACACATTGTAAAACTGACATGAAAATAGGCACCAGCCAAACTGAAGGGAAATCAAGCCGTCAACCTACAGGAGCAGGGTACAGAACCAAAGATACAGTTCCCTCCTTCTCGTCCCTTAACATTTTTCCATCTCGGTGTGAAATTCTAATTTCATTTGAGGTAGTTAGAAATTGGGTGGTCACAAAGCCACAGGTCATTTGCCCTCTCTTAATATCAGTTTTTTCATCAATGAAATGGGAGAATATAGTAATACCTCCCACCAGGTAAGGATATTATGGGGCAATATCCACCCAACATTAAGCGTCTGTTTGAATCTGGCTCCCCCAGGCAGATGCAGGTTGAGTGATATCAGCTTTACCTGCAGAACAGCTCATCTGTATTGCAACTGGGAACATGGGCAGCAGTTCCTTCTTCACAGCTCTGTGACTGGAACAGCTGCAGAGTGTTATGACTTCATAACACCACTTCATGGTGGCTCTGTCCTGCCCCCATCCCAGTGAGCTCCTCAGATGTAGCAGGATGAAAATGTGTCATGCTTTCGATGACTGAAGTTTGTTAGCATTTTTCTAGGGTGACAGTGTTCCCAGGACAGGGCCTTGAGGAATACAGAAATTTGTCATATTCTCTGGAAAGACAGTGTTCGAAAACGTGTGCTGTGCCATAACTGTTCTACATTTCAGAAGGATGCTTGGTGACCTGTAAAATATGGCTTAGTGGAAGAAGATACTGGTTGCTGGGAGATTAAATGTTTTTGTGGCCAGACATGGTGCCACAGAGTTGTAAGCTGAAAACTGCGGGAAGCTGAAGCAGGAGGCCCACAAGTTTAAGCCTAACCTGAGCAGTTTAGCCACCTAGTTTTCAAAAAAAAAAAAAAAAAACCTTTTAAGAGGACTGAGATTGTAGCACACTGCAAAGACCCTGGATTCAAGCCCTTATATTTAAAAGGTAGCTTTTGAACAGATTATAATTAGCAGCTACATGGTCCTAACCTAAGCCATTGGCAATAGAAAGAGAAAGAAAACAGAATAAAGTATACTTTGATTATAAAAGCATCATGGGTTGAGGACCAATTTTCCAAATGGGAATAGAAGAGAAAGGGAAAAGAGGCAAATTAGCATACACTAGTACAATTAAATATCGGAGAAACCCTCTTAGGGAAAAATAAACTCATCCATATGTGGCAAGCAATTTGTCAAAACAATGTTTATTTGGTAAGATTATTTTCTTACGACATTTCATTTATCATTTAAATCATCCCCAAACATGTTGAATTAAACTAATGAGGTAATTTAGTCATTAAGCAAGTGGATTGGATTGACCAAGCCAGCTCTTGGAAACCGTTCCTACAGTTTATCCTTTGACAACTTTAGCCACCTTGACTGTATCAAATACTGGCAGAAGACCTGTTCTGCTCCTGAAGCACCAAAGTAATGATCCTCAGCCCTGACCCTAGATCCCAGTCCCTCTATGGTAAATGTGGTGTGAAGACTCATCTCAGACCTAATGGGTCATGTCCAAATACAAGGTTGATTAGGTCCATTTGGATTTTTAGTATAACAGAAACAGTTGTCCTATCTTTATAGCACCAAGAATCTAAAATAACTAGGTTCAAAAACACTAGAGTTGGAGCATGGGGCCAGGGTTAGTGTGTATCAAGATTTGCTACTAATTCCACAATATTCTCTTAGGTGTTAAGCAAAGAAAAAAAATGAGAGAGCTCATCATACCGTGTTTGGGAAGCAGAGCTCTGCAAAGCTGAGTGGATGGTGCAGCAGTCCTACTCTCAGCAGACGACTGGGGCACACTCAGAGGGAGGGGACTTGAGAGATTTAAGAAGACACAATTACAAAGTGTGAAGTGGGTATCAGAAAACTTTAAGGAATCTTGAAGTACTCAAGGGGTAGTAGTAGTTCTATCTCAAGGCCAAATGGGTAAAGCAATGGAATGTTTATTGGAACCTGGACTTGAAGAGCTCTGGGTGGAAAAGGAACTGCAGATAATAGTGAAGAAGATCCTGCATATTTCAAGGGCCAGGTGAATAATCATCCCAAGCTCATTCACTTGCTTCTCTTCTTATGTTACTGCTCATCCTCATGTGACCCAAGCAGAGCCCTGACACTTGGGAATGCATTGATTTAGTTCACACAGGTGAGTCTACTGGAGAACAGAGGAGGGAGAGGAGGAGGGAGATGGCCTCACAGAGGAGAATGGGAGATGCTCAAGACAGTGGCTTTCCAGAAGGCCCTTATAGTCCATTCTAGTTAATATGCACATAACGTGCTAGTCAATGTGCACCAGGACCTGCCAAGAGTTGCATCTAGTAAGCGGTGATTCCCAAACTGGTGTGACTACAAACACATATATTGAGACTGAAGAACGTACTGTGAGAAATACTGCTGTGCTAGGATATTTGAGGGTTGGCTTTATGATCCTAGTGAATGACAAAGGCCATTTGTGATCTTTAGGAAGCATTTTGCTTTCATGTCCAATACACTATAAGACAAAGTTGGGGCAGATTGGGTTATATGGTATTCATTTTCCAGATATGGAAGTCTGGCAACCATTTTTTTCATCCCAGTTGACAAAACTCGGTGAAAACTTGAACCAAGGTTCACTAGCATGAATACCAGTGGTCTAGCGCTGCCTCCCAGCTTGACTCAGAAGGACAGGATGATCTTTTGGAGGAGCTACTTGTAGGAAACTCTTCAGTGTTAGTCTCATATACTTCAATGCTTAAATTTCATAATATTTTTTTTCTCTTAACTCTTTTTTTATTTTAAAGAGAAAAGAACAAAAATAAACTAACAAAAACAAAGATGAACAAAACAACACAGGAACTATAAAAATGATACAGAATTTCAAAACAAGATGAAAGGAAATCAAAAATGGCTGTGTATTACTTATTGTTATCTTCAAAGTAGTTGCTCAGATTGCCAGACATAGATATGCAAGATTGATCAAACAGTTAAACATTAACTGTTCCTTTCAATAAACCAATAGAAAATAGTAGTACAATTATCTTAGCTATCTTGTGTATATATACATATGTTTTTTTCCTTTCCTTCTGTCTTCCTTTTCTCCTCTCCCTCATCCCAGTTGTTCTTTCCAATTGAGAAGTCTCTTTCCTTTCACAATATCTATTGTACCTTTAAAATTTTAGGAACACTTCTTCACTGTTGGTTACATTGTAGACTGGTGCAACCACTTTGGAAATCAGTCTGGAGATTCATCCAAAAATTAGGATTAGAGGTCCCATTTAACCCAGCATTTCCCCTTCTGATTATTTTCCCATAAGAATTAAAAACATCGTACCACAGCACTATATGTGCACCCGTGTTTATACCAGCACAATTTGTCATAATAAAATCTTGGAAGCAATGTAAATGCCCATCAAATGAGGAGTGGATAAAAAACATGTAGTATTTTTATACAATGGAGTACTGCTCAGGTATAAAGAAAGATAAACTCAAGTCTCTTATAGGTAAATGGATGCAACCAGAGACCATAATAATAAGTGAAATAAATCAGACCCACATGTGTAAACACTACTCTCTTTAAAATAATAAATAAATAAATAAATAAATAAATAAATAAGTTTCAGAATACTTTTTACTCTTCGTTCAGCAAGGCTATCTCTCAGAAAATGTATATGAAGCCCTCTCCTATGTAAGACACTGTGCTAGCAGCTGGGTGGAATGAAGTGTACAATGGATATTAAACACCAAAAAAAGGGAACAAACTACTGCTGCTTGCTACAACATGGGAGAGGCTCAAACACAAATCAAGCAAAAGAAACCAGATATAAGGAATATGCACTATATGATTCAGTTTACATTAGTTTCAAGACCAGGCAAACTAATCTGTGTTGGTGGAAATCATATTATTTATCTCTTGTTGTAGGGATCAGTAAGAAGGAGCATGGAAATACCATCCAGGATGGAGGAAAATCTGGGTATTCTTAAATGCATTCTGTTGTGAAGACGTGCACATCTGCAAAACACTCGTGAAGTGCTATTTGTAAGACTGATGCGATACATGTTTGTAATTTACGTCCACGTTTTAAAAGAGCAGAAAGTGTTGCAGTTATACCAACATGAAAGAGGTCATCATCCCAACTTCATCACACTGTCCTCTTAGCATCTTCCTTTCTCTGTAAACCTGGTCCTGAGAACCTCACGTAAGCTCTGTGAGACTGAGCTATGTGACTGTAAAGAGCCGGGCTTTGCCGAATAGCTCAGATCTCAGCTCTGCCTCTTCTTAGGTGTGTGACCTGGAGCATGTCACTAACCTCTGTGGGTCTGAGTGTTCTTGTCTATAAAAATCTAGTCCCAATTTTTATGATTGTTGTGAGAATTAAGTGAGAAAATAAGTAAGATAACTTAGCAGACTTCCTGGCACATTGGAAGTGTTGTCTACACAGAGGTCACAGGTTATGAACATTAGTATTATTACAATTGTTGTTTGTCTGCCCTGTGTCTTTTTACCTACCTTGAGGAAAATTCAGGAAGAGAGGAAGAGGGGGAGGAGTAGAGAGAGGAAGGGAGGGAGAGAGAGAGAGAAAGAGAGAGAGAGAAAGACAGAGAGAGAGAGAGGGAGGGAGAGGGAGAGGGAGAGGGAGATGGGGAGAAAAAGAGGGAGGGAGAGAAAGAGTGAATTCTCTTTGCTGGCTTCCCACGGGGAAAGTTCAGGGCTGAGCCCAGTGAAGGATGTAACTGACCCAGTCTGGAGCACGTGGTCTGACTGCCTGCCTGGCCCGCAGGCTCTCTTAATGTGTGGGGCAAGAGGCCGGCACTGCTGCTCTGCCATGCACAGATCTGCTGCAGTCTCGCTGTGGGGCTCTGGTGGGTTCATTACTGGCTCCCTCACCCATAGCCCTCGACCGTTCCAACTTGAGCTCTTTTCAGAGCCAGTGTGCCCAAGGCAAAAGTGAAGCCCATGTTGTCTGCCAGCCGGCTGCTTCCATAATAGAGTATTGATCTCCACCAGGAGAGTCACAAGCCCAGTGCTCCTGGCAGTGGCCGTTCAAAGCAGACCTCTGTGGATGGCAAATCCATCAGCTACCAATTTGACATTAACAAGCAATTACAATGCAGTCCCTGTGTTAGCACCACTAGGGGATATCACAGTGATTGCTTCAAGTGGAGAAAGGGAAAAGAAAAGAGAAAAATCCAGGGAGTCCACAGTTCTTGTCTACAATTCACTAAATGAGAAGGAGGCTGTAAGGCCTACCAGAATGAGCCCAGGACCCAGTCAGGGAGAGAAGTCCCCCTGCAGCTACAGATCTGCCTCCATCATTCTCCTTCCTTGGGCCTCCTTGCTTTGCTTTTAAAGCAGTGCTTCTCAACCCTGGCTGGGTGTTAGGGACTCCAAAGGGAGCTTCCACAGTTCCCAGTCCCAACACACACTCCACACTGGGGTACACTGCCAACTCCAGGGCTAGACTCTGATATCCACAGGTTTGGGTTTTGGGTTTTTGCTTTAGTTTTCTATACATTTTCTTTTGTAGACTTTTAAATTATTTAACTAATTGATGAATTGACTTATTTATTATTTTACTTGCAATCATAATTATTTTTAAAGCCCCTCAGGGGCTTCCAGTGTGCAGGCCAATTTGAAAACTTTGAGACTACCCAAGGAGGGAGAGTGAGATCAGAAATCTTCAAAGCAGTAACACTCTTCTTCCAAGGGTGTGAAACCTTTAGGCACCAATCCCCAAGGACTTGTGCCAAGACAGGTTCTGACTCAGTAACTCTGACTTAGTAAGTTTGCTGTTCTGCTTTTAAGAAAAATAAGCAGGTGATGCACTTACTGCTGGGCTGGTACATTTTCCTAAGATACTTTTTTTCTAACAAGCATCTGAAAGTCTTAGAGCAGCACTAGTCCCTAGAACTTTCTGCTGTGAAGGAAATGTGCCTCGGCTGTGTCATCCCATGGGATCACGGCCAGGCACACATCACTAGGGAGCGCCTGACATCTGGCTGCTGCCACTGAAAAATGGGATTTTTAATTTCATTTAATTTATCACTTCTCAGCCTTTTAGCTAAGGTCAAGTGCATTTCTTTTAATTCAAACTAAGTTAAACTTAAATAGCCACATGTTGCTAGTTAGTGCTGCAAGTCTAGAAGTTTCAGAAGTGAGGTAGATGATAGGCTTAAGAAAGTGTGCTTGTACTCCACATCCATTGGCAAGATTCTGTGTTCTCCCCTCCAGCAACAAGCCCCAGTTACAGCAAGACACACTCTGCCAGACCATAGCAAGCCCAGACTCTGAGAAAACATCCTCAAGCGAGCTCACGCTGGGTATACCTGGGGAGGAAGTGGCTAGAGAGTCCACTGAAGACTTGAAGGTTGGACTGAGCCTGCTAAGTTGTATCCCAAAGGCAGTGACAAGGCTAAGGCCATGCCACTGTGACAGCTCAGAGAGGGAGTCAGAAGCTGCAGGGAAGGCAAGCCAAGGAGTTAGTTACCTTTTAGCTTAAAGAAGAGCGGAAGCACATCGGGAAGCCAGAGGAGGGAAGGAGAATTCAGGAGGGGAACAGTATGTGTAAAAGAAAAAAGAAAAAATGATCTAGGAAAGAGTGCCACGTGTACAGCAAAGACCAGGGAAGGTGGGATTCTGAGGCCTCAGGAAGTCCAACCTCCATGAAGAGCCATAAAAAGACAAAATGTCGTGATAACTGTGCCTGTTTTTATCTCAGTAAATAACAGACCTCACCACTAAGCACACTTTAAAAAGCGACTCCATAGTCTCTCAGTTACTCACGGCTCAAGTCCAAGATAGCTATTTGCATAAATAAAATGAAAGCAGCAACCCACGGAGTTGTGCAGTCCTCAGGCCCTTCCCCAGTTTATTCTCTTTAAAAGCTTTTCATTTAAGTTATTCTTCTTCTGATGAAGAAAATCCTTTAACATGAGAATCTCCAGCAGGGAAGTGTTGATAAAATGAGCCCCAGATTTCCAGATATTCAGCCTCCCATTAATTGAATGAGAGGAAGAATCAAAGGTCTCCAGCATGCCAGGTCATCTTCGGGCAGTGTGAAGACGCCGTACCACACTGTTCGCAGGGGCTCCATGAAGCAGGAGCATTACTGCATCCTTCCTACGAGCAGTGAGGCTAAATGGTAAGCTAGATAGAAACTGTTAGTGCTAAGATACTCACCCAGGCTTGGCCGGTTCCTAACTGCATGCTCTGTCCACCACATGAAGATTCCTTGAATATGTACATTCGAAGAGGAATCCATTAGTCTGTTTTATTTCACAACTCCCACAGAAATCACTCATAGACCTGTGATTAAAACATATGTGTTCAGACATCACAAAGCTTTGATGTGGCTGAAATTATATTGACTTAGTGGGGCAACACTAGTTATCTCATGCTGGTTAGACCCTCCTCTTGGCAGTTGTCTCTGCCCTAGATTCATTAAGTGTTGAAAATTTTCATTTACCTGGCACTCTGTCAAAATACAACTATGTAAAGGAAGAATAAAATGCATCCCTGGTGGTGCATTCACCTCATTCTGCCTGGAATCCTAAGAGTACCTTTGCATAGCTGTGCACCACCATTGTTTGCCCCACATCAGACTCACTCAGGTTACCTATCTTAATTCTCAGCATCACCTGCTGCTTCTTGGGAAACCAAATCCACTCTAGGAGCTTTACATATTATACATGTGCTACTTGTGGTCAAGTCTACATCTTCTTCCCTCTAATATCACTTCATAGCTCCTCAAAAATCCAGTGCCAAAGTATTCACAGAGTCTTTCAGCTTAAATGTTTCAAAACATATTCTTCTTTGCTCTTCTAATCCTGATTTTCTTCTTATGTATCTTTTAGTAAATGGAGCCACCAACCACCCGGATTGCACCTAGGACAACATTCTGGATCTTCTTTGATTCTTCCTTTTCCTCACTCTTTCTGAGCTCCCTTCCTGGCTCCTCCATCCCAATATTCATAATTTTGTTTTTTTAAGAGTAGGACCAGCTGATTGTAACAAAAACATTAAAATACCATGATTTAAATAACTCAAGTGTTTGTACCTCTCTCATGAAATAGAACAGATGTAGAAAGTCTGAGCTTCCTACATAGACATAGGCAGACATAGACATAGACATAGACATAGACATAGACATAGAACTATCTATAAACATTTGGGATCCAGGCTCCTTTCTCTTTACCATCTAGCTTGCAGCACCATCCTACTGCTTCCTCAACATCCAAGATAGCTATTGGAATGCTACCATCACATCCATATCATGGTCTAGAAGATAGAAAAAAGCAGTGGAATGAGGTGGAGAAAGAATTCCAGTTCATTCAGCTTCTACTGAGTATTCTTCTCCAAAGGCTCACATTACAGTCCCTCAAATTCTCACTAGGCATCACTTAGTGCCATGGGAGACTAATGAATATAGGCTTTTCACTGGATGGCCTCCTGGTACAGATAAAATGAGTTTACACTATTAGGACAGAAAAAGAGAATAGAGTTGGAAAGCAAATAGCCATTTCTGCTACTTCAATTGTTACAGTTCTTACATACTTTTGAGGGGTTTTCTTGGCACATAGTTGTACAAATGTGTGGGTGTAATGTGATGCTTTGATACTTATATCTCACTGTCATTACATCCATTGTGTTTGTCAGAGCTGATGTCCAACTGCAAAGAAATATCAATTTAAATGATAACTAGAATAATTTGTAGAAAGTGAGGAAGACAGTCTTTTTCCAACTTGGCATAGCTTTTGTCCTACTGCCCTGCCTCCACTGACAAACCTGTTAATTTGGAAGAAATGATGATGTCAGGAGCACTAATGTTTACACTTTCCTCTCAGTTTAATAGTGAGAGACAGTAGACTAGGAAGTAAAATGAGCATGATGATATATAATTGACGTTGATACTGATAAAAAAGATCATTGATAGTGATAAATACAATGGCAGAACCAAGAGAATTGTTCTACTCTGATATTTCTACCTAAAGCAGATTGAATTTAAAGTCACACAGTCTGGTGTCATTAGGATTTCCACCAATGCCCAAGCCTCTGGGTGGCCAGCCTCCAGTGTTCACTACCAGTGTGTACCTGTCTACTTGTCATTGTCTCAAGGCAGAAATGGAATGGTACAACGGCCTTATGCTCTTCGTCTGCCTCAGAGTCCCATGGAGTTACTTCGCCGTTCTGTGCCATGCATTGAGCCCAGTTACTGGCCTGCAGTAGGCCCAGAAAATGTTAATGTACTAAACTAAATTAAAAACAAAGATTATTCCAGCAAATTACAAATTTTTAATTATACCACCTATGTAAATGTGTAGTCATACAGTTCATGCACAAAATTCAGTATGTCACTCTACCCTACCATTACCCAAAGAGATTCATTTAATCAGAGGACCTTCTTAAATATTTTTTCGTAGTTCATTCTAGGCACCTGTATGGTAAGCACAACCTATTAAACTATTTCCCGACCTGATGCATGTATGTAATAAAATGGAAAACACTTCATTTTGTGATGAATAAATAATTTAGGGAAGAAGCTGTGCTAGTACATTTTTTGTTGTTGTTAATGGGACAAAATACCTAGTTAAAGTCAACATAAAAGAGGAAAGGTTTATTTCAGCTCATGGTTTCAGAACTGTCAGTCCATAGTGAGCTGGTTCCATGGTTGTGGGTTTAAGATGAGGCAGAAACATCATGATGGAAGTGTGTAGTACAACAAAGCTGCAAGGAAGCTGAGAGAAGGAAAGAACTAGAGAGCCTGTGCTAGTGGCCTTCTTCCTTCTGCTTTTGTTCCATCTGGGTTTCAACCTATTGAGTAGAGCTGCTTCCATTCAGGCTGGGTGCACAAGGCAATCAATTCTGGAAACACCCTTGAAAACAGGCTCAGAATACGCTTCATTAATTTCCTAGGAATTTCTCAATCCAATCAATCTGATAAGATTAGCCATCACAGAGGTAAAAGACATTTTTATTTGTTAAAAAAAGATAGTAGAGTGGTACCTTGTTTCACAAATTTAGTTCTTTCTAGGATTATGGCTGCAAACCAAATTGGTCATGAACTGAATCAAATTTCCCCATAAGGTCGACATTGAACCTAACCATCAAATTTGATTTGGTTTGCAATCAATTTGGTTTGGGACCCAAGTCATTGAAAAAATTGTTTGTGAACGAAGGTACCCTGTGGATTCCTCCCCATATACACATATGGTTCCCAAATGGGATTTAAAATATTTTACTCAACAGTAAAGGAACTAAAGCTAACATAAGTATAATGAGGGTAACAGCTATTGTTTATTGAGACAGTTACATGCCTTACCTGACAAACTGAAAAGGCCGATTATTATCCTGAGAAAAAGAGGATCATGTTCCTAAGGTAACAAATGAAAGTGTTACTTTGTTTTGGCATGCCAGAAAGTTCCCTTCTGAAGGAGGTTTCCAGGTTCTTTCTTGAGCAAAGAATTGGTCAAGACAAACACAAACAGTAGCAAAGTTTTATCAAAGGTAGGAAAAGAAAGAAGCTCTGCAGAGTGAATTCAGGCCAAGTAAAAGTAAAAACTTAAGTACACCCTTCGGTATTAGGGCGGGCTACCTTGCAAGAAATAACACAGTGGCAAAAACTCAACGTGGACTGTCCTTTTTGTATCACCCACTCCTCAGACTATCAGGTCTAGGCAGTCCTTCCAAAAAGCTGCTTGAGTTCTCTAGTGGAGTCTACATGCAAGGGTGTGGGAACTGCTCTAGACATGCGTTCCAGGCTCTTGTCACACCTCCTTTCACAGCCAGTTTCAGCCACACACTACCTTCCTGTCTCAGAAGCATCCAGATCTGGTTATATGTGTAACCATTTTGAAGATGATATTGTGTAGTATAGCAACCATTGTTAAGAGCCTATCACCATGTTTTGAAATTCTGTATCATTTTTGTTGCTCTCTATGCTGTATTGTTTATGTATTTGGTTTTGTTATTTTGGCTTTTCTTAATGAAAAACAAAATTTATATGTATATATAAGGATAGCTGGAATAGTTGTATCACTGATGTCTGTAGTTTACTGAGAGAAACAGTCAATGCTTAAAATTTTCTTTTTTCTTGACCAATTTTGCACGCTTTGATTTGGTAATCAGAATGAATGGTCTGAAAACAATATGCAGTATAAGAACCATTGACCCCCCAAAAAAAAAAAGAGCCATTGTTAAACTCTTACTATTTTGTATGGTGAAGCTCTGCATCATTTCCAATGTTTTATTTATTTATTTATTTATTTATTTATTTATTTATTTTTACTTGTTACTGTCTTTGATTGATTGATCAAGCTTACATTATGTCTGGTGGACTGAGCAACTTCGTTGAAGATAACAGTATGTAACGTAGCAACCACTGTAAATTTCTATCATTTTGTTTTGAGGTCATGTATCACTTTTGTTGTTTTTGTGTTGTTTGGATTTTGTCTTCATTGTTGTTCTGTAAGATTTTTTAAATTTTGAAATAAAAAAATAAGGGGTTGGGGATTTAGCTCAGGAGCACAACCACTGCCTAGCAAGTGTGAGGTCGTGAGTTCAATTCCCGGTACCAGAAAAAAACCAAAACCAAAAAAAGAGAAAAAACAAGTTAAAAAAGAAGCATCCAGATTGAAACCCATGTCTATCGTATTCAAAAGACTTAAGAACTACAAAGAAACATAAGAGTTTGAGCAAAATTAGAGGGTAAACTCTAATGTAAACTCCCTTTCTAATTCATATGCCAATTCATACAGGTAAATTCCCTTTCTAATTCATATGCCAGTTCTGGAACCCAGTTTTTGTTACAAGTGACTGTATTCTGTGGTGCAGAAAAAAAGATGGAGAAGCCGGCAGTGAGATATGAGCAGGCGGAAAGGACTCGGGAATAACGCTGTAGCCACGTGCCTGTAACTTCTGCATTCTGACTCAGACACCTACTCAAGAGGGAGGGGAAGGGGGACAGGGCTGCCTGTGATGGAACAGAAAACAGCCCACAGCTTGAGTATTTCCTTTGTACCAGACGTTTCACTAAGGACTTTACTACCTATAAGTTACTCAGGAAATCTGCGAAGTAGATTTGGCCTGATCATCTTCATTTTAAGGTTGAGAAACTGTCTTAAAGACATCAAGATTTTATCCAGTTTTCAAACACTGATCTGATTCCAAAATCTCTTATCTTCTGAGGATGCCAATGAGAAGTGGAAATATGATATTTGAGTGGCAGATAGAGATATAGTCTACCAAACCCACTATGCTAGCTTCAAGACACAATTTTTAGTACTTCACCCTTCAGATGGTGAAGTTTAATTCCTTAGTTCCCCTACCATTGGGTTTGGGATGGAATTGTGACTCACTTTTAACAGGTATGCAGAATACAGCAAAATGGAAAGTGTGTGACTTCTGAGAACAGGTCATGGACAGCACTGTGGCTTTGCTGGTTCTGCATTGGACATGTTGTGAGGACACTCAAGAAGACTTATGGAGAAACTGAGGTTTCTTTCTAATAGAAAGAAATGGAAGCCTTTGCCAATAACCACTTTGTGATCCACTTTGGAAAGTAGATCCTCCAGCCTTTGAGATGACTGAGTCCCCCACTACCACCTTGATCACCACCTCTTGAAAAACCTCAAGGTAGAACAACCCAGACAAAGCCACCATGTAGTGATGATTCATAGAACTGTGAGGTAGCATTGGCTGTCTTGTTTCCCTTTTTTCAGTCTGTCGGAGAGCTCTGTGCTTTGGTCTACTTTTTTCTGCCTATACTTTGGGAAAAGAAAGAAAGCAAGAAGTCGATTCCTTTAGTCATGGACAAAAATGACCAAAATTGAAACAAATGAAAGCAAAATTTCCTTTTTTGTTCTGATTCTTTATTTTTGCAAATTTTTGGACCTATCTGTTGGTTATACAGATGAGTGGGTTTTATTCTGGGAGATTCATACATACACATGATAGACTTTGACAACTGTCACTGTCCCATCATCTCCTTGCCCCACAAATTCACGTGTGTGTAGGGGGGAGGTGAACGCATATATTTCATTCAAATCCTTTCCTTGTTAGTTGTTTTTAAGCTACTAAATTTTGAAGTGATCTCTTACAATTATGCAAGGACAAGAGAATTAATACACCCTACCACCACCACTAAAGAAAATAATTGAGGTGGAGTAGAACCCATGCTCTTGTAATCTCATCCTCTGCTTTTCCACTCACTGTACCACACTAACCAACAGCTGTGAAAAGTTAGGTCAGGGAGTTCCCTGCGGTGGAATCCACTCTGCTGGTGGTCAGTAGTAGAACCATTTCCCCTTCAACTGCAGGGGATGAAAATCCAAAAAAGGTGCACACCATTCTGTAGAGCAGAATACAAATAGAGGAGGCGTCCATGGAGAATTTGGCAGCATTGCCTGGAGGAGACAACGTGGACTCAGAACCATGGCAGCTGGTGTAAGATGTCATTGTTTAAAAAGTTTGTAACACATTTATTCATTCAGCAAATATTTAATGTGGCTCCAGGCACTTTGATAGTTGCAGGTGAGAACATGACATACAGAGTCATACCCTCATAGGATCATTCAGAAGACAATAAGTGGAATCAAATGATCTTCGATGCATGGTGAAAATCGTGGCAGTAGTAGGTGCATAATAAACATTTGATTGTCCTTCTTTTCTCCTCCTCCCAGAAGCCCATTCAGTGGTGGTGGTGGTGGCGGCTCTTCACATCATCTCATCTGTCTTGGAGCAGAATAGTTTTTGACCATGGAAAGTAGGCTCCCAGTTTCTCACCACTTCCTGCCACAGTCCACAAATTTCTAGCATTCACAGGGCACAATGGAAATGACACTCTGTATACCTGAAACTCCAGCACTTTGAGAAGCTGAGGTGAAAGTATCGCACATTCAAGCCCAACCTGAACAACTTAGTGACATAACAAGATACTGTCTCAAGATAAAAAAATAAAAATAAAAAACAAACGGGACACAGGTCGGTGTGAAGGCCCTGGGTTCAAGCCCTAGTATCAACATCAAAAAAATAATAACAATAATAATAAAGAGTATTAACCACTCTCCAGGAGGCAGATGTTTTACTTTAAAGGAACATCTTGTCTTCCAACTCATTAGTATGATTTGACATTAGATTCATTATTAATAATGAATTTCAAGAACTTTAATCCACTCAGTAATAACAGGCCTATTGGAAATCTTTGATTCAAATATGTGCACCTATTTACTCCAGGTCTGCTTCCTGCAAGACATGAAGAGAGAGAGATAAACCCTTGTTTTCAAAAACTGGGACTCATTTTTCAATTGATGAAGCAAATAACAAGAAAACCTGTAAGCTCTTCTACAGCTGGGTGGGTCTGCGTGATCAGGCATCCTAAGGGCAGCCAGGAGACCTATTTTCATTTCCAGGCCTTTGCAATTGATGTATAGCTTGGGAGACCACTATGAATATCCTGAGAACTTGGATCTCTGCTACTTGTTCATTGGTGGCAATTTCATTTAAAGTAGTGGACCTGTGGACAGGAATTACAGTGATAGCCAGGAAACCCAGCTAATACAAACTAATGCCTTTGAAGAACCAGGTCTTCTCTTTTGGAGCCTTGATTTCTTCAGCAGAGTGAAGGCAATAGATTGTGCTAAAACATTTTCCTGAGGCTCAAATGACACGATCATTGTCCCTGTCCACAAGTAATTGCTACCACTATTGAGCATTCTTCCTTAAGGATTCCTAAAGATTTTATTTACATTATTTTTTCTCAACTTCAGACAACCCTCAAGTAAGTGGCACTTTGTTGCTCACTTCAAAGGTGTGCAGGGCTTGATGAGCAGTCTCCCACTCAAGGTAAGAGGGAGGGCTGGACTCCTACGTGTTCAGCTCTCACCCCAGGGATTCTGTATCTTGGACTTGTAAAATGACAAGATTTTCAAAGATATCCAGGAAAAGGCAAATGCCATATGTCACATGTGGAAAAATAGAAAAGGTAACTTATTCAGCCAAATGATTCCCAGAAATTGGGGCTCTTGTGTTCTTGGCATTTTCATCTTTTATTGTGTGTTTTTCACATTGCTCTACTCAAAGGCACGCTTTAATATGATTTTTTTTCACCTTCCACCTTACCCCAGAGGAATCTCAGGTAATAGGTTTGACATCTGTAGACACAATTTGCACTAGAAAGATGTTTTAGTAACACTTAAAATAAAAAGGAGCCTAAAGAGAACACTTTATAGCCTGGGAGTTTTCTGAATATTTGCACCCTAAAGTACATTATCAGCTCCATTTTTAGTCAGTATTATCAGAAGGCCAAGATCCCTGCTGCACCCTAGACACTTTTATTTTTCTCCAAGAATTCCTGAGTGCTTGCTCTGTGCCAGCCAAACTATTCAGACTTCTGTGCTGCACATTGCATGATCCCCCCACATCTATGCACTCAGGCACAGGTGTAAGGAGTCCATCTTGCCAATGAGTAGTTTAAGACTGTGAGAAAGGGAAGGAACATCTTGAAGTTACACTGCAAACAAAAGGAAGAGGAGGGATCGGAACATATTGCAGGATTCCCCTCCTTATGCCAAGTCTGCTTTACAAAGATGCTAATTTCACATCTCTTATTTGGAAGGACTCTTTCCCCCCATTGATGCAAATGTAACTTTGTCCAATAAACCAGAAGCAGCCACACTATGTGAAAGAGATGAGACCTAGAAGGCAGCAAGCAGAGAACTTTAGACAAGGCTGCTGTCAGCAATGGGAAGTGAGAAAGTTCCTGGCCACGTAACCCTAAAATACCAATGAACAGTTGAATCTGAGTAGAAGACTCTTCCAAGCACTTTGGATATTTCCTCAAGGCTCAGCTACAGTAAAAAATAAATCACAAAGAAGTGATGATGAAGATGTACCAGAATTAAACTCATGCTGGGAAATCCCCTGGCATTAGGGAGCATGTCATCTTTGCTGGAAGATAAAAGGAAATCAAACAAACATCAGTAAAAAGTATTTAAAAAAAAATGGAAAATGGTTCCACAATAGATGACAGAGAGAAATATTGAGGGCTGTATCTTACTTGGAGCTTATTATCTTTGTGTTTCCTTACTAGACATTTATGTGTCTCAGCTCCTTAACTTGCAGAGCAGCTTCTATAAAGGAGGTGCTCAGGGTTCCTAACTTGTACATAAAGAACCTAGGCATGAAAGCCCTCATTTGCTACTCCAGCTCTTTTTCGCATGCTTCGGTACCTGGTCCACACCCAAGGAAGCCGACTTTAAGGACTATGTAATGAGACCTTTTCCTTTTCCTTCTCCTCCTCCTCCTCCTCCTCCTCCTCCTCCTTCTTCTCCTTCTTCTTCTTCTTCTTCTTCTTCTTCTTCTCTCTCTCTCTCTCTCTCTCTCTCT
>NW_004955461.1:2432418-2458016 GCF_000276665.1 Chinchilla lanigera
CTCTCTCTCTCTCTCTCTCTCTCTCTCTCTCTCTCTCTCTCTCTCTCTCTCCCTTTATTTGGATTAGGAAAGGCTACTCGTACTTAGCCCACCACTGTAATTTAGAAGTAGATAACATTTTTTCACTTGATAGGCTCACAGATGGAGAAAATTGGTTCTGGGATTAATCATATGACTCAAATAAGACTTTGGATTGTTATGCTGGTGCTGAGATGAGTTAATACACGGGCTAATGGGATTCAATGACTGTATTTGCACATAAGGATATTAATTTGAAGGACTAGGGACAAAAGACTACTATGGTCTTGGAAATTGAATTCTCAGTGTGTTGGTTTTGGGAGGAAGGGCTAGGCCAGAAGGGTAGAACCTTTGTGAGTCACTTCATCCATTACCACTGCAAGAATAGGTTGCTATAAAATGAACCCATTGGCTTCATCTCTTCTGCCATACTCACTTGTCCTTCTGCTTTTCCACCTTGAAATAAGGCAGCACAAAAGCCCTCCCCAGATGCCATCACTATGCCCTTGGCCTCCCAACCTCCAAAGCCATGATCTAAGTGAATTGCTTTTCCTCTGTAAGTGACTCTGTCTGTAGAATTCCCGGAAAGTGTAGACAACAGACAAAGACATGAACTTAGAGTGATGATGGCTCACTGTTATATCCAGCTCTAAGACATCTACAATTTCTGAGTTTCTCTCAGCCCTGCCCACACCGTGCAAATTGTCTCTTCACTGAACTTTGCACAGCTGCCTCTTTTGAGAGTGTAAACTGCTTACTTCTAGATGGATCCCTGTCGAGAGGACTTTTGCTGAAACTAAGACCCAGAAGGCTTATGCAACATCACACCAATAGCACACTCATGAAACCTAAATTCTATCACAAATAAACCTGTAAATCTCAATGATGTAAAGTGGAGATATATTAATTTCTCTCATTTAAGTCTAAACTGAAGATTCCTGAGTGGTGAGTGGCTGTCCTCCAAGTGATGATCCAGAGAACCAACTCCTTCCCTTTCTAGGACCTGCCATGGCCAACAAAGGTTTCTGGTCTTTCCGTGTCCTTTGTCATCCAGCTGGGAGAAGGAGAGGGAGTGGAAGGGTGAGCATGGAAGGTTGTATGGCATGACTACTGCTCAGATTGCACTGGCAAAACTCAATCACCTGGTCTCCCAATTGCAAGAAAAGCCCAGAGGAGTTCCTGCCAGGGCCATGAAGGGAAGTTTGGGGTAAAGTAGTATGTCTTCACTTCGGGAATAGATGTGCAAACACAGACTCAAACCCAGAGCTTTCCAACTCAGGGCCCAAGACCTCCTGTTCATGGGTACTCTACATTTCCTATATGCAGTAAATAATGAAATTCAGTGAACTCAGGGGCAGAGAGAAGAAGCAAGAAAACATTTTAACAACAATTCCAATACAGCCTGTGATTCTAGCAGTGCATTATCTATTTTACAGAAAAGAAAGATGGGAATGATGGGTTGCTTTTACCTCAGGCCACCTTAGAGGCCACTTACTCTTCACACCAAACACATCTCACTGCACTTGAGTCCAAGAGTTTGGGATGCACATTTTTAGTTATGTACACATAACTATATTTACTATAAGTGTGTATATAAAAAACTACATATACAGTGAAAGCAAAATTATATGAAAAACATGCACAGTCTATGATTTAGAGTCCCATTTAGGTAATTTTGATTATCTTCCCTGTTTTCCCAATCGAGCCCCAGGTAAGCAGCATCTCCTCTTGAACCAGTCTGAAGACCTCTCGCCCCACTAGTCCCTCTCTGAGTTTTTCTTTACTGCATGTGGACTTTATTGCATAAGTACACAGCCTCCAAGTGTACCGACACAGTCGGACTTTTATATCGCATATAAATCTGCAGACGCACCACTCAATAAGTATTGACCTGTTGACTTTGCCTTTTTTCTACTTTGTAAGCATTTCTAATAATCCAGGTATTTGGAAAGGAATGCATCTTATGAAGGCAAATTTTCCCTAAATGAGTAACCTGGGGAACTCATGTCAAAATAGGCAAACCCAAAAGCTCTTCCCAGGCTTCAAAACATTGCATCTGAATCCTACATCAATAAGTCAAAAATACCTGAGCTCTCAGCTTGTTGACCCTCCCCACAGCACTATTTGTTTTCATTGTGAAGCTCCTGTGAAAGAATATAAAGGAAAGGGAATTCCAGACACTCTACATTATCATATTAGTATTCCATTAATTCAATCTTTCACTCAGTGTGAAGCACTGTGGCCACAGAAATCAAAAAGCTCCTGTCCTTCCCTTCAAATATCTAATCTAAAGTAGGTGAACAATATAGACACTATCAAATTTAAAAGAAGATAATTACTGATGGCAGTAAGTGGTTGTCTTGGTTACTTTTCTCTCCTTGCTGAGACAAAATACCCAATGCCCAAAATGGAGGAAGGAAAGGTTTATTTAGCTTACAGTTTGTGGAGGTTTCAGCCCATACTTGGCTGGCTCCGAGGCAGAAGATAACAAAGCAACAAGAGCAAAGGGAGAAATGGCAGTGCGTGCAAGCCTCATTCCCTCCCTTATATCTTAAGGAGGCTACCCCCACCCAGGGGGCTGCACTCACATAGTTAAGCTTCTAAATTTCTCACATGGACACAGTGAACAACATCCTAGAGCAGGAAGGGCATGTCCTGTGCACCCCAGGATGTAGAACTGCTGAGTCACTGAGCCAAACCTTAGGTTCCCCATGTTGACACAATGTATCAACCATAACAGCGGTGTAAAGGAAATCAAGTGAGGTGCGATGTTAGAAAGTGCCCTGAGATAGGGAGAGGCACAGTCCTTGAGAAAGGTGAACAGAAAAAGTTCTGCTCAGCATAGCCCCAACTGCCCTGGAGTTTTCTCAGCGGGAAATGGAGGAGCAGTACCCCATTCTGTGCAAAGGTCTTGAGGGGACAAGGGTTTCAGGAAGTTGAGAAATGGGCCTGAGCCTCTTGTGCTGGACGGCAGCACTGGACGAGAGCAGAAAGGGGGATCAGGTGTGTTTCCATGGCTAGAGGTTCCTCTGAGTCTTGTGTTAATGGTAACAGAAAACCATAGGGTAAGGGAGTAAGCAAAACCAAGCCACAGCCTGTTTTAAAGATCACTCTCTTGTATGCAGGACAGGCTCCTCCTGGGGAAATATTCAAGACTAGAAACAGGGAAACCAATCGGGAGGTAAGAGTTGGTGACCTGGACTCCAGGCTTTGAATAGAGAAAGTGGTGGGATGGAGGGTGCCTTTGACAGTGAAGTTGTGATGAGCTGCTGTAAACATGAAATGGGCTGTGCAGGGATGTGAGGAGCTGAGACTCCCAGGTTTGGAACCTGGCAACAACAGAAGAGTTGCAGTGGAGGACTCCGGAGGAGCTATTCTAAACTAGCGGTAGGAAACCTAAGACTGCCTCGGCCAGCACATCTAGAGGTCTGTACTGGCACTCGCTCCGTACAGCAGGCACTGGATGAGCACCCACTGAAGGAAGAGAGGTGGGCACCATCACCAGCAGGAGAAACCAGCAGAGAAATTACTGACCACTGTTTCAAGAAAGAAAGCCCGCAGTGCTCTCTGGGAACAAAGGCAGGAACAATGAAGCGAAAGGGTGTCGGGAAGCATCTTGGTCTCTGTTCCAGCCTCTTGGCCCCTTACTGTCACATCTTACCAGCTTTCACCTTCCGTGCTTAGGTCCTCAGGAGCCTGCAACAAGAGAATACTACAACCCAGTGGGCCATGGAGTTCTCCAACTTGCTATAGTTCACAATTCTATTAGCCATTGACACTGAAATGCTATCCCTAGGAAATCTCAGATTCAGGCATCAGCCAAATGTCAGAATTGTGTCATCCCCAAAACCTCAATCCAAAGCCCTTTTATTTCTGAGAATGCAACTGTTCAAACTCCAACCCAACCTGTCCACACAACTGAATCCTGGTCCCTTCTCAGTGGCCACACAAGCTCCCACAATAGCTGTGATTAGCATGCTGGATACTCAAAGCCAACTCTGAGTCCACCCATTGCTGACAGCCCCCATCCCACCCTCCCTACCTCCTTACTTGGGAACATCCCAAGAGTCTGTGCAGTAAGATTCTTCTCCCCCATGTGAGTAATAATGCAAAGTGTGAGGCCTAAATGTCTTGACAGGAAAGTGTGAGTCCTAAATGTCTTGACAGGAAAGGCTGGCTCCCCATCAGAAGAACTTTTCACTTCTGTCCTCTGCTTCCTTTTTGCTCCTCAAGGAAATATCTGAAGGTAGGTGTTCAGCTTAGTCACCCAGTGGAGCCGTCTTGACTTGTCAACAGCAAGCTCCATCAAAACTCTCTGTGACTGATACACAGCGTGTTCTTTCAACATCACTCTCAGAAACCTCCAGACACATCAAGGTGCCAATGTGTGTCTGTGCTCCTATAGGCTAGACAAGGCCTCCCAGAATAGGGAAAGCCAATGTCAAGAAGTCATCTAACCTGAGTTAGGTTGTCCAACTCTGTGTCCCAGTACTGAGACACCAGCCATGCTATAAGCATCTTATTCTGCTCTATAGAAAGGGTGTGATAATGTCTCCTGTACTGAAGTTTTGTGATTAAAAAGCATTGTGGTGGTAAAAAGCTTATACCTACAAAGGTGCCTGGCCCAAATGAAGTCATTTTAAAATCCACTTACAGACACGTGTGTGTGTGTGTGTGCACACTCAATCATTCATATATATATATATATATATATATATATATATATATATATATATATATATATATATATATATAAAGCAAATTTCTCCTGCCCACTAAACATCTAGTGTTAATCTACAATGTTGGATATATATAAACACTGGACAGAGTTGACCAACTTCCTTCTGTTCTACAGAGGGGTGCAGACAATAATTAATAAACAAGTACTAAGACCAGTGCCAGTGAGAGCTGTGAATAAAAGCAAAGCGTGGTAAGGCAAGAAAAAGTAGTGGAGGGAAGCAGGAGCCAACTCGGTCAGAGCGTTCCGGGGTGTCTCCAAGAAAGTGGTAATGGAAGGATAACAGAAGCAAAGGAGAAAGGGAACCATATGGATGTCTGGGCAGGAGCCTCCCAGACCACAGGAACAGCAAGTTTAAAGGGTGAGCAGGGGGCAGCTACCTGGGCTGGTGATGACATAAGAGACTGAGATGGTAGAGCAAAGAGAGCAATAAGGACAGTGACAGATGGCCAGAGGTTTGGTGGAGGTCAGCTCATATGGGACTTTGTAGGTGAGTTTAAGAAATTCAGACCTTCTTAGGGAGACAGAAAGCCCCTGGAGATGCATAGAGTATTATGCTATACCTTGTGTTTTCAGATTTCTCTGACTACTCCCTGGCCAAAACCCCAGAAGCCAAAGGGCATGTAGGAGGCCATAGCAACAATTCAGCTAGGGTACTGCAGTCACTTGGACTAGAGTAGTGTTGTAAGAGGGCATAGGTGAAGGATAAATTTTGAAGGCACCTGAACTTGTCTGTTGAAATAGATGTGGGTGTGGAAAAATGAGACAAGGTTGACAGTAAGGTTTTAACCTGACAAGCTTCTGCAATGGACTTATCCTATCCTGATACTGGCAAGGTTGGTTGGGGGGAATCAATTATCCATTCAATAAACACAGGATCAAGGCTCTCACAGACATTAGGTGTGATATGAGGTGTTGGAACAACAGTGATGACTACACAGAATTGGAGAGGCAGGCACCACGCTAAGTATTTTTTATTTAATGAAGCTTGCCATCTGCTAGAAGAGACAGCCATTAAACAAATAATTATCCAAGTATTTATTTGATTGTGAAAGGAAAAGTACAGAGTACGTGCCCATGTACAGTTTGGGAGATGACCTGCTCCCCAGGCAAGAGTAAAGAAGGAGTGTCTGAGAATCTGGCCAAAATGAAAAGATTTTCTCATACTCATGATTTTGCAGGTACATCTGCCTACCACTTATCCCTGGCACAGGGGAGGGGATTATCTCCTGGCTGAACCAGCCCTTCCACCGTTAGACTCTCTCTTGAACCTCTGTACAGGCATTTCCTGCATTCCCTACCTGTGCCAATGGGGCAAACCCAATAGGAAACACCTAGACTCCAGACAGCAATGACCTCTCCTTTGACCACAGCTCCTACAAATACCCAATTCTTTGTTTCCAACTTACCCTCAATACCATTTGGTATTCCGCTGAGCATGCCTTGTCTTGCATAATTTAGAAACTGTTCTTATGTATTACTGCCTATTTCCATTAAGATTGCAAACTCTTTGAGGACAGGGACAATGCCTTGCTTAGCTATCATATCCCCAAGAAGACACATTGTGGTGCAAATTTGTGGGGCTAAAATTATTGTAGAGACAATGATCTGATGCCTTTGACCTTATCTCAGGGAAGATGCTGGAAAAAGAAACCCATCCTGTCATTGCTCAGAGTCCAGGCTAACCAACATGACTAGGAGGCTGAGATACATACCAGAAAGTCATTCTATTAATTTCCAATGGGAAAAATAAATGACCTGAAGTGTTCTGGTTGGCATGGTCTGACTTGTTGACTTTCCTTTCCTGAAGCCAAGTCACAGTGGAGCCAAGTCATGATTGGAAACCATTTTATTCTATTTTATTGCTATGAGAAGTAATTTTCGCAGGAACCAGAGAATAACTGAGCTCCTTACAAGAGAGTGTAGTTACCGAGAGAGGAACCAAGACAACCTAAATTGCCATTTGTAATGGATGGGGTTATTTCTCCAACCTGAGTAACCTTATGATATTTCCCACGTATTCTACAAGGTCCAGATTTCTCCCTAGACAAAACCTGTACACCACCCACTACAATTTAGTGGGTGGATTACATCTTTAAGCTGAAAAAGATCCCCAGCAAATGGTGCTGAGCATACTCATCAACTCTCCCTGCACTGGCTAAGCCCAAAGCAACTAATTTATAATTGCACTCTTGTTTTATCATATTAGGAGAAGAAATGTACCACTATGTTGATTTCTGACCTAAGCAGGAAAAATTGACAGCCTAAGTGTTCTAGAAACAATCTTCATCAGATGCTCAAGTTTCAGATAGCTACTTTCAGAAACTAATGGAAATACATTGCAGTCAGCACCAACTAGAAACATAGAAGCATTTAGAAACTATAATAATTTCAGATATGACCACAACAAAGCAAAGATCCAACCCTAGAGGTATATATTAAATGCCTAGAACTGTTCAGAACAAATTATTCTCCTCTTTCTCAGTCTCCTTTCTAGCTGAGGAAGGACTTTCACAAAGGCTTGGTAAAGAGAGGGATCGAGCATTTTAAGGTAAAGTTTTGCACTTAAACTTTTATACACGTTAGTACGTGGGTTCTTGCAGCAACACTGTGTGCTGCAAGCTCTGTGCTACAGCCAAAGAAACTGGAGCTTGGTGAAGCTGGGTGAGTTTCTTATCATCAACAAGACCTAGGTAATTGAGTCAGCAATTAAATTCAGAGTCAGGGTTTCTACAACCAACCTTCGTCCACAGCCTCAGCTAGGGTCATGTGGGCAGATGTTGCTCAGCAATCTGGATTCTGCTATGCTGTTCATGTGGTTTCCAACTTGACTACACATCA
The DNA here is from genome assembly GCF_000276665.1 of Chinchilla lanigera. NCBI lineage: Eukaryota > Metazoa > Chordata > Mammalia > Rodentia > Chinchillidae > Chinchilla > Chinchilla lanigera. The sequence continues at coordinate 2,440,016 of NW_004955461.1, forward strand.
AAAACACCTGAGAGGTTTGTCAGACCAATTTCTAAGCTTCATCTCTGAAGTTCTGATTCCCAAAATGTGGTATGGGGCCCAAGGGTCTGAATTTTTGTAGCAGGGTAGCATCTGAAAGCTGAATAGTCCCGACGCTTGCCTTCAGATAAAAAGAATCATGAATGTGCTGTGGGATTTGAAGAATATCTGAAATAGAGTCTGCCTGGGCCCTCACTTAGCAAAAACATTTGAGGAGCTGCTTCTTTGACAAATAGCTTTCAGATGCTGGCACCAAACTTTTGGTCTACCAGTGTTTATGAAAGACCCAGTCTCAAATGCTTAAAAGTAGATACTCATAAAACTCTCATATATTACATGTATTTGTTGGTAACGGTATAAAAACCAACATGCAAAATTTTCAATAATCTACTTTGTCATGAAAAGTGTTGGAAAAATAACTTGCTAAAAGTACAACCTATTATTAGTAACTTCACTGGTTTAATTATAGACTACAGCTTTTGGAAATTTCCAATTTATTTTCCTGTTCGTTATCCTGTAGAACTAAATCTTTTAAAATCAAGAAAAAAAATGTTAAAATATAAATGGTTGAGAACTTTTTAAAATAAAAAGCAGAGCATCATGAAGACACAAGTTCTTGGCTGAAAGGGTCATATTTAGCTCAGTTGTAGAGAAGAAACACTTTAACATTGAACATGCCCTGCATGCTTTGGTCAGCTCCATGAGATTGGTGGGCGCTGGTAAGCTCATGGGCTTTGTCATTTACTCCGAGACTCAGACTTTGTTACTTAACCTCTCTGACCATCCATGTCCCCATCAGTAGATGTGGGTCTCATAGTGACTACCCAAGAAAAATACAAAGCTCAAAGAGGAAAATAAATATATTAGGTTTTCTTTCAATTTTTTTAATTTTTTATTTTATGAAAAATAAAACTTCATCATAAAATAAGAAGAGAATAACAATAGTTAATACATTATGTATCATTATCTTCAAAGTAACTACTCAGAGTACAAGACATAGACCAGATTCTTACAAAGAAGAAACAAACAGATAATAACACAAAACTTTCTTTTCAATAAACTGAGATAAACTAGTAGTATAAATAAAACAAATTAGCATGTATATGAATAGCTAGATCTTGGAAACAAAGTATATGTCCATCAACAGATTAGAAAAATGTATTTATATGCAATGAAGTACTATGCTGTCATAAAGAAAGATTAATTTGAGTCAGTCATAGGTAAATGGATACAACTAGAGAACATAATGTTACCTGAAATAAGCCAGACACACAAGCTTAAATATCAAATAATCTCTCTTAAATGAGATACACTATATATGATATATATGATATATATACATATAAATTATATGTACACCATATATATCATATATACCATACACTGCATATATCATATGTGTGCTATACCATATATCATATATGAGATATGCCATGTATATTATATATATGATACACCACATATATATCTTATATATGATACAGTATATATCATATACATTATACACCATATATTATATATATTATACACCATATATATCATATATATGATAAATAGGAAGTAGAGAGTTCAAATATTTCCCAAATTACCCATTCCATTGTCTCAAAATTATTTTAATGTATAAGCTAATTTTTTTCATTTATACTACAGTTTGTCTTAGTTCATTGAAATTTTTATTTTTATTAGTACATGTTCAGAGTTACAATGTCCACCTTCATCCTGGGAAATTGGTACATGTATATAACATCTTAATTCATTTTGTATCACCTTCTCCTCATTCTCCTTCCCCCTTCATCCTTTGGTCCCCTGCCCACTTGCAAAAGATCTACCTGTCTGCTTTTGTTATCTATCTTTCACTTTGCTTTTAATTATTTATACTTTGTTTCTCATATAAGAGAAACCATGGGGTATTTAAGATTTTATGTCCAACTTATTTCACTTAGCGTTATTATTGCAAAGTGTACCCATTTTCCTACAAATGACTCAAGTTTATGCTTCTTGATAGCAGAGTAGTATGTGTGTAACAGATTTTCTTTATCCATTCATCTGTTGATGGACACATAGGCTGCTCCCAAGATTTATCTATCATGTGTTGGGTTTCTATAAACATGGGTATCCATGTATCACTGTATTATTATGCCTTTGACTCTTTGGGGAAGATACCTAGAAGGACAATAACTGGGTTAAATGGAACTTCTAATTTTAGTTTTTTTGAAGAATCTCTGTACCAGTTTCCACCGTGGTTGTACTAGTTTACATTCCCACTAACAATGTGGAAGGATTCCTCTCACCCCAGAGCCTAACCAGCATTTGTTATTACTTGATTTCTTGATGATAGCCATGCTTTCTGATGTAAGATGGAATCTCAGTGTTTTGTTTTCATTTACATTTCTTTAATGGTCAGAGATGCTGAACATTTCTTCATGTATTTACAGGCCATTTGTACTTAAAGCATCTGTTCATTTCATTTGCCTGTGTTTTGATTGGGACTTGTATTTTGAAGAGCTCTAATTTTTTGTGTACTTTAGATATTAGACCTCTGTCTGAGGAGTACCTAGCATAATTTTCCTAGTTTTTAGATTGTCTCTCCCCTTTTAGTTGTTTCCTTTGCTTTCCAGAAGCTTTTTGATTTGATATAGACCCCTTTGTTGATTCTTGGCATTATTTCCCATGCAATTGGGATTCTGTTCAATAGCTGCCATTTCTTACAGCTAGAGATGGCAGCCTGACCCACTGGAATCACTTCTTAAAGCTTCTTTTCCTTGACAGTGACAGTTAAAGGGAGTTATTTAAACTCTCTGTGTCATGGTGTCATTATCTTTAAAACAAGGAATAATAATAATGCTAATAACAACTCAGAGGTTGTCAGGAGAAACAAATATATCAGCACAACAAATCTTCGATTCAGACTCTGGCTTAATATTAATAAATGTTAACTCACGGCTGTTAATGCTGTCTTCTTTTCTTTGTTGAGGGCCTGCAAGCGTTTATGGAGGACTCCATGTTAGCGTGTGTGTGAGTGTGTGTCTGTACATAAGAGACACACATCCACATAGTCTCATATATAGTCATTTCATGTCTACCAAACCTTTGAGATAAGTGCTTTTAGTTTCCCCAACAGAGAGATGACAAAATCGAGGTCATACTATCTTGCCCCAGATCTTACAGCTAGGAAAGATGGGCCCAGTTCTGAACTACCACAAGGTAGAACATTGTGAGGTATTTTCCCCCAGTGAAGTCCAAACCCTGCTACAATAGTAACTCACTGCCAAGTCCTATTTTCCCTCCCAACTATAGACTTTTGGGAGGGCAGAAATGTGTGGCATTGTAGCCCCTGCTTAGAGTCCCACTCTGTTAGGAGGTGATCTCAAAAGATGTCTAGAAAACAAGAAGGAAAGGAGGGTGCCTGAATTTTTTTGAATTGTTCTTAAAATCTTGGAAACCCAGAGGCACACTTGGCCAGCGTGAGCCTGTGTGCACCTTTGTTTAACCACACTCTCCGTTCTTCTGCAGTCAGAGCTTAAAACAGTTTCCATGAAATGCTGCTGAGGAATAATGTGCTGCGGTTTACACCCTGCTGCTAAAGGCTGGTAATAAATTCACCCTCAAAAGCTTGATTGTAATCCAGAGGAATGAGTCTCACACTGCAGTGTAAGGATGGCAGCACATTGGGGTATCTAAGAGGTAAGTCTTAGAATTGGGACACATCGTAAGTAGAGGGGGCCTTACATTCTTAATGGCAACAGAGTCTGACTAAGAAAACAAAACCCAGAGAGATCTCAAAATGACCCAGTGGCTGGCCAGTACCTGCCCTGGTCATCTGGGCCTCCAGCTCCCAGGTGCTAAGTCTCAGAAAGGGTCATTTCCCACACTGCCTTTCAAATCAGAGTACTTTTGCTGGCTCCATCTAAACCTGGCCCTATCACCACCTACTTTCACATTCCGATGTCCCCATTTTGGAAAGATTTGTTTGAAAGAGAGCCAGCCCTTCCAGTAAGCATATAGAGCAGAATGGTGATTTCCGAGAGTGAGGTCTGGTGGAAACAAAACCCAGACATGTAAAATTTGACACCTTCACTTACATAAGTACCCGCATTCCCTTCCAGTTCCCACTCCCTACCTCATCCCCCATCATCATGCCCAGAATTTTATCCTGGGGAAAACCACCGCCAGCACTTACCACCAGAGGCCAAATTCCCTGGCATCAGTCTTGCTTTTAAAAGTGAGACATAAAAAAATTTTCAAGACCTCTGGGGCTTTCTACCACATTTGGAGGGCCCCCCCAAAATCATGTTGTACCAAGTATAATATTATCTTTGTTTTATGAGACTTCTTAATTGATACCATGGAAAAGGTTCACAGGTAATGAGTTTTAAATAAATAATAATATCCCACTACCCTGACCGGCCAAGAAAGTAAATGGCTTTGCCTTGACTTCAGTGAGAGTGTGTGGGGATGGCAAAGAAGCTTCTGTAGAAATCTGGGCCTCACTGCAAAAGGCAAGCAAGTGCCTGGATTCTTGACCTCACACATAGTCAATTCTAGTTCCATTTTAACAATGTGTTTTTAACAATTCCATGACAAGCATAGTGCTAAGTATTGATACAGTGGAAATGACAGACGACACAGCTGGGTGCTCAGAATACTTCAGTGTAATTATTTAATGACTAATAAATAAGTTCATTAAAAACAGGTAAGTGTAATATGTTTGGAATTCAACCCTTCTAAGTTTCTTGCAGTTCCAAGAATGTAGCATATCTTTCTGGGCCTCAAGGCCTTTCCAATGTAGATTTGTGACCAGAAATGCCTATTTTTCCTGACTGTTGCAGAGCTAGTGACTAGGGCTCATCACGAGTTTTCTGAATGTCATCTTTCCAAAACCTTTCTATGATTTTGAACTATAGTGTGGACATGCGCTTATTTGTTTGCGTTTTCAGTTCCTAGATCATACTTGTTTAATGCATGTTACATGGATTGATAAATGAATGATATGAGATCTGAAGTAAAAAGAAAAATTATGGCCACCCTAAATACTATTGACTAGTGCAAGTCTACGTGGTGTGGTATGAAGCCATAAGACCTGTACAGCAAACGTGTGAATCACTAGATACCATTGCCTATGATAGTCACCTACTACTGATAAGAGTACAATATGCAGTGCTTAATACCCAAAGCTATTGTCATGGATGACAAAATTAGGGGCACTAGAAAAGAGCATATCACTTTGCACACAGTGGTTCCTTTGTAAACAGCACTCAAGTTGAACTGGATTAGATGGAATCAGAACATCAGAATGGAATGGAGTGGATTGGAGTGGAATGTGGTTTAATTAAAATGATTTTATAAGTCTGATAGAAAATGAGTTCTTTAAATGGAATGGATTTTTATTTGTTTGGGTTTTTGCTGTCTCCATAGTGTCTAGCCCAGTACAATGCATATGAATGAATGAAAGAATGAATGAATGAACAACCACATAACTATGTAGTCACTCTGTCAGCATGGGAGTGAAGATACTTATGGATAGGCCTCCTAGGAAGAGATCAAGGGATTCAGAAAGCCTCCCTAAGAAAAAGATTAATTCTTCTTAACTTATAAAGACAAAGCAAGACACAGCCTGCTCATAGAGGGTGTACATCAACTGCATCAGTGAATATGAGGGGAAAGTCAAATGAAGAAAAAAAAGGAACTTACCATTCTACAGTCACTGGCTTTGGAACAGGTAGGATGCTGATCAGCATCCCAGACAATGTAGCAGTCATGTAGCCAATAGTTCTCCAGCTTTATAAAGTATGAGACACTTGAAAATAGCCCAGCATGGAACATCTAGATATTTTGCCAAGGAAAGAAAGTAAAATCCAAAGGATCCCTATATCCACCCTGAAGCCCTTGATCCCTTCTTGGGCAGGCCTGCTCATCATGTCTGACCTTCCAAGTATCTCTGAAGGGAGGTAAGACCCTTACTCAGCACAGGAGGACATCAAGGGCAGTGGCTGACAAGTGGGTGGGATCCATGGGGTTCTCCCATAAAGGAGGGAGAAACACTGACTGTGACAAGAGCAGTTGCCTCACACCCACCCACCTTGTTCAGAACTTCTGAATTATTTTATTACCCATGTAGAACCAAACCACAACATCATCATGGGTGAGTTACAGACTGCTAGAACTTTCAGCCAAAGGGGACATCTGCAGCAAATTAGCTGAGCTTCTTCACTGAAGAAGTGTGGGAGATGAGGCCCTGCAAAAAGAAAAGACATGCCGAAAGCCACAAAACTGGTCAATGTAGAACAGAGATAGGACTTGTGTTTCCTAAGGACCAGACCAATGGGCTTTCTGGGCCCAGCCCCCTTGAGAACTTCATAACTACACGCAAGATTGGTTAAAGCTGCCCTTCAAAGAAGTAAGTACCAGACAACTTGATGAGGTAGTGAGTTAGTAGAGGTAAATGCTGAGAAAAGGGAAAGTAAACTCCTGTGTGATGCAAACAAGGGAAAAATATGGAAAAATCTCCTCATGGGGGTTGCAGTGTTATAATCATCTGATTTATTTGGGAATTGGAAAGCACAATTCAGATCAAAGTATGGCTCTCTGTGAGAAGGTACAGGACAGGGTCATGGTCAGGAACATTATGAAGACAGACTGGAACATCCCTGCCTCTCCAAATCAGAAACTCTTTACTTACCAAAGCTCTCTTTGCTTTCTCGTCTATCAAATCTTTGTCTCAGATTCCTCATTCACACTAAGGTGTGTGATCTGACAGATAGCAAATATGGCATTCTCACAGTCTGTGCCACAAATATTTGTGAGCAAGGTGACGATACTGTGATCATTGACTTATCACACTCAGAATATCCAAGCCATAGAGATAACATGGGGTCTGAAAAGAAGCTTGCACAGCAAAGAATGCAATAGCCAAGAGGCCAGAAAAAACTTCCTTGTGGTAAGGGAAGGTTGTGTAAACATCTAGAATGATCATCAGGGAGGCACCATAAAGCTAATCTGCCATTTCCATAATTTCTCACCTCAACCTTTTTCCAGAAAGAAAGGATATAATCCACCATGCCAACTACCAATCGCAGCCTCCATCAGCAAGCATCATGAGCACCCAGGGCCTGTGTGCCTGCATGGTGCCAGCTCACACTTTTGCCAATGATCTCTATTCTTTATGGTGACCCTGGGGCGGGGACAATGTTACCATTCCCATCCCACAGGCAAGGGAAGAGAGAGGAAATGTACTAAGTCATGAGAAGAGGAAGAAACAGAGTCAGGATTCTAACCTAAGTTAACCTCACTCCGTATACAAAGTTCCAGGAAGAACTGCTGGCCCCAAAGGTGAGAATATTAAGGGAATGTTCAGGGCCAAGCAGTAGTACAGGTGCATAAAGTGAAGCGTGTGGCAAGCAGGTATGCTAAGGCCACATTTCAGAGCTAGATGTTTCTATCTGAGCAAAGTGTGATGGTTAGAATAACTCTTTGTAGGGTGCCTACATTCTAACCCTTGAAGCCTGTGAATATGCTGCCTTACATGGAAAGAAAATTTTGCAAATGTGATTAAATTAAGGGTCTTTAGATAGGAAAATGATCCTGGATTATCCAGGGAGATCTCGTACAATCACAGGGTCCTTAGAAAGGGAGGCAAGAGAGTCAGAAGACATGTGTCTGTGAAAGTAGATGTGCTAGGGACCTAAGCTAGGTCCCAAAGAAGGCAGGTAACCTCTACAACCAGGAAACAAGCCAGGAAAGGAATTCTCTCACAGAGCCTAACAAAGAATGCAGTCTTGAAGACACCAGTACAACGGATTTCAGAGTTCCAATTCCCAGAACTGTAGAGACAATAGCTTTCTATTATGTTACACCACTAAGAGTGTGGCAATTTGTTGTATTGGCCAATGGGAAACTAATATACTAGTAAATGTGGAACATCCAGTGAAACTGGAATTTCAGATAAACAACACTGTTTTAGGATCAATAGGTTCCATGCAACATGCATGTGTCATGTATTCTCAATTGTTAAATCTGATAACCTTAACTAATTCCCTCCTCACTAGTCACTGGGTCAACAAAGTCCTCTTCCCAGCCTCTAGAGCAGGCTCAGCTACAGTCACAACAACATTATTCCACCTGCTGCTCTGGGCTAGGTTATGACTCAACAGAGTGAAATTGCTAAGGCCTCAGACAAATAGCTCCGAGGGAAAGTTATTATTCTATATCACTGCCTATCAATTATTTATAGTTTATAATGCAGCACCATTTGTAATGGGTAATATGTTTTTCTATTGTGTCGTAATATCACCCAACTCATCAGAACAACCACTGGGAAGATGGATTGGCTTAATGCAAACAGCAATACCTGGGGTTTTTTTAACAAGATGTGTGCCCTTTTTACCCAGAAAAGCACCGCTGTTTTAGATAAAATGCATCTCTAAATTCAAAGAGAAAGACAGAATCCACCTTTTCTGACAATTTGATTTGCTAAGAACCAGGGCAGCAACAAGGGTAGGGCAAATGTGTTGCGTTGGGCCTAAAATGCAGAGCAGCTCAACATTTTAGTTGCCAACCCTGTCCTCGCATAAGAGGCAGGGCTTCCTAAATCTCAAATCACGGGAAAACACTAGCCACACTCCAGTCTTGGCCCAGATAAGAAAACTCCCATCTAGAATATATAAACAACTCAAAAAATTAGACGTCCTCATAGCTTAACCACTAACACCTTCACCATCTAAGGGTTCCTAGCCTCTCCCTGTGAATCAAACTCTCACCCTACCTGAGCTCACTCTCAGATCCAAGTTCTGAAAAGCTCTTGGGAGACCCAGGTCTCTTCTCTCTGGACCTGTTTCTTCCTAGGCAAAGCAAAAGATTGCACATAACAATCCACATTGCCCCTTGAAGTTTAACATTTTATAGTTGTAGCCTATATCTTGTAGAATAAATAAGATAATAAAGCAAGAGATAGTGAAGGAGAAGAGGAAAAAAAGGATGAGGAGAAGGTGGAGGGGGAAGGAAAAAGGAGAAGGGAAAAAGAAACCTTGTAAGGTCCAGATAAAAATTCCTTACCACACAAAATGCTATTGTGTGAAGTTTTAAATATTGGAAAAATAAAGAAATATTAACACATGAGCCTACATGTGAGTTCTAGATCTGAGCAGCATCTTCCGCAGTCCTTTGCTTCTGGGATCCATCCTGGCAGCATCTCTTACTGTGCTGACAGCAATGTTACCAAACAGGGTGGAGTTGGTGGGTCGCTGCCTGCTTCTTTGCTGTCTGATCTGAGCACGGCGCAGCATTCTGGGTCTGTGGAGAATATTTCTCTCCCCTGTCTCTTCCTGTCTGCCCTGGCTTGAGACATGCACACAATATTCATGACTGTGTCCTTGGCCTTCAGTTGGAACTCCTGCATCAAAGGAGCAGCCAGGCAGGTAGCCCGAGGCAGCCTCGACCTGGATGTCCTCATTTCCAGGGCCCAGTCTGAATGTCAATGACCCAAATCCCATTACTGCTTTTCTACCACACTCACTACCATGAGTTTTTCATCTCTTCTGATGTTCAGGAAAATATCATTTCCATTTTCAGGAGAAACAACTCTGCCTTTCATTTGAGAATTTGCCAGGCATTGATTTTTATTATTACTGCAAATTCTTTCTCATATTGCATTTTATTTTCATTTTTAAAGCTCATTTATTCATGTAGCTTAAATCAGGGAAAATTTTCTGGCTAACTAGGTGGGTAGATAATTACAGGAGATTCCAAATTTCAAAGATTCTCCAAAGGAAAGAAAGACATATTCCAAGACAGTTTCATATTTAAAAAAAAATAATAGTGCACCCTGTGAAAGACTCAATGGAGAAATGATTACACATCATAAAATTCACTTGGAAGAAGACATGAGAAATGATCTCACTGTGGTCTTTCAGGATGAGCCTTGGAAATTAGGACATGCATGCAGAATACATCGCTGTGGGCCACTAGCCTGGCTCCGCCTTCAGGTACTTGAGGTGTCCACAGAAGGCTGAGCAGAATCATGAAATTCCTTCCTAATGAGCCCAGAGACATGACAGTATAAATGATACTGACAGAAGCAAAAAGGCTGCTACACAAAATAAAAGACAGATACTAAGCAACAGGGAAGTAGATTTTTTGCAAATGGGAAGAGAATCAAAAAAAGGAGAGAAGGAAGGAGAATGTAAAAAAATTAGGAAATGCGTGGTGCATATACCAACTCCCCACAGTGAAAGTAATCGTCATGCATAGCAAACATGCACTAATAAAATAAAAATTAAAAACAAAACACAGAAAGAAAGGCCTGCTGCACAATTCCCAGGCACTCCCCCATGTGAGCCATAACACTGTCCTGTAGGTGGGGTGAACAGCTTCAGGTTAGAGACAAGAGAACTGGGGCTCAGTAAACCCAGCTACCAGCAAACTAGAACCTGGTGAGAGCCAGATTTTCACAATTTTTTCTACCCAGGCCTGACTCATTCTCTTTGTGTGACCCAAGGCTGCTTTCTAATTGGGAAATACCAACCTCAAGGTGTCCGTCTACTACTTATAATGGAAATAATGGTAGCTCCTAGGCTAGGAAATCAATTAATACCTTACGATGTGCTTTCACAATTATCTTCCCACTTGCTTCTCCTAGCAAACTCGGGGAGGTAATATTCCTCATCATTGTATGAATCAAGAGGCTGAGGGTTGTGTTTCAGACACGTGCCAGGCAGCCAGGGACACCTCATCTGGTAGTTTGTCTGGAGTCACATAAACTTGTATTCAAGACTTAATCCTGCCTCTTTCCAACCTTGTGACCTCAGATAAAATGTGTATTTTCTCTACATCTTAATTTTCACATTGACTCACCAAAGGTAAAGAGTACCTGCTGCACAGACTAAGCATATCCATTCAGTCCACAATGGTCCAAGTTGTAGAAATGCAGTAATGAACTAAACAAAAACCCCTGTCTCCATGAGGTGCCATGAAGGAAGATAGATAGTGTTATTACTAGTAACCTTGGATCTGCCCATGCAGTTGAACATTTCTGTGCAACCTTGCTCTGCATCTGAGTGTTCTCAGAAAGTGCATGGCCAAGGGGTTGCCAGCCAGCAAATGAAATGCAGGATTTGGGTGCCAGAGGTGGTATCCAAAGCCAACTGACTCCTCTGAGACCCCTTGGCCTCTCGGGCGTTCTCTGGCCTCTCCACCTTTGCCCATGCTGTCTTCTTTCTACACTCAGCTTTCTTTCCTTCCACTGCTCCATGCAGGTTTCAGACAATGGCACAGGTTGGAAGTCCCTACAGATCCAAGCATTTGGCTTCATTGGAAGAACATCCATTAATGCTCAGAGAGCATCTAGCCCAGCCTCCCATGGTACAAAAGAAGAAGCTGAGGCCAAGAACTGCAACAGTAACCTAACTGCAGAGTTCTGGCCTGTGAGAATAAGAAAACTAGATTAACTAAACCCTAAGGATTATCCCATTACTCTTGCTTTGAGTTCTTTGACAGACACAAGATCTAAGGAAAATCACATATATCTAAGCACGGTTGCTTCTTACTGGCTCCTCCATGGTTATCCCAGCTCCTACTATCCACACTCATGTGCAGCCTGAGTGGTGGGTTTAGAATTTAAACTAGATACAGTGCTTTCTCCACCCAAAGCTCTCCAGGGACTTCCTGCTGTGTCTCACTTTGCCTTGCCCAGCCCCACATTCTCTGACTGTCACTATTCTCTTTGATGTGCTCCTGCATTTCTGGCCTCCTCACTGACTGGCTCCTCCAGTCTCTCCGGCCTCTGTGCCTTTATATGCAGGGCTTTCCCTTCTCAGCAGCAATTGGGATCACTCCCAATGATTCCCACTAGCTCGTATTCACAGCCTGTGTGAAACCCCTCTGCTTGTGTGTAGGCTGGACATAGTGACTTGCTGGAGCACAACAAGGCAAAGGTGAGAGGATGTCTGTCACATGCAAGATTAGGTTGAAAAAGACAGTACCCTCTGTGATCTTGGCGTTCCCTCTCTCTCCCCTTGTTCAGTCTGATGTGCTATAAACTCCCGTGTCACCAGCTGCCACTTGACAGGAACTGAGGGTGTCCTGCCCCCAACAGCCAATGAGGAACCAAGGCCCTCCTCACTGCAACAGCCCTGGAGAAAATGAGCTGTGCCACCAGCTAGGTGATCGAGTGTGACAGCCATTCCATCCCCAATTCAACCATAAACTTCCCAAAGCCCAGGCCAACACCTCAATTACTGCTTATAAGAGACCCTGACCCAGAGGACCTAGCTAAGCCACGCCCTCACTCCTGATCCATAGAAATGGTGAGATAATAAATGTTTATTGCTTTAAGCCATGCAGTTCTTGTGTAATGTGTTACATAACAATCGACGACTAAGACACCATCTCAGAACATTTTCTCTCTTTGTTCTCCCAACCGGGAGTCTTTTCCCACCCAGACTTTCCAATGGCTGGCTCCCTCTTCAGCCCCTCAGCTTAGATGTTGCCTTCTCAGAATTTCTCCCCTGGCCAACTCTACAATCAAACCATTTTTCTATTTTACTATCCACTCTCAACTTGGGGGAAAATTGTGTTTCCTTACTGGGTTACCTGTCGCTCCCACCATAAAGCCAAAGCTCTATCACATAAAAGGAGTAATTTTTCTGATATGTTTATAGCTAAACATGATATGTTTATAGCTAAATTGCAACTCCTAAAACAGAGCCTGGCACACAGCACTCACTCAGTAAATGGGTGCTTAATAAATGAATGAATGAATGAATGAATGAATGAATGAGCAATGCATGGAAAGGAAATGTGAAAGAGACAGAGGGAATGAAGGTTTGAAATGTGAACTTTTAAAGCTTTAGGACAACAGGACAACATTTTCCTCACGATTTGTCACCCCTGTTTGATGGAATACATTTAAGTTTGAAGGAACTCAGGCCATTTCAGAGATCACCTCATAGCTTCATTACTTCTCTGCTTGATTTCCCTGCATACATCAGATGAATTTCTGAGTGACAAAAGATATAATTCTCTTCCTTCTGGACCCCTGTCTCATTTCCTCTTCAGTAAACTACCAAGTTCCGACACATCTCCCCTTCCAAAGGCAGAGTATTTAAAAGATGCCAAAGCTCATAGGGCGATTACAACCCCATATTTACATTTGATAAGTGTCAGTGACTCAATAACAAGTTAATATCCCTTTAAATTCATGTGGTTTTAAAAGTTAAGCAGATGTTTCTAGGTTTAGAGCAAATTGCCAAGTTGTAGAAACTCATTATGCACCTTTGCAAGGTTCTGATTCATTCCTTCCTACTCTCATTTACTGGGTAGCTCACAGCAGCACAGTGAGCTACATCCCCACTTTTCTACAGAAAAGATCATCTCTTCTTCAAGAGCCCCTCCAAGGGAGAAACCTGAGAAATTTGTGTTTACTTTATTCTTGAATGTGCTTATAAATAAGGACATAGTTCAACCCCAAAATGTCAGGATCATATCTAGCACAAGACAAAGACAACCAAATTGGGTCAACAAAGCACAATCTTCCAGCAGCCATTTTGAAGATGCATGCCTACAAACAGTACACAAAACACAGTCAAAGATATCACATGACAGTAATAGCAACAGAAAATATATTTCACCTAAACCTTCAACGATAGGGTTGCTGAAGTACACTGTGGTGTACTTGCACAAAGGAACACTAGATACCCTGTGCACTTGTGTTTTCAAAGTCCTCAGGAAAACGTTTCTGATATCTTGGTAGACGAGATTTACTCAAAGTAAAAGTCATGAACCAATCCTGATTTTACATCGTGCGTCTTCTAAGGTGGACTTTGTCCTCACTCACTCTCTCTTTCTCAATACCTTTTTCTAAGGTGTGTCCTTCCTTTGTCTACATTGCCCTCCCAAAGAATTCTCATTCTTGCCAAGGATGGTTTCTGACATTTCTGATAGACCAGGAGTAGGAAAGAAGAAGACTGAAGCAGAAAGCTACTAAAACTTTAGATAAAATTATTTCTTGCTGTGTATGGTTTTGGGTTTTTGTCTATTGTGGAGGTCATAAATCTTGAGCAAAGCAAAGAGCAGATCAAAAGATAAGCCAGAGAAATGCATTAGACTATACAAAAGAAGCTCGGAATAGAACAAAGGGTTACAGGACAGATCTAAGGAGGCTGAGGATGATTTGGGGTGTGTGGAGAATCTAGAACTTCCTATGCAAGCTGGGAGCATAAAAAAGAATAAAATTTAACCATAGATGTGATCTGAATCCAACTTAACAATACTGGAAAATCCTAAGTAAACATTGTGTTTTCCCCAGTAGTTATCTATGACTAATGGGGTGGTGATTAGGGAGTATAACAGTGCTTGTGTATGGGCCACATGGTGCCTGGGTTATATTAAGTGTGTAGAAGAAAACATTGTGTTCATCTAAAAGGTGAGACCTGAAGACCTTAGCAGTGGTATTTCTTTAGAATGGAACCAGAGTTAGTTTATATTTTGTTCTTTCTTTTTTTGGTTTTTTGGGTTTTTTTTTTTTTTGGGTTTTTTTTTTTTCCGGTACCGGGAACCGAACTCACGACCTTGCACTTGCCAAGCAGGTGCTTTTGCCGCTGAGCTAAATCCCCAGCCCCTTATATTTTGTTCTTTCCCTGAATTTTCTCTAGCTTCCTGATGTAAAAAGTGTGTTATTTATCCAAAAAAAAAAAAAAAAAAAGCCCATATATCCAACAAGTGTGCTATTGTCCATTCTTACAATTTCAGCTGAAGGGATGTTTGATAATGTTTGATACACAAGGCAAAGAGGAAGAGCTTTCTGAGGGCCATGTAAGGAAAGGATTAGGGAGGCATGACTAAAAAACCCCTCCAACTCTGGCCTTGTCCTTGTTGACAGGAGGACTTTTTTGCCAAAGGTAATTTTGTAACTACTAAAAAATAAAAAAGCTGCATGAGGGTCAAGCATGTAGATCAGTGGCAGAGTGCTTGCTGGCATGTGTGAGGCCCTGAGTTCTCAGAGAATCTAGTATGGTGCCTGAGGAGGAGAAGTGACTGGAGAGAGTTTTATTATCCTGAATGTTTCCTTATTTAGTTCCATGCTTACCCTGGATGGACTTTTCCTTTTATGCATAGAAGCATAAAATATAAGGGAGAACACTTTTGACCAAGCTATGTCATTGTATGATTTTCCGAATCTAGAGAAATTTTAAGTCATCCAGTATTGCACTGCATTAGTTCTCCATATTTAAGCAGAGATCACAAAGCACTTATGTGCCTTTGAAATAATATTTATGTCAAATAATTATGGAATAATATTAAGCTAATATTGATGTAACCTTTCTGAGATATTAGGAACTTGTCTAAACTGTCTATTCACATTAACTCTTTAATGTCTCAGTGAAGTGAATGCTGCGACTATAGTCATTGACTCATGACGAAGTAGGAACACAGACAGGCTACAGAAGCTAACAGTGGTAATCTATCTAATCTAAATCAGGTCTAGATTTGAAGTAAGCTACCCTAGCTCCACAGCAGAAATAAGGCAACTATGACTTGAAAGTTAAACACAGCCCAAGGGATTTTATATACCCATAGATTAAAAATTGTTTTTACATTTTTTTTTTGTTTTGTTTCTTTTCCTTTTTGAGACAGGGTCTCACTATGCAGTTCAGGCTGGCTTTGAACTCACTTTGTAGCCCAGGCTTGTCTTGAACTCACAACGATCTGCCTGTCTCAGCCTCCCAATTGCTGGGATTACAGATGTCCACCACCAAGCCCGGCTGTTTTCACATTTTTAAATCAATATATATTAAGTACTTCAATAAGTCTACATAAAATATATAACACTGCCTTTTGCCCTTAAATTTAAAATACATAGTACCTGGCTCTTTACAGAAAAATATGTTATTCCTTGCTGTGTAGTATCTAAACTGCTGTGAAATAGTCCCTCTTATTTGAACTCACTCCTTGTGGTTGCACACACAATCTGCAGCAATAAAATAATTTACTGTAGGTCAGAAAGCTTCATCACTATCTTCTTTCTTTGTGGCAGCTCGTGCCAAGTGTTATGATTTATATCTGAATCTTCCTACAAAGCCTTGTGCACTCATAGGTGGGACTTTTGATTCATAGGAGCACTATCACTAAATGTGACAATAGGAGTTGGGAGGTCATCGAAAGATGAAGGTTATTGGTGTCATGACCTGAAAGTACATGTCTTCCTTACCAGCACCCTTCATCATTCTCTGCTTCCCAGTCACTGCGATATGAGCAGATTTTCCTCTGCCAGGCCACTCCGCCCTGTTGCTTCTTTTTTGGAGCTAGCCAACCATAGACTCAAATGTGAGCCAAAATAGATTTCCTAAATAGTGAGTGTTGGATAATTTTTCCCAGCAATGAGGAAAGAGACTAAGACAAATCATGATATCAGAGAGGTCGGGTTATTATCGTGATGCTACCTGAGTATATGCTTTAGTGGCATTTAGAAGTGGTTCATGGAAGAAATTTGCAAAGGCTTGGAGATGCTCACTAGAGAAGCCCTAGAACATTGTAAACTAATCGTGATGGGAGATTCTTCTTGGGGTGCAGAATAGAGGAATGTTAAAAGTGCAGTCAGTAAATACCAGGATCAGGAGGTTTCAGTTGAGAAAAAAGGACTTCATTGGCTGTAGCACTCTGGCACTGTACTCTAGGCCATGTAAGCTCCAGCAGATAATTTGTCTGCATTGTGCTCATGTGTGAGATTTTTGTAGAAGAATGAAATGGAGGCAGACTAATTACCTGGTAGAGTAAATTTCAAAGCTGCCCAATGTTCAGGATGTAGCATAGGTACTATTTGCTGGTCTTAACCAGGTTTATACTAAAAATCAGGAGCCAAATGGCCATTTAAAAAGCTTTCTGTTTCACCAGAAAGAAAGGGACAGCCAAGTTTTGGGCAAGGAGAGTTTCATTGTTGAAAAGATTAGCACTGAAAGTGAGGACAGTAGGAAGGATGCTTTGAGGGCATTCCAAAAACACAGCAAGATCTTACTCTTTACTCTACAAAGTTCATTCAGGACCAGCTAGCAAAGTGTTTCCCAGCGTTGATCCATTCGGGCATGCAGAGACCACTCCAACCATGATTCAAGGAGGCCTGGCTACTTTTTAAACTGGTAACATACCTTGGCATTATCTCTAGGGTGTTGGCTTTACAAGCATGCAGAGTGCAAGGGTTTGGGGATCAGGGAGGTTTCCACCCATATTACAGAAGAGTTCCTAAGAGCCCAGGCAGTGTGCTCCCAAGGATAGTGTGTGAAGCTGTAAGAATGAAATCACAAGTGCCTTAGAGACACCAGAGAGTTGGAGACACCAGGAATGTGAACCATTTGAGGAAAATTATAGGCAATGCACAAAGCCAGCACCAGAGAGATGAAATAAGAACTGCAGCCACTGGCAAAGCTGCAGGGGCAGGGCTACCCAAGCAGTTTGGAGCTCAAATCTGGCCACATCTTTCTGGGGATGCTGGACATAGATCTACAGGATTTAATGTTTTCCCTGCTGGATTTCAGTGATGTTTTGGTCTCACTGCTTTCTAATCCATATCTCTCACTTTTGGAATGGTGGTGTTTAGTCTGTGTCATCGTAAGTTAGCTATATTTAACCTTTTTATTTTTACAGGGGCTCACAGCTGAATTTGCTTTGGGTTTCAGAGAAGCTTTGGACTTGGACTCTTCAACAATGCTATCACTGTTAGGACTTTTGCAACTTCTATAGATGAACTAAAGGCATTTAGGATAAAGAGATAGACATGAAACTTTTGGGAGCAAGGGGCAGAATGTAATGGTTTGTATCTGGAATGCCCCCAAACCCTCAGGCAGGAGTTTTGAAAGGTGTTTGAATCACATACAGGTAAATGAAGCATTTAGAACGCCAAACAATCACAACCAAAGTAAAACTACACCAAGACATATAATAGTCAAGTTTCCAGAACTCCAGCAAAAGAACAAAATATTAAAAGCTGCTAGAGAAA
>NW_004955461.1:2462590-2482169 GCF_000276665.1 Chinchilla lanigera
AAAAAAAAAAAAGAAAGGTGTTTGAATCATGGGGGTACCATAGCTAAATATGTTAGGAGGTGAGGCTAGGTCAGAAAAGGCTGGTCACTGGTGGTATAAGCTAGAAGAGTATATCTCCCTCCTTCTCTCCTTTCTCTGTTCCCTGCTTTTTGACCTCCATGAGGTGAGCAGCTTTTACCTTGCCTTGCCCCTTTGCTATGCCATGTCTCCTTTGAAGGTGACCAAAAATGGACTGAAAATGTGAGGCAGAATAAACCTTTCCTTCTTTAAATTGTGGGTGTTGGGGCTGGGGATATAGCTCAGTGGCATAAGCCCCTACTTGGCAAGTGCAAGTTCGTGAGTTCAATCCCCAGTACAGGGAAAAAAAAAAACAAACTGTGGGTGTTGCGTATTTTGTCCAGCTATGAGGAAAACAACTAAAACACCAAGTAACATATGTGGCAATGTACACAGGTATGGCCTACTAATCAGTGGCCACTAATGCTCTGGGCACTCAGGGGCCACCATTAAATGTCACAAGTGTGTAGGGAAGCACAATACGAGAAGAAACTACATTACCTTGGATACTTACTATCAAAATTTCCAGAAATCATACATTAAGAACTATCTAAGTCTTTAAGTAGATAAATACTCAGCCAAATTATGTTCTAATTACTTACCAGGTCAACTTGAGAAAGATGAATCAGTCAAACACTAATCCAATCCAATCCCTGTGAGTCTTTGGGAAAGTGTCTCACTCAATCTGTGCATTTACTTCCAGGGGGACTGGCAATGGCATGTACCTCAGACAGACATTGTAAAATTCTGCCTCTTTTGGAGTCTTTTTAAAAGTTTTTTGTTTTGAGAAACTCACTAATATACTTCTGCTAGGAATGAACAGCAGCAATTGACATTCTAAGTAGGTATCAATCACCTTGGGGTGGAGGACCAAACCTCCATAACCCACCCCTTCCAGGAAAGTCCTTGTCTGCCCAGGTACACTCTCTAGGTGACTTGTTTCCCTATTTGATCTCCATTTAATCAATATAACCCTAGTGACTATACTTGTTAAATACTTATTGGTTAACCAGATGTTTGTCCTGCCTCACAGCCATCCTATAATTTGCCATTGGATCATTATCTAAGTGACTATACTTGCAATCTTGCTGATTGGTTATAATTCTGTCCTGCCTTAAGCCCGCCTCACCACATGGACTTTGGTTCAATAAAACACCCTTGAGAAGTGGGGTTTGTGGGCAACCCACTTTCCGGGACTGCTTCTGCCTCTCTTAGACAGAAGCTTTCTTCCTACTCTTAAAAAAAGTTTTCTGTTTTGTAGTGCTAGGGTTGAATGAAGATCTTTATGCATACTAGGCACCCTTAGGCCTTGTCATGGGGTTTGACTGTTAATAGATATTAAGATAATAGATACTAAGTAGCTAGCATCTTAAGTAGTTGAAACATGCTAAACTCAATAAATGACTGATATTGCCATTATTCCCCAAGACTTTCTGGTGAAAAAAGGAAACCTCTGTACAATAGTGTCACAAGCTATGATCACCTTATTTGCACTAAGATTTTTCACTTAAAAAGTGTTTTTCTGAGGAGTGTTTCCTAAGTTACCCCAACTTCTCTAAGGGCATCTATGACTCAAAACTGTTAGGAACCACAGCTTGAAACTATGCAAACTATGACAGATCCCTGAAGATTCACAGGAGAAAGAGATGTTTGCCTGCATGCATGATTGCTCAAAGGCCATGAACGCTCAAAAGGCCACGACTGCTCAAAAGGCCACTACAGAAAGATGTCAGGTGACTCTGCTCTGTCCTCTGTTCTCTGAACACACTCATCCTATGCTCAAGTATTCAGGGACAGAGAAAGAAGCAAGGATGAAGACTGTTTTACTGCTGTGGGGCGCTTCCTCAGAGAGACCAGCTATAGACAGCTTTATAGATACTATAGATAGCTTTCTGTAGCTATAACAAAATACCTAAGACTGGATCCTTTTTATAATAAAAGATATTTTTTTAGCTCAGTGTTAGAGTCTGAAAGCCAAGAATGGAGAAAGTCCATCAGTTCAGCTCTGATGAGGGCCTTCTTGGCAACATCATATCACAGTGGAAAACATCATGATAGCAGTGCACGGTGAACGTGAGGCACTGGAAGTCAGACAATGGAGAGGGGTAAGGCTTACTTCTTTTTAAAGAGAAAAAACAATAACAACAAAGTCAAAAAAAATAACAACAAAGTCAAACAACAACACAAGAACAATAAAAATGATACAGAATTTCAAAATAAGATGATAGGAAATTAAAAATGGTTGTTATATTATGTATTGTTACCTTCAATGGTGTTGTTCAGATTACCAGATGTAAGAATGCAAGATTGATCAAACAATTAAAGAAAATAAAAAATAATTTAAAAATTTACCATACTCATAAGTGAAATAAATCAGACACGCTGAACCTCTTCAAACCATTAGAGTAGGCTCTCTCCTGGGTGAGATGATCACCATCCTCTTGCTCTGCAAATTCACCCTATTGTTCTTTTCTCATAGTTGTCCCAGACTTACTTATATATATACTTATGTATCATCTTTACATACAATTTGAATACAGATGTAAGGGCAAGAACTTAGGTTAATTGCTGATATCCACAGCATTTGACTCAATATAAGTGATCACTGAATAAAAGAATGCCCCCTAGAAATTTTCAACCCAGCTTGTACATAAGCAATAAAAGGCAATTTGAGAGTCTTATACTAGTAATCTCAAGTATCCTGCTCAATAAAGCTTGCCTAGATGCAGCTAAAAGGGGGCATCAGAAGATATACTAGGGATGTTCTGCAGGGAAACAGAAAGAGTGAAGCACCCAGTGAACACCCAGTGAGAACTGAACGTGCAGCATGCAGGATGTTGTGACGTCTGAGCTTCTTCATTCTGACAGCTGCCACTCTTGGCCAGTACAGCTCCTAAGAGTACTTATGAAACCGAACTTCTGGTTTAAAGAAAGGACAGAGTATCTGAACTGAGTCTGTCATAAAAAATAGTCTGGACATTTTTTTTATTCATTCATGCAACAAATGCTTATTGAGCATCACTATGCCTTAGGCATTGGAAATTCAGTTGTGAAAAAAACATAAATCTTTATATTTTTGATGTTCACATGCAAGTGTAAAACTTCAGAGAACTCTCCCTCCTCCAGTCCCATCCTCCATAGCTCCACAATATCTAGCTTAATCAATTTTTCAAGAATCATTTTAGCATAACTGAATGCACATACATACCCACTCATTTACACTCAAGGTTTCAAACACTTCATTGTATGGTATACAGCAGTGCTACTCAACCAGGATCCTCCCCCACAGGACACTTAGTGATGTTTGGAGACATTTTTGCTGTCACAGTGTGGAGGCGGTGCTACCAGCATCTAATGGTCAAAGGCCAAGAAAGTGCTAAACAACCTACAATGCAGAGGACAGCTCATGATGACATTTATCAGCCCCCAAGTTTCATGAATGAGGACATGGGGAAAGCCCCAATCTATAGTCACAATTTAGTATATAGATCCCAGCAGCTGTATAGTTTACCTAGATTTCCTTTAATGAAGGAATAAAAGAAGGAAAAAAGACATGGTAGCCCATGTCTTCATCCAGTCAGGATTTTTTTCTCTGCCTGTAAATACATGCTTGTGTCTCTGTTTTGCAAGCACAGGAAATAAGAATCATAAGCTGCCTTGCTCCTTTCACATCAAATTGAAAGGGAGAGAGAGAGAGAGAATGAAAGAGCGAGCAGGAAAGCAGCACCTTCATAAAGAGCTATAAGAGACATTGGAGTTCTCTGGATGTTCAGAACCTTTTGAAGTCTTTCTTATACCTGAAAAATTGCCCACATCCCCAAGGTAAAAGCAAGACAGCCTCACTCCTCCATCCGTCTTTGCAAGGCTTGGCCTCACCCTCACCAATAATAATCAGTAAGGGATTCTCTCAGAAGTGAGCAGGCTGGAGAGCAGCTGCTGGAGGGAAATCATTTTCTGGCTTGAAATGATAGTGGTGGCCAGTTTCCAGGAGCAGCAGATGTGGGATTTCCAGCATCTGGAATTCGTGGAGTGATGTGTGGTCTCTGTCCTCAGTGGGATGGGGTCTTTACTGAAGCATTCTTATAATGGGGTTTGGAGCCTCTAACTATGACTCTCTAGCACTCTCAGGAACCAGGAACACTGTCTAGCATTCTCCAATCCATTCTCTTTTTTCTCTGAAACTGCTAAAACAATTCTGTTTGTACTGTCTAATAAACATAAATAGAAAAAATATTCACAGTCACTCCAAAATCTGCGATAGGTTTACATTCATTTAAATCGTATTTATTGACTCACATCATTCATCTTATTTTGGGGTGCAAATCCCCTCAGTTGTCACTAGGACAATAAACATCCTGTTGTACCTTACATGAAAAAAATTCTACAAAGCTGTAATAATGTCCCCAATGGCAAAAAAAGAAGCCTTATTCTCTGCCCTATAAAGGTAGCCCATGTCTTCATCCAGTCAGGACTTTTTTCTCTTCCTGTAAATACGTGCTTGTGTCTCTGTTTTGCAAGCACAGGAAATAAGAATCATAAGCTGCCTTGCTCCTTTCACATCAAATTAAAAGGGAGAGAGAGAGAGGGAATGAAAGAGTGAGCAGGAAAGCAACACCTTCATAAAGATTTTAAAGCCAGACTGCCTTTGAGGGGCCTTGTAAGTTAAGTGCCTTAAAGGCCCAGCTTGCTGAGGATCAGTCCTACACAGTAAAAGAGGACAGACAGAGGGTACATACAAGGTGCATCATTTCCCTCTCATTTTTGCCACCTTTTGGGGAAATTAACTTGCCAACTGCCCCGTTCTTCTTTTGCTGGGAGAGAGAATTCTAGGATTAGAATTTTTCCCACTGTTCATGAAAAAGCAGAACAATCCCAAAAATGCTGTGAAACTGTACAGAGTTAGTGCTATAGTAACAATCCAATCACCCAAACAATAGGTCTAAAATCACATCTTACTCAAAATAATGGCAACCATTTACCTTTTGTCTCGTATGTGCCAGATACTACTTTACATCATCTAATCTCAACTGTAATACTTTCAGGTTTATAATATTTATGGATTAAGATGCAGGGGCTCCAGAAGTATGCATGATTTTTGTCAAGGTCTCAGAGCAATGTATTAGTAAAATTTGTCTGGAATTAAGACTAATTGTCTTTTAGTTCAACCACAAATGGTCTCCAGCCTCCAAACTATCTCTTCCATCTTCTGTTTATATACATGAATGGAAACACCACCCTGCTAGCCAAAGGATCTATACATGCACCATCTTTCTATCATCTCAGCACCAATTAAAATGCTTCAAAAATAGAGACAGGTCAGTGAAGGCTTTTCAGATGAGATGCAGTTTCCTTTCTTTACACTGATACCAAATAAACATGTGTTTTTATGTGTTCACTTTACTTTTCTAGGTTCTAATTTTGGACCAAAAGGCTTGATAGAACCTTACAAATATTTTGTTGAAAATTTATTTGTTTGACACACTCAGCCACCTTATCTTTGACAAAGGGGCCAAGCATGTTCACTGAAAGAAAGATAGCCTCTTTAATAAGTGGTGCTGGAAGAATTGGCTTTCTACATGCTGAAAAGTAAAACTAGACCCAGTTCTATCACCACACACTAAACTAAAGCCAAAATGGATCAAAGATCTAAATATTAAAACAGATACACTAAATCTACTGGAAGAGAAATTTGGTAGAAATCTTCAAGGGTTAGGCAGAGATTTCACGAACAAAAACCAAACTACACGAGAAATACTTCAAAGAATAAACAACTGGGATCTCATCTTATTGAAAAGTTTTTGCATGTCACAAGAAATCACTAATAGGGTAAAAAGAAAACCCATGAATTGGGAAAAAATTTTAGGCAATTGTCCCTCGGACAAAGGACTTCTATCTAGAACATATAAAGACTTTTAAAATATCAGTTCCCCAAAATTCAAAGACTCAATCCAAAAATGGACATCTGAGATGAATAAAAACTTCTGAGATGAAGAAATACAAATGGCAAATAAATATATGGAAAACTGTTTAACATCATTGGTTATTTGAGAAATGTAAATTAAAACAACACTGAGAACCCATGTTTATGGCAGCACAATTTATCATAAGTAAATCTTGGAACAACCCAAATGCCCAACCACTGAGGAATGGATAAAAAAGATGTGGTATTTTTATACAATGGAGTATGATTCAGCAATAAAAAAAGATAAACTCGAGGCTTTTATAGGTAAATGGATGCAACTAGAGACCATAGTCATAAGTGAAATAAATCAGACTAGCATGTATAAACATCATATTGTCTCCCTAGTGTAAGAAACTGAAAGAGTAAATAAAACCCAAAAGGTATAGTAGATATTGCAAAAGGGAAAGTAATTACTCAAAGAGAAGGAACAACTGGGAGAAGGGAAAGGAAAAAAGGAAGAATGGAGGGAAAATATATATATATATTTATATACAAGGATATCTGGGATAATTGTACTGCTGATGTCTCCTGGCTACTCGAAGCAACAATTAATGCTTAAATTTTTTGATTAATTTTACATGCTTATATCTGGTAATCTGAACAACTAATTTGAAGACAACAATATGCAATATAACAACCATTGTTGAATTCCTACCATCTCGTTTAATGAAGCTCTGTATTATTTCTAATGTTTTTGTTTATTATTTTTTATTCTCATTAATTGTTTGTTCAATCTTGCATTCTTACATCTGATAATCTGAGCAATTTCACTGAAGATAACAATATGTAATACAACAATCATTGTTAATTTCCTATCATCTTGTTTTGAAATTCTGTATCGTTATCATTTTTATGTTGTCTTGTTTCTGTCTTTATTATTATTTTATTATTTTTTCTCTTTAAAATAAAATAATTTATTTGTTTGATATGATGCTTTTTAGTGATATTATGTATATGTTCCCCAAGCACATACCAAACAAACACACCCAGGTAAGTACATGCAAACTTTACTAAATGGTTTTAGCCATTACTCAATACATAAAAACTTCCTGCCTCTGAGTAATTGGTACAAATAGTCTGTCTACCACGAACTGCTCATCATGTGCTTTGTCTAATCTTGAGCTCACAGTAAGAAGTAAGAGAGCCAGGAAAGGGAACTGCATTAAATCATGTTTGCGCTTTTCCTAAATAAGCGTTCTACCCTTCCTTTTCTATAGGAGAGAGCTATCTGTCCCCTTCCTTTGGCATGTGCTTCAGTGCCTCCAGGGAGGGGTGTAGTTTCCTGTATTGTTGACAGTGGGTTGGTCATGTGTTTTGCTTAGGCCAGTAGAATGTGAGTAGGAATAATGGTGTGTGCCATTGTGTTTTGAGCAGAATCCATAAAATGATTGCTGGGATCAGCTCTACTTCCAGCTGTTTTTCTTCTGACATGAACCTGGCATGCTCTGCATGAAGGCTGATGCTTTGCCTTTGACCACAGCTTCTCTCAAGTTGTCAGATGGCATGAATGAGAACAAAATCTTTCAGACTGTAAAACACTGAATAATAGGAATCCCTTGCTACTGTAGCATAACCTATCAAAGGCCAACTGATAAAGGAAGTATGTCCTAGATATTGTTACTTGTTATTCTTCAGAGTAGTTGAGTTCTATGAAGTTTCCCTAGAAAATGAATTAACAAACACTGAACCATTGTTCCTATATGAAATATAGAGTCGTGTTCCTGTGAGTTCCTGCTCACATTTCAACTAAGCAATACTTAACTTTGATTTCTGTGTATTTCTGCTTAATATTTGTTGCTGACTTATTAACATGAAATTTGTGACCAAAAGCCCTGTAACTCATGCCTGAATGAAGCTTATCTAATACATGCATATTCTTCATAAGGCAGTTCATAGCTTCTTGCATGTAGGAACACTAGGCAGCTCTGTGCTTGTGGGTTTATTTAGACAACAAAATAACCAACCAAAAGCACAGAAACTCAGCAACATGGCATTAAGTTGACTGTAAACGAGAGAGCTGCACAAGAAAACAGAGTCACCTAGTTCATGCAGGAATGTGTATGTGGGCTGACCCAAAGCTTTGCCACTATGTACATGTCCAAGAGTGAGCACAAAGGCACTGTGAGTGTGGAGTTGGGAAGGCAAGTGGGTGAGTTCACAAGAAAGGAATGCATGAATGTTGAAGACCTACTACACTCATACATACTATATCGCTTAATGCTTTAACAGTCCCATGAGATGAGTATTTTATCACCTTGTACAGAAAATTAAAACTCAGAATCTAAATGTGAAATAACACACCCAGAGTCACAGCTACTTAATGGCAAACCTGGGATTTAAACCAGCTCTGTCTAGCCTGAAACCCACACGGTTGTCATTTCGGATGCACCACTTCACTTCTTAGAAGAGGGGAAGACTCTGTGACACCAACTCTCAACTTTTCTGCCTGATTTCAAGGTTCTGCTTGGTCTGATTCATCATTTCCTTTCCTGCCATCTATCCCTCCAATTCTCCTCCCATCCCACCCTTCCTCTGCAGAAATTCTACCCTGTTTATCCTGCCCTTCTTCTCAGCACCACACTTACAATGCTCTTCGGACAGGTGTCTGGTCCACCCTGATTAGAAACTTGGTGATGATCCAGTCCAACCTTTGCTCTCAGCTCAGACCTAGAGAAAAGTAGTGACTTTGCCCGGTTCCATAAGAATCAGAGACAGGATTTGAACCTGTTGACCTTGGTGCAGTTATCCTTGGGGTTGTCTTAATTTCCTCCCAACCTTAAAAAATGGGCTTCAATCTCACAGTAAGAAAATGAGGCAGGGGAGGGGTGGGAAGAACGGCAAAAGCCAAGCAATAGCATTCAAAGAAGCTTTCAAGCCATTTCAAAGGGGTTGAGGAAGGAGACAGGGCTGATGACTGAAACAGTCCAGTAAGCCATTGCATAATAACAGCATGGAGCTTCTAGTCTTTGAATTTATACAGCTCCTTTCATCTCTGAAGCTCAAGGCTCCTTACAGACATTATCTCATTCTACGCTGAACACCAACAGAGGCCAATTGCAATTGTACCCATTCTGTTGACCAAAAAATTAAATCTCAAAAGCAACAAGAAAGTTTCCCAGGCTCAGAATATAGGTCAGTATTAGAGGGCTCACGAAACATGGGCAAGGGCCAGGGTTCAATCCCCAAGAGTAGAAGAGAAAAGAGAGAGAAACAGAGACAGTGATTGGAGAGAGAGAGAGAGAGAGACATTGGAGAGAGACATTGGAAAGAGACTGATTCTCAGGATAAGGTAAAGCAAACCTTACTCAGCAAAACCAAAGTCAGCGCTTAGAACTAAGAACAAAACTTACCTTTTCAAATAGCATCCTTAGTCACATAAATAATTACCTATAAATGAAACTGAGGCAGAGGACAGTAGAAGACTAGCATTTATTGAAAATGTGCCCTGTGTCAAGTACCTTACACAAAAGTTGTTATTGATTCTTGCCATCTACCTTGTGAAATAAGAATTATTATCCTTATTCTAAGGAAGGATACTGAGGCTAAAGAAGTTTACATAAGAAAGTGTTCCCAAAAGTGGTGATTAGCAGACAGAAAATTTGACTATAAGTCTTCAAATTTTGTACCACTTATAAAAATGCAAAAACACCTGATATTTTCAGAGTACTGGCTTTGGCCCAGTGGGCATTTAAAGAACCAGAAAAGAGCACGTCACAAGAATTTATTGGAGACAGAGACCAAAAGATCATGAAAGCACACTCTCCAGGAATCTACACTCTACTTGAAGATAAAAAAGAAACAGAGAAAGAACAATTCAGAAGCTTGTGTGTTAGGTTCAGCACCATTTATTGGGTGCCTTCTGTGTGCTAGGAACCATGCTCTTTCTGGAGATCCAGTCAGAAGCAGACCTCCTGTCCTTGCCTTTTGGTAGCTCACTGCGCATGAGTAGCATCAGAATCCAAGGAGCACTGCGTATTTAACAACTCAGAACAGTCACAGGAGAACAGGCAGGACTTCAACTTCCTGTGTTTTGTTAAAATTTGCACAAATTCCACGTCTTACTCTATGACATATCAAAGTTCTTGTTAACATTAATGCATGTTATCTAATAATTCAAATTAATTTTCTAGCCTTTTTTCACCAATTTTTCAAGACCAGTAGAGACTTCAAGATGTTTTCCAAGTCAATTTCAGGAGCATGAAATAACTACTAATGCACAAAAAGTATGTAGAAGCTTAACTGAGAAGTGTCTGGTACATCATAACTGTCCAAAAATTCCAGCAAGTCCACTTTTCTTCAATGTCCTCAATATCTACAGAGTACTGCTAAGCACTGCACGGAGTGCTGAAGAAACAAAATCAAATAATGGTGGAGTAGAAGAGATAAACTCAAACCATCTCTATCTAACGCAGCTAGAGCCATTCCCAAAAGAGCTACAGAGAACCAGGAAAGGACAAGAGAGGAAACGAGCTCTGACTGACAACCTCTGTATTCCTTTCATATTTGGGCAGTTTCCACACAGTACATGTTTTTGGTGGGCAGAGTCACATATCTTTGGCCTGAGTCTTGTACATATTTCTTCCGTGCAAAGCACGTGACTGCAGCTGGCTTCACAGCCCCATATCAGGGCCCAGACAGGGGAGAGCTATTCTCTGGATCCAGTGCCTAACCTTGTTTTCCCACAGCCACTCCCATCACTGGTCCATCCTTTGCCCCATCTCTCGCCCTGGCTGTGCTCTTTGCCAACTCCCACAGCAGTGGCCTCTCTCATGGACTGAGCAAAGAGAGTTTCCCCCATTGAGATCTGTGATTTCTTCACCCTTGACTTCTCTAGGACTTAAGCCTCCTACTTTTAGGGTTGGAATGGCAATAGCCAAAAGAGAATCTCCTCACACTAACAAGGATATGGACCTGCTGGCTCTTTACTCCTGCCACTGCCACAACCTGATAAACATAAGAAACAGCAAATGAAGCATCACATTTTATCCCCAAACCCTTTGGTTTTCCCTGCTCATCATGAACCTGTCCCAAAAAATTGGTCTTTCTGCACTTGGCACTGTCATTTAATTCAGATTTAACTAGCATTTATTAAGATCCTACTGTAATCTCTCATGTTTACAAATACTGGTTAATGTATCCCTGCATAGCTGTAGGAGGTAGATAATTGTTGATATTTTACAGATAGCTCCCCGGAAGCCTGAAGAAAATAAATTACCAGCTTTCATCTTTCCAAAACAAGTCTCCAAACTCTAATTCTAATGCTATTCTTTCTCAATGGTGTTGACCAAACTTCTGGATGATGTGGCAAGATTGACAGGTGGAGAAAGAAATGCAAGTATATGCACACTTTTCTTCATTCTAGGAACCCAGGGCAAAAACCACTGAATCAGAATCTCTGGAGATTCTTAGTTAGCCCAGCTGTTGCTGCCAATTGGAATTTATGAGCTACCAAGGGACACCGCAGGAAATTTCTTCTGAAACAAATTCTTTTTGACCATACAGAGTGGGCAGTGATGCAGAGACTGTAAAGGAGAAGATACCCTTTCCTAAAACGTCCTCCTTCCCTGGTCTTCATTCTTTGCAAAGGCAGGAGCCAAGATGTCAGGAAACACATGATCTGCCTGTGACAATTAGCTCAGCACACACTCATTTGCTCAGCTGTGTCCTGCATTAGTTGGTGGGGCTACTGCAGAGCAAGTTCCTGTGCTGTCTCCTTGTAAAAGATAATGATGATGAAAATGGGGCCACAACTAGGGAAGTATTAGTGCAGAGATACATGAAAGGTGCTAAGGAAGAGAGAGGTTGGGAGGCCCATAAAAGAACAAAAATTGAAGAGAAAGAATTTCTGTTTATGTCCTTGAGAAGGAGGCATGGGAAAATCTGAGAGGAAAAGAAATTCAGGTAAGCCCAGTGACTGGGAAACATTACTTGTTTTGTTTTTTCTTCTTGCTGCTTCCCTTGACACAGGAACACATTAACAGGATAGAAGAGATTCCTGAAGGGCTATGACAAGTCAAGAGAGTGTCTGGCTTATTTTTATTCATGGAATTTTGAATGATTTGAAGATTTTCCCCAGCCTTTTCTATCAACATTAGTTCAATCGCAAATTCAGTCTGGTTGAGTCATCCTCAGAAATCATAAAATTGTCCTACTACAGAAGCAAGGACCTGACACCAATAAACCCTCTCCTTATTCCCAGAGGATCAGAGTGAGTCCCCATGAGGGGAAATGCTAGGGTTGGCACCTCACAGACACAGGCTATCAGCTCTTCTAACCACCACAGTTATGGTCCCAGGAACTGTGAAGGAGAATTCTGTCTCCTACTCATCCTCAGACTCCTTCTTCTTCCACGCTGGAGCTGGGAGCTCCTTTTTCTTCTCCAGCCTCCAGCAGCACTCGGTGTGGCTGATGTTTTCTCCTTTACCCTGACTCACTATGCGAGAGAACGCTACAGCCAGAAACAAGCTTTCTTCTCACCACCCCACCCTGATGAA
Source organism: Chinchilla lanigera (assembly GCF_000276665.1). NCBI lineage: Eukaryota > Metazoa > Chordata > Mammalia > Rodentia > Chinchillidae > Chinchilla > Chinchilla lanigera. Next base: position 2,475,104 of record NW_004955461.1, read on the forward strand.
CTTCCTACCACCCTGAGGAGGTCTCCCTTTTCTCCATCAGTATTTCTCTCGGGAACTGGGAGGCTAATATCCTCCGTTCATCTGCACTCTCCATCACAATTTCTCTAAGGGGCCAGCTCATCCCCTTCCAATCCACCTGCACCTTCTGGTGTATCCATCTAAAATATGAATCTGGCCACACGCCTTTCTTGGCCATCGTTCTCCATCTCTTTCCCTTGCTTGGTACATATGACAGCCTCAAGCTTCAAATGACACTGGGTTCAAGAACCCTCTACATCTCTCACATTGAGCTGCTTGAGGAAATACCCTGATTGTTTTTAATTGCTCCCTTTTTTTCCTTCATGGCATTTTCCGTGCCTATGACAGGATTCCTCCCTATCAACACCTGGAGATCTCCCACTGAACTCTAAGCCCCTAATTGTGCCTGTCTTTTGCCAGCTATGTGTCTAGGAGCCAGTTTAATACTTAGCAAACAGACAAGTGTTCAAAAATCCATGTTGAACTAGTGAGTGAGTAGAGGGACGAGAGAATGAACAGACTCTTAGTGAGCCCGCATCATTACTGTGCGGTCTCTGGATGCCTAAGCTCAGTGCTGTACTCTCTTCTCTATGTCTCCCAGCAGGTCAGATAGCTCCTGGCTCACACCCTTCTCTCTCATGTGGACTGGGTGCCAGCCCCCACCTTGGGCACATAGTCTGTGTCATTATTTCTGTGTCAGCAGCACATAAGAGTCACAAAATACATAATTAACCAACAACTTAAGTTAAGGGACTTTTTTTTTACATCTTCTCACCTCCTTCCACGACTTTATATGATTCTCCCTTTCTTACCTTCAAAAAATTCCACACATCACTCCTTCACCCTAGTACTGCAACCTGAAATGCCTTTCCCTGAACACTTTCCTCTGCCTATTCAAATCCCATGCTCCTCACACCTATTAAAGCCCATTCTCCCCACCTTGCTCGGTGTTCAGCAATGTCCCTCTTATGACTTCCAAGTCACATTAGTGTCCCTTTGGCAACAAAAAGGGGAATCACCAAAGGTGAATACCACCATGAGTGACAGGTGCTTTAAACAGGATGTATTTTAAATATATACATTTTATAACCTTCTCTGCATGACTTAGAAAAATAAGAAACTGAGGCACAAACGGGTTGAGCACCTGCATTAAAGTTGGGTAACTTGTCAGTGACAGAGCCAGTATTTGAACTAGGCCACTGTTTATTCATTCATTCATTCATTCATTCATTTATTCACTGAACAAATATTTATGGGGTCCTTGTGTGGTACCACTTCTAGACTCCAGCACTTCAGGGTGGAACCGTGCATTTGGCAGACATAGGCAATCCTGCTGCTTAGCCAGTGTGAAGGCAGACAAAGGAAGGGAGCCAGAGGGATTACAAAGCAACTGACTCTGAATCAGGAAGGGGTAAAGAGTGGGGAGACAAGTTTCAGTTTCAGGTGAGAGGTCCAAAAGGAAAAAAGCATTTAGGGAGTAGCTTCCCTCCTCCAGGGCTCTAGTTTGAATGAATTCCCTGAACTTGAGAGCGAGTGTTGAGACTTGTTTTATTGGTATTTACAAAAGTAGGTTTTAAAGGCTCAGCGATTTTCAGATTCCTTGTGGATGTGTCATGCTCATCTTTCATTCATCACATCGAAGAGGTCGGGGAAATGAAAGCCCAGCTATTTTCAATGCAGTGGCTGAGATTCCAGTGGATTTTCCACTGTAGGACTAAGGCAGCAACAGTGGACAGGGGCTTATCCTAAGCCTTCCATCTCCTGGGAGGTAGTATCACTGGCCTTTGCAGGATTTCTTCTAACAGGGTCAGCACTCAGCAAGACCACCTGCATCTGAAATCCCACTGTACCTGCGCCCGCTCCTCAGCAGGCCACCAACTCCTCACAGGCAGGGCGAGCCCAGTGCTGGGACTGGAACTTAGCAAGGTGCTCAGCAAGAGACTGGGAGAAGCAATAGAGGGAGAAGAGAGGAAAAAGAGGAAAGAAACAGAAAGAACAGTTGTTTATTTGGCATTCCACAGGATAGTATGAATGCAATGTACTTAAGAGACCTGAGTTCAAGTTCCAGTCCTGACGGTGTTTGTCCGTTGCTGGGTAGATCATGCAGACACACAGGGTCTCAATTTCTTATCCTGGGAAACAGAAATAAGAGTGCCTATTTAATCAGACCACTGGGAAAAATAAGTCAGCTAACATGTTAGGTAATGTTTCATAAATGTGCCCTACTGTATGACTCCAGAATGTTCTTCTGGTTCAATAAGAAGGAAATACTCCTAAGACTTCAAGGATTTACTGACAGATGTGGAAATTATAGGCTTTTGCCAGAATGTTGCTGGCTTTTTATGAACCATATTCATTTTTGAGATGCTTCAGCTGACTAGTCAGCCCATTCCTTAGAAGGCTTGGTAGGTAAATCAGATGTGCTGGACATAGATCAGGAAAGAAGAGATTCTAACTCACTGCCTTCAACACTGACACCGTGTTTGATGGTTCTAAGTTCTGTTGCGTCTACCAACCTTTACTGAGTGCTTAATGCTTGCAGGACATTCTGAAGTATGCACAAGAGACTGACAGCAATGCTGATTAAGATTTGCCTTGTCATGTAAAATGGTTATAATGTACCTTGCTTCCTTCACTTTCCTCACATACCAAATAAAAGAATTGGAAGAGATATCTTCAAGATGCTCCAGAGGGTGACCTTTCACATTTCATAATAATCTAAGCTAAGTTTCAGAGTAACTATGATTATCTCCTTCTGTATGATTCTTCTGAGAAAAAGCTCTCTGCTAGTTAACGAGCCAAGCCACAATTTCTTAAAATAATCCCAAAATTTCTATTTGTGCCCCAGAAATCCTCAGTGGATGTCTTCTCCAAACAATAACATTTATACAATTCACAAATTACTTCTTAATATATTTGCTTACTTGATCCTCCCTACGGTCCTGCAGAGTAGTACTATTAGGCCCAGAGATCATTTAATCTTAAAAGGATTAAATTATTTACAACACTGATAGGAATTAGCCGAGCCTGGGCATAAAACCAGATTTTCTGTTCCTACACATAATTTCTTCCATTCCCCCCACCCTCACAAGTGCTTTCGAGACCAACTGATGGAGAAGCACAGGCTCAGGGGAGCAAGATTTAACTGAAGAAGCTGAAAAGACTTTTCCAAAAAACTGCAGCTCCCCATGAAGCCTTGGAATGGGTTAAGTCCTCCCTGGCTTGGTCCCAACAGACATTAAATTCACCTGTGCTTGCTCTGAAATAAATCAGTGTCCCTTTCTGCTCTGCTGTTGTCTGGAAATAATGCAAATGCAATGGGCCTGCACTGACATTGTGCTTCCCTCAAAGGATAGGCATAATAAATTGTCCCTTAATACTGTTAAAGAGACATTTTCCTCTTACTCAGGAGCTTTTGAGGTTGGGTAGGGCTAGTCACCCAGGGAGGAGGACATGTGTCTTGTCACTGGGCCAGGTTATTCACGTGGCTCACCACATTACTAAGTTCAAGGATGCTCTTCCTGGCCACAGGACTCACTGGTGATCTAGATGGGTTTCCTCATTTGTGCTTTGGATTTATTCATTATATGTGTTTATATGTTTATCTGGATGCTTGGAAGCTGAAGGGCACCAGTGCTTTTGGTCGAATGCCATTCACCATTTGGAAGAATGCCACGCTGTTTCTGCAGAGGACAGAAGGCATCAGTCTGCCCTGCAGGAAGCCACTGCTGCTCCTTAGCTGCTTGCTAAAGGAAGAATCAAGGGTAAAATTTAAAGCAAATGGCTGACCAAGTTGCACTAATTCATCAAAGCCTGTTTCAAGTCAGTAGTCAGAGCATGCATCGGCCCACAGCAGCACCACCTTCCATGACGGAGGAAAAGCCAACAGAGCTCTGAGCAGACGAAATCCTTGGGAGGCATCCAGCAAGCACGAAAAGCCAAGAGTGAGGAGGCGGGGACTCCTCTGCATGCTCCCCTCTGCCACGTGGGAAACACCAGTTGTCTGTGACCTACTTATCTGAGAAAGGAAGCAGGGAAGAAAACCCACAAAACTGCTGTGTGAGAATTCCATTCTCCAAGGTACTCTCTGCTGAGAAAACAATTAGCATCTCCTACTTTGACTCTATTCTTTTTGCACAGAGATTGTTTAGTAGGCATAGAGACAAATCCATTTAAAAGTAGCAAAAAAGTGGGGTGAGGAAACAGGGTTCAAGGACAGACCTTGGACAGCAAGTACAACTCAGGTTCATGAGAGATGTAAATGGAAACGACCGTTTTCACACTCAGTCAGCATTTGTTTTCTCTGTGTGTCTCTCTCTGTCTCTGTCTTTCTCTATCTCTCTGTTTCTGTCTCTCTTTCCCTCTCACTCTCAGTCTCTCTCTCCTCCACTCTTCCTCCCTTCCTCTGTCCCTCTCCCTGCCTTCCTCCCTTTCTCCCTCCCCTTCCTTCCCCTTCACTCTGCCTCTCTTTCTCTGCCTGTTTCATCTCTTTCTCACTCTCTTCCCCATTACTCTGTTCTTTGTGTAATGCTTCATTCTCTCACATCACAGGAAGATCACTCTTCTTGTTTTTAAGTATGCAGCCATTCATGCATCCAGTAAACATTTGTTGAATTCACCATGAGCCTGGCACTGCTCAAGATGTGAAGGATACAGTAGTAAGCAAACTAGGAAAATACCTGCCCTACAAATGTGCGTCATGGTGGGATAGCTAGACAACAATCAACATAAATAAGCAAAAGGCACAGTGTATTAATAAGTAATTAGTGCTTAGAAGAAAAGGCATAGGGAATGGAAGTGTGATGTTAGGGAGGTGGTTCTAATCTCAGAAAAAGGGTCCTAGAAAGCCCCATGGAAAAGGACATTTTTAAGTAAAGACCTGAAGAAGTAGGAAGAAGACCTGCGAATAATTGGAGCAGATCACAAAGGTTGAGAGTCTGACAGGTGCAAAGAACATAGGTGGTTCAAGGAGTGGTAAAGTGTCAAGGGGACAGGGAGGCAGATGAGTGAGGGGACTGGCTAAAGAAAAGTCAGAGATCTGGACAGCTGCATGGCAAAGGCTCTTTTCGGTATGATGAGGACTTGCTTTTTGCTGAAACACGAAGATCCCCAGAGTTCACCTCACCCTAAGTAACTGCATAGCCCACTCAGTGCAGAAGTCATTTCTGTTGCTAAATTAGTTCAAAGTCAAAATATTTAATCACCAGAAGAGGGAATCCAACAGACATCTTGCTTTCAGAGTCATATTGGGTTCTCAAGCCTCACCCATATATCATCCAGCTAACTAGTCAACCTCTTCAACATACCTAGGAAGAGTGTACTTACAAGAAGAGACCTGGCCCCAGAGATACAGTGCATACACTTTGCACACCTTTAGGCATCAGAGAATCTTTGATGACTGGAAGAGTTGTCATGTGCTATCTGAGCATCAGGACCTGAAGAAACAGAGATCTCTTTAAAATCCTGAAGGTTGTTCTCATAAGACCTTCACACAAAAACAAAATTAGATGTGCTTTCTCCCATACTCCTCTTATCCAGAGAGTCCTTGGCTGTGGCAGAAGGACCCACAAGAGTTGCCATGAGCAGTTCTGAGAGGTTGCCAGTCATGTTACTATTAATAGATAGCATATGAAGTTGGACATATTTTTGAATAAATTAGAATGAGTTCAATATTAACCCAAAAAATCATCATCCTCACTCTCTGACATTTTAATATGTGCTTTTGAGTGGGGAGAAAGGGTAATGCTATGGCTGGGATATCAGAGACACAAAGAATCTTGCATGTCTAACCTGAATCTCTACCCTTTTGTGATTCTTGATGGAAAATAGGGTCAGAGCTGCTTCGTGGGAAAAAAGACTGGTACAGAAGGGCACTTGTTTCCAAAATAACTGTCATCTCCTTGCCATAGGCCTGTCAAGAGGCTAAGAATGTTCTCAAACTCCTGTTTCTTGAGTCCTAAGAGTGCTGAAATCATGATAAGGGCCAAACAGTGATCTTTCTCTCAGGACAATTTCAGAATCATTTCCTGTGCCATTCTCCTAATTAAATGTAAGAAAGTTACCATCTGTAGTTCAGCCATGGCTCTTCACATGAGAGAGAAAATGACTAAATTTATATTTACATAGCTCTCATGAATATGCATTTATAAATGCACAAATATGTACAATTACTTGATAGACTGTTTTGGTTCCTATCTTTTGAATATTTAATACAACTGTAAACGTTTAATTCATATTTACTGAGCTGATTGAACAGTTTCAGAATTACCCTGAGTCTTGCTGCAAGCAAGGTTGAACACTTCTGGCATATTTGTGCATGAGGGTATAGTCAGTGGAACCCATACTAACTAGTTCAGTGAGGATTTTCTTATAAAACCCATTGAAGGGGCTGGGGATTTAGCTCAGCGGCAAAGCGCCTGCCTGGCAAGCGCAGGGTCGTGAGTTCGGTTCCCAGTACAGGAGAAAAACCAAAAAAAAAAAAAAAAAACATTGAAAAAAACTACCTGTGAAAAGCAGCTTCATGGTTCTGGCATAGACACACATGGATTTAGCTCAACAGTGGCCTATGGAGTCTCGGACCTGGGCTCCTGTGGCCTCCTGCACCTCGTTCTGCTCTTCTCTCACCATTCAATCTCACCCCAGCTTTGGTCTCTGCTCTCCAGGCCCAGAATGCTCTTCATGCAGACTGAGTTCTAGCAGCATTCCTCACTCAGCGCACTCCAAACATTCCTGATGTCTCTTACCCTCCTTTGTACATTTCCTTTCCATATTACTCTCCTCTCACATGCAATATCACTTTCTAATTTATAATGCTCATAATTTGTACTCTGTGCACGCACTAGGATTGAAAACATCAGAAAGCACTGGTCTATATTTTGAGCATTGAAGTACCCTAAACCTTAGAATGGAGGTAACACTTAGTAGGAGTTCAGTAAACATTGAAAACTAAAAGGAAAGGGGCTGGGGATTTAGCTCAGCGGCAAAGCGCATGCCTGGCAAGCGCAAGGTCGTGAGTTCGGTTCCCAATACCGGAGAAAAAGTAAAAAAA
>NW_004955461.1:2482269-2494289 GCF_000276665.1 Chinchilla lanigera
AGGGGCTGGGGATTTAGCTCAGCGGCAAAGCGCATGCCTGGCAAGCGCAAGGTCGTGAGTTCGGTTCCCAATACCGGAGAAAAAGTAAAAAAAAAAAAAAAAAAAAAAAAAGAAAACTAAAAGGAAGGAAAAAACAGTGAGAGAGAAAGAGGAAGAGAAGGAGGAGAAGGGAACTTGAAAGACCTGGCTTCAAGTCCAGCTTGGGAATGAGACAAGGCCAGAGCAACGGAGATCACCTCTAAATACAGGTAAAGCTCACATGGTCAACTCTCCAGAGCTGGATCACACTTTGTTTAGCTTTTAATAGCTGTCTCATGTAATAAGGCTGTGTTATATGCATTGGAAATGTTGGCATTAGAATCAGAGAGTAACCTGAAATTTAAGGAGGAAAGAAAGTGGGGGAAATGCCCATGTGTTAGTTCAGAGGAGAAAATAAAAATAAAATCAAAGATTTCTTATTGACATGGAATTTTTAGGGTAATGCTTACCCAGATACTTTTCACCTTCAAGCAAATGCCAAAGGACGCTGCAAAACATGCTTATCACTGCGGTGGGGGGACAAAGCACTGCAGCATGCAGACACGGCAGCAAACATATTTTGCAGTAAAAAAATATTAGAGAAAGTCCCATCTTTTAGGGGGTAATTTGTTGCATGTACCTCCCTAAAAATGTAGCAGATAGAAAAAGGTGTTTATGCAACTATAGCAGGAAACACTACATTGAAGACACTACATTCTAAAATGTGTATTTAAAGTAATTTGTGACAGATCATATCCCACTTATGACAGAGTGAGAATTAGTAGTATATCAAACCAAACTCAAGTCAACAGACCATCTAAATGTAGAATGCAGTGGTTTATGCAACTGAATGGGACAAGAAAAGTATATTAAAATGACAGAAAAGCACAGGACAGAAAATAAAATTGAATAAGAAAGAGCTGACCTCAGAACCAGAATAGAGAGATCACTTGAATTTTCCTATCTATGAATGTCTCCAATATTCTGGTAGATCACATTCTTGGTAAATACCAGAATCACAGTGTAGTTATGAATGAATAGTACTTATAGGTTGTCATACATGTGTGTGACTGTTTAATGAGATACTTTGTAAACTGCAAATAGTGTGGGCTCTGTTCTGCTCAGCCAATACTGTACACCATAGTTACACCAGATCAAGTAAGTATAAATCCTTCAATTATCAGGAAGAGGTATCTGAACCATGTGGAACTGGCTGACAGTCACTATCCCACTCCTACTGCCCACAAGAAACACGGCACTTTCAAATCCAGAGGGGCATTACAAACTGCCTACATGAAAATGTACTTATGGAAAGTAATTTTGAAATTGTGTCTGAAAGCCTTCTTCTTTTCTCTATGCACTCCAGGAATACAATGTCTAGGAGTACAGTCACAGAAATAATACAGTGACTCTGGAGAAACAATATTATTTGCTCATAGGTATTTATTATCACACTAGTTTTTCACAATGCAACATGCAAAACAAGTATATTTAATTACTGTGGGTATGGGTGATGAGATCATGATGCTTTTTTCATTTTTATTAAGTTGGAAAGTTACAACTCACTTACGGTCTCATACATTTTGAAACATACATGCAGTCATGTACCTGCCACTGCCAAGATACTTGTATCCCTCAAAAATTCCATCACATAATCAGTACTCCCTCCGACCTCCAAGAGTCCACTGACACGGCTCTTTCCCTATGCGTTTGCTTCTCACAGTTCATTCAAGTGAAATTATACAACCCACAACTTTGCACACACCTTCTTTCACATAGACAATGTATTTCAGTTCCATCTAAGCGTTACCGAGTAGTGTTCCATTTGTTTATCTTCTCTCTATCCTTTTCAACTCATTTTTTTTATATCATTGTAGACTTATAACCTAAAATTACTAATTATCTAAGGGACTGATTTGAAAACTAGTACAAAGGTCTCACACATCCTTCACCCACTTTCCACCACTGTCTGCCAGCGCCACCTGGGTTGGGGGGGGTGGTTAATTGCTTCCAGTGAGAATGTGTCCCAAGTCTGTGACTTATCTTTTCTACAACACCCAACCAGGAAGACTAAGGTGCCTCTTCATAGCTTGATGAAGGTGGATGTCTAGGCTTCCCATGCAGCCTTGATTAAAAAGGTAGAATTAAGCTGCTATTTTGTGCAGCATTTGATAGTAAATGTCTAATAATTCTCTTTCTCTCCTGGTCCTCTCATTGAAGACAGTAATCTTGTCTTGAGATTTTTTTGTCTGCATGTATTTCCATTTTCCATACTGTCAACACCTCCAGCTTCCAGTCATAAACCCTTGAAGTCACAGAAAATCCAAGGGATTCACTGTCATGGCATCATCGGAGCCCTGCATCTCCAGCCAGGCTGCCTTCTTTTCTCCTCCTTTTACAGTCTTCCCAAGCTTGTTTTAAATATGATTTCCAAAGCTTTTAGCTATACTTATCCCAGGGAATAGGTAAGAGTATCAATCTATTTTATTTCAAAAGGTGTGTATAAGACATGGGAGGTAGATAGACGGGAGTCACAACATTAAGTGAAGGAGAAAAATGCCAAATACATATTTAATTACAAGTGCACAAGAAAAAAAGAATGAAATGGAAATATGTCAAATACAATAGATACTTTATTGGTAGAGCAGAATTGTGGAATACAGCATTTTTCTATTTTCCAGTGTTCCATGTGGTAGCAACATTACATTGAATGAATAAATTAGAAGAAAATAGAAAGTCACTCAGATGAGCAAAGATCTTAGTGCTAGTGCATGTCTAAAACTCTATTCCAGCATGGCTGTACTACGTTTTCACAAACCCATGTCATTACCCTCACAGTTTACACAGGCTGTCAAGGATGTGTATTGTTGCACTATGTGAAAAAAGCAGGCCAATATCTAAATGGGAGGGGAAATATGGCCAGTGTGAAGGGCTTGCACGACAGAAGAGATGTTTTCTACTGAAGAACATAGCATCTTGCACAAACCCACAATAAATTAAAATTGACACCCATAGTTGGGTAAAAAATAATCAACTACAAATGTGCTCACCATGTAAGCAACCTCTCCGATGGAACCAAGTGTGAACTACATTGTTCCTAACAGCTCTTTAGAAGTTACCAGCTGCAGTTCTGGCTACAATAATATAGTGAGATTCAAGTTAATTATAGGGTTGCCAGCAAAATCACACACGTTTTTTGCAGTAATAATGCAGTAAATAAATACATGTTCACTCTATGGGAAATGGTGGCAATTATTAAGAGTACATGTTCACATCATCATGCTGCTCACTGATAATTGTGCAATTAACCAATGGCGGTTTGCTAAAACGAATATCTGTGTTTCTCTGGGTTTCTCATGTCATGTAGGATGTATATGAAAATCATGTATGAGGAGTTCCAAGTATGAATCTCAGTGTGTGAACATTTTTTGTGATCAAGCATTAATCCCCAGATTTCCTCCAGAGTGAAGCTTTCACTTCTCTTTATACTGTACATCTGTTTTTAGACAATTGTCTAGCATGTAATTAATATTCATAAACTATTTGTTAAATGAATTCATAAAAGGTAATAAAAGTTTTGTGGGATATAAGTAACCCAAAGGAAACAAGTAAATCTGGATTACATCATGTTTGTGTTGGTGTTTCAGTAAAGAACTTTAGATTTGAAATCAGAAGCTCATAATCCAAGTACCAAATAATCAGTTCTACTGATGCTTAATTGGGGAATTTCAAATGAATTACTTCCAGTCTTTGAATTCAGTTTTCTCAACTATAAAAGAGATATAAAGAAGTTTATTATGTGGCTCAAATGAGATAATGTGTGTGAGAACACTTGTAAACCCAGCAAGCTCCATACTCACAGGAAATACTCTTATTAAGGAGCTGCTATTGCAACAGCAGCAAATCTAGACCTATCTTCAAAGAAGTATACATTACCTCAGGACCTCTCACTGGCAGTTAGAGAGAGAGGGTGAATGAGCTGGTATATTATTAGTCAGGAGAACAAGAGAGCGTTCTACAAGGAATCCATAGTGAGTCATCTCTAGAGTGAGTAATCTACAAATTCTGGACATGGTGGCTCAACTATAGAGCCAAACTTATGAAAGGAAATCTCTAAAAATGTAGGAACACTGAAATTTCTGCAAAGTTTCATGCCTCTGTGAAATATACCAGCTCAAATAATTTATCGTTTTCATTTCAACTGACTCATTTGGGAAAAAAAACACCCTTCAATAATATAAATAGAAGAACAACTATAGCAATGGATGGCTTGTGAGCCAAATGTTTCACTCTCTCTCCAACTTTATGTTTTGTATCATCAAAAATAGCACTGATACTTAGGTTAACTGCATCCAGAGAAAAGTTGTCACATCTACAAGAGATTTGCAAGCTAGAAAAAGTTCCACAATGAAGTTTTTTTATTTGTTACAATTCATCAACACAATACATCCCTTTTATTCAGTATGAGTGGATTTAAAGATTTTTAATTAAAAAATTATTTAAATGGAGAAATTATACTCTGTCTTAGTTGCTAATACACAAAACATATAGTCATCAATATTTTATAATGTACATGCTTGGCATTTATTCATGGGTTTAGTGATTGGATTTTAAATCAGGTTTCTTACATAAAATAGACACGCTATGCATTGTCTAAAAGTCCTTCCCTGATTGGTGTGAAAAATTAAAACACACAGGAAGAAATCTCAGTATGAATTCCATGAGCATTCCTATGTTTTTTCCAATCATTTTATTTTCTCACACCTTATTCATTATTAACTTTTCTAACAATTTTTATCATGTCTTTCCAGAGCATTTAGCTTCAATTTCATAGACACATCAACTCTTTTGTACTCATATCTCATCTATGTACATGATAAAATGATATAAGAAATAATACTGCTGACACAAATAAAACTCAAATACAAAAATGTACACACAATTTCTAGGTATCTCATGTGATTTCTCTGACAAAGACACAGTACAGAATAAGAAAAGAGAACAGTACATTTTACTTTTTATTAGTAGTGTATGTTTGCAATGCATAGCAGCTACATTCCTTCTGGGGAATTAGCACATGTTTATAGCATATCTTGATTATTTTTGATCCCTTTACCACCTCCTTGATTTATAATACCTTCTGCAAAAATGCTTGATATAAGCTTATTGCTTACATCAAAGATCAAGTCTCTCTCACTTCCTCTTCCCATCAGAATGTGTAAGTTTGTCCTGTTCCTCTAAGTGTATTGTGATGTGCCTTCGTGGTAAAAAATACCTATTAATTCTAATAAAACCCATTTCATAATGATAGTAGCCTTTACATAAATGAACTTATTTTGGAACAGCTTCAGATTTACAGAATCTCAAAGGATATAGAGAATCCCAATATACCCCACACCCAGTCTAGGCCCTTATCATTAAAATTTGGTGGAACCCTGCAGCATTTTATTTGGAATAAAATAATCTCCCATTTTGTAGACCTTATCAAACCATACAACATTTTTTGTAATGGCATCATGCCTTTTATATTTTTCACTACCAATCCATGACTGCAAACCAGCTGTCTACAAAGGGGTGGATACATTTGCTGTTTTGACTGCCTGACACCCTTTCCTTTGAATGAGGTACCAGCACTTGGTTTCCTGTGTAAAGAACCACTGACCCCACTCACAGTCCTTGGCATTCAAGTATAGTACTTCCCACAGAGGGTGGACATTCAAGTCAGTCCTGGCTAATCAAAGCAACCCTCACTGGGGTCACAGTTGTCAAGGAGAGGCTGGAGGTGAATTTTGACACCTTGTGGAAGCAGCCTAACTGGAGTAGAGTCAAAGGGAGATGAAAGAGAGAGACACAAAGAGGGGAGAGAGGAAGGAAGGGTGGAGGGAGAGACAGAGGCACAGAGAGATACAGACAGAGACGGTGAGAAACACAAGAAGGGAGGAAAAAGGGGAGGGAAAGAGGGAGAGAGAGGAAAAGGAAGAAAGAGGAAGAGAGAAAGAGACAGAGAAAATTCAAATGACACACTTCTTTGCCTGGAAAGTTCTGTTTTAACTTGAGGTCCTAATGTGGCCATTGATATGATTTAACCTTCAAAAGTAGTGAATGAGTAGGAGTAGGGTGAAGGGAAGGCCAAGGGGGTCTTGGAGGTCATTACAGTAAGATTTCAAAATAAGGTACATTCCATGCATGCAGCAATGTGTCAAAATTAAACTTGTTATTCTGTATAACTAATAAATACTAATAAAATAAAAAGAAAATGAAAACTAAGGAGCATCTCAATAAGGCCAGGACTTACTTTGTAAAAAAAAAAAAAAAAAAAAAAACCACAGTGAAATTCTTCTTACTGTTTTTATTCTGACAGAGAGTTTTCTTAGTAACTGTTGCTGTTGTTTACTAAGTTCTTTCTGGAATAAAAAATGATCATTTTTATAATAGTGGTTGGAACAAATGGTTAGACTGTCCAGGGATGTCACTGATACTCATCACTATACCACTAATTTTTAGTTTTCTCTTAATTACATGATAACAATAGTTAATATATATGAACTTCTGTAGAACACACAAAAAATAGTAAACAAGGTAGACCAGTCAATGATGGTCCTAGACTCTGTGCATGACATCAGCAGCCTGTCCTGTTACACGAGCTAGTAAACACTATCAGTAGAAAGGACAGAATATTTGCTTCAAGTCATTTGAAAAGCACAGAGTTCCACTGCACATATTCATATCTACAATTCCTAAATCTTTCTTCCTGACATTTTAAAGTTCATTCATTCATAACCTCCATAAACACAGTTATAATATTTCTGTAGAAAAGACAGAGACAAAGACCTGGCAAGAGAGGGGACAGTATGTTTCAGGATGTAAGGAGAAGCAATGGGGTAGTGATGAGATCTGCTGTGGGCATGGGAAGGAAGACATGAAGTAGGATAGGTGAGCAGGGCCCCACATTGCACAATCCTGTGCAGGAAGGAGTCTGAGACTCATTCTAAGGGCAATGAGGAACCAGGAAAGGATTCCAGCTAGAGGAAGGTCAAAAGCATATGTTTATGTTGGAAAGATGCCTCTACCTGCCAGGGAGGATGGAAGGCAGAACTAAACACAGGAAGCTGACCCCACAAGTAATGATGGAGCTTTGAGTTGCAACCATGGGAAGAACTGGATGTATTGGGTACATATCCATGTGGTCCCCACATGTCCAGTTTAGGATCTTATTAATAGCAATCCCTGCCAAAGAACACTTTGCTGTACAGACCAAACTACTATGGCCCTAATACAGCCTTGCACAAGTGCATATTTGCTCAACTGGTGACTCTTAACAATTCAATATCTGAGTAGTACTGAAGAATCAGGTCATATCCAAATTTTATATCAAAGAAGTTGTTTTTTGATTCCCACATTGTATCCAGTCTTACAACAAATAATGAACCACTATGTACTTTATTATGATAGTCTTACTGGGCAAACAAAAGTAATACCTATAAGATTTTCAAGTTCTTTGCTAAGGGAAGTCTTCACATTCAAACAACAGATAATCAGTAAAATGTTTCCTTGGTTCCATCAGTATTAAATAGAGCTATTGACTTTCCTCCTCTTTTATGGCACTGTAAAACATGTTGTACTGAAATAAAGGTTCACTCTGCAACTGAGCATTCACAATGTGTGGCTTCCTGCCAGCTCCTCAAAACCCTGGATAAGTGTGCTGCTGTTTTGTGGATGGAGATATTTTTAGAACTAATTAACCATCCTTTCCAGAGGATTCTTTGGGTCATAATTGGCTTTGAGTGTATGCACATTCACACACATGCTAGGGAAGAGAGAAAAATTACAATGTATACATGAATAATTAGCTTTCTGCTGAATTAAAAATTTGTCAATGTTACAGGTACACTTATGTTATCTGTTTCCATTCTGCTAACTTCTGCTCTGAACAGCCACTGACCATGAAAACATTTCAGCTTTCTTATGCAAGGAAATCTTGCTAATTTTCTCCTATTTCTAGACAGAGCAAACAGATGATGGAGAGGGCTCAAAAAATATGATTAAATAAGGAATTTTAGCTCAAGACTTTGATTCTCCCTTTCTTTATCCTTAAACTAAAAGTAGAATATTTGAATTTCAGTGTCACTATATTGTGACAGAATGGGGCACTTTTATGCCTAGCTCGTGAATTAGTCAGCTTTGCTGTCACTGGCACACAATACAAAACAGCCACAACTTAGAGCAGAGGTATAATTCTGTCTATTTTCAAGGCAGAAACATCATGTCAGAAGGCCACGGCAGAACAAAATGCTTCATGGTGACAAAAAAGCAGCACTGGGTAAGAATACCAGGAGGGAGGGGTTAGAGATAGTATATAGTACCTAAAGTTATGCTCTCATGATCCACCCAGACACAACCAGATGTGTGCCTTCCTAGCCCTCTGACCAGCTTCCTAGCCAATCCAGTTGGCATGATTACATTTAACCACCACATTCTACCCCTTGTTAATTTGACAAATACCTTTCTTTAAACAATACTTAATCTATCAATAAAGATGATAACAAGTTCATAATTCCACCTAACATTTTACTACTATCTTGAATAAAACCAAAAATGCAATGATCCCTTCCCCAAAGTCTCAACAATTCCAATATTTTTTCAAAAGTCCAACTTCAAATCTCTTCTGAGACTCAAGGCAAATTCTTAACTATGAACCTCTGTGAAAATCAAAAACAAGTTACATAATCTCAAGGTACAGTGGAAGAGGGTAAACATTCCCATTCTAAAAGGGAGCAATGTGGGGTAGATAAAAATCATGCTAAAGGAAGATCAAACTCCACCAGGGCAAACATTAAGTCCTATAGTTTCATGCCCAGCATCTAGGGCACATGCTGGTAAAACATGAGTTCCAGAGGACTTGGGCAACCACATCCCTATGACCTTGCTGGTTGCAGTACAGATGGCCTCTCTCAGTCCAAGAGACTCCATTCATGGTCTCAAATGTTATTCCTTAATCATTCCATGATCCTGGCATCTCAAAATTCCTAAGTTCCCACTAAATCTTCTGTGTTACTCCCATAACTTTCCATACTACCATCTCAGGATTCCTAACCAGGCCTACCAGCCCTTCCTTTGAACTCTGGATGGAAGCATCCCTGACTCCACAGCTTTTGCATTCTTCATACCAGTAAAGCTATCATCATGTGGATACCACCACCATCTGTTGTCAGCAGAGAGCTATAGCTAGGTCCCCTTGGACTAAGGCTGCAGCAGTTGCTGAGGGCAAGGATGACTGAGAACAGTAAAGTAAATCTCTTGGACCAGATTTCCTAACAGATCCTTCCTGAACAAGTAGCCAGAGGCTGTCTTTTCAAATGAAAAGTTTACATGTTTACACATTTGAGCCTGCAATGGGTGGGTCTTGATGATTCCTGAAATGCCCTCAGGACATTTTTCTTCTTGTCCCAGCACAAACTATTGATTTCTTTTTAATGGCACTAATTTCAGAAACCACACCTCTCCTCCCTAACTTTACATACAGTTCCTCCTGGATCAAAATTTAAGTTTTGCATATTTTTCTGCTCTGCTTTTTGCCCCTAATTCTCACTATAAAGCTGACTAAAAGCAGCCAGTAGTACTCATGCCATGGACTGAATGTTGGACTGTCTTGAAATTTTCTCTGCCAGATCAATTAATCCATTTCAGTGTCTTGCAAAGTCTGAGGACATGAACAAAATATAAACAAATTCTTTTCCAGAGTTTAACACACATGGCCTCTAGTCCAATTGTCAGTGAAGTCCTTCTTATCCACTGAAACCTCCTAAGCCTGGCCTTTGCTACCCACATTCCTATCATTTTTCTGGTCCTCTCAGCTCCGACCAGAATCACCCATCAGGATCTACTTATCTAAGGCTTTTCTAGCCTACATCTCCCATTACTGCCAAATTCTCTTATAAAAAGTTCCAAAGTCTTGTAAACCATATCATCAGGTATAGTCAAAGCAATGGCCTCATTTCTCTGGTTCCAGTTTTCTGTATTAGTCAGCTTTACCATCACTAGGACACAGTATTCACGATTTAAAGGAAAAGAAGTTTAATTTGGCCCATGATTCCAACAGATTCAGTCCATGGTCAGCTGGCTCCAGTGCAGAAACACAGTGGAAGGGCATGGTGGACCAAAGCTGCTTAGTTCATGGATGCATGGAAGCTTAGCACAACAGTGCCAAAGAGTAGGTGTTCAAGGACCGTATATGTGACAAAAAATTATGCTTCCATGCCCACAAAAACACACCCTGAAATATGCTTTATGAATTCTCTAGGTAGCTCCCAAGCCAATCAAGTTCACACTTTAACCACATCAGCTAGTTTGAGAGGTGTCATGAGCAGGGAAGCAATCTGGAGTAGAAGTTCTAAGTTTGAGTTTTACCTGTGTCACTTCCTGACCTGTGTGGTTTTGGGCAAGATTGTCTGTCTTCTTCAACTTTCAGATTCCATATCTGTAAATTAGGGACAGCAAATGTTCAGGAGCCTGATGATATCACCCTCATGGGATTGTAGCTGAAGGTTGCACAAGATAGTACTATGAAAAGCACATGTGAACTATAAAGAACTGGAGGAATGTATGCTGTCTCCCAAACTGCCCTTTCTGCCAAAACTAGGAAGAGATTCAAAGAAAGGCAAGTGCTCACCAAGGCCAGTAGCTTGGCTGACATCTAGGGCCCCAACTCCCATTTTGCAACATTGTCACATGTGCACATGACTTCTGAGTTATTTAAGCTCCCCCCAGCAGGGTATCACACTCAGTCCTAGGGACAGCCACACTCTCAGTACTCTAGGAGTCAATGTTTATATGGAAAATATTGGAGTGTCTGGCTTATCATTTCCTATTTTAAATGAAATTGCTTAACCAAAGAAAAACATTTCTTTTTCTGAGCCATTGCAGTCTTAGAATTAGTTATTGACATGACCCCAAGTGACCAACCACTTTCAACTAGCCTACAACTTTCCCTGTTTTAACACTGAGAGTCTCCCATCCCAGCAACTGCTCCAACCCTACCCAAAGTGTGCCAGTCAGTCCTTCTAACATTCCATATTCTCTGATTATTAACAACATATCAGACACTTTGCTGAGCTCTTCATTGTGAGTATTCTAATTACTCATTTGTAAACGCGACAGATGTCACTATATTCATTTTATAATGTGAGGAACCCCTGTTTTGAGCAACCAAATCACTTGCTCTGAGTTGTTGGAGCCAGAAGCAAGAATGCTGTGAACCCAGAGTCTGGTGCTGCCCGTCACATGACAGCATGCTCTCAAACTTCTTGGGAAAAGGAAGCTGAACTGTTTTCACACCAGATTATTCTATAATCTGCCAGTCATAATGGACCTGTACTGACTGGAGAAACTATATTGGTGTTTAAACTTGGCCATCAGTGTATTAATGAAAAGATTCCTAAAGAAGCCTAAAAATCTCAGTTGAAGTTCCTACCATTCCATTTCCTTTTTAAATTCATCATGTGAAATAGAGATGACAAATCTGCATCAATGTGATACTGTGAAAATCAAGGTGTTGCATAATATTTTGTAACTTGAAAAATCTATCAGTAAAGCGAGTTTATTTTGTCCATGTGAAGTTGATTGTGTTTTTGAGGATTCATATCGTATCAGGGTACAATCCAAATGGCTTCATTACCTCTAATTTTTTAGTATTTCTCAAAACTGATTCCCACAGCAAAGACCTTCCACAATATGGTAGATACTATAGCTGTCTACGCAGCAGGCATTCTTGCACATCTCCCTCCCTCCTTTTAAGTGGATCCTGATTTCCAAGAATACTATCCCCATTCTCCCTTTACTGTCTTACTTTCATTTACAACTTGCATAATTCATTTTGCGTTTTCATTTGGATATGAATTCACTTTTCAAAAGCAATCCTGGGGGCTGGGGATTTAGCTCAGTGGCAAAGCGCCTGCCTGGCAAGCGCAAGGTCGTGAGTTCGGTTCCCGGTACCGGAGAAAAAC
>NW_004955461.1:2494389-2516282 GCF_000276665.1 Chinchilla lanigera
CCAAATACAGCATAATCCACCCATGTGTGTCTGCGTTTGTGAGTGACATGAGGCATGAACTGAGGAAGTAGACATCCATGTCCTGAGAAAAAGCTAACTTCAGATGCAGCCCCACCAGTGATACCTTCATTCCCAGTTTCTGATTACACACTCCTTTCATTTGCCTCACTCATTCTCAGATTGTCTAATTCTACTGTAAATTGGGAAAGGAGAGGAAAGTGGCAGAGAGGAGAGAAAGAGGTCCTTCTGATTAGAGGAAGCTGGGAGTTCTGTCGCTGATCACATGCATTTGGGAAGCTGGCTACTCTTCAACTACAGCAGCAGCTAAGGAAGCAACATGTCTGACCCATCTGAATACAGTCCAAAAGGAAATCCTCTCTGAGCCCACAGGAAACTCCAAGCTAACAGCTGGCAAGAGAATACAGGGAGAAGGAGGTAGCTACATTTGAGGGCAGGAACCTAAAATCAATAGTTTGCAGCCAGCTCCGCCCCCACTGTGTAGTCTGCTTTCCAGGTCCCAAGATCCCACCTGTAAAATGGGCTATCAGAAGTCCTAAGGACTAAGAAATGGTGTCAAGATCAGGAAAGCTGCTTACAGCGCCATCCTGCAAGCATATGGGACCTGCAGTGAACTCAACACCAGCACAATAAACTCCTGAGTGTCCCTTTTAAAACTTCCTTTTGTTTCACAGGACCTGTCTTCCCAGCAAACTTCTCATCATCCCCTGGGTCCAATCAGAATGTTGCCCCTTCTGTGAGCCTTTGTAATGTTCACTTCCCAAGCAAACCCACTTATCCCCTGCCCAATCCATCCCTGCCCAGTCCACGAGGCTCCAAAAGATGCTGGTGCACCACTGCTTCCCTTCCCTGTCTCCTCAGCCAGCTTAAATCTTCCACTGAGTTCAGTTTAATATTGTAGAGACTTTACCAACCTACTAGAGTCTAATTCGGCAAGGTAGGGAACCTGAAGGGGGAAACCCACAGGCTCAGGGTGCATAAGAAAAATTACAGTTATAGAGAGACTTAACACAGACATAAAGCTAACTAGGTTGAGAAGAGTTAGAAGTCCAAGGAAGCTTCCCAAACAGAAGGTACCTTAAGAGCTGGAATGCTGCCTTATTACTTAATCTCTTATGTCCCAGTATCTACTCTAGCATCTGACAGAATCGCTTTGGAAATGTTTGTCAAATAAATAAATGATATCAACCACTTGTTTATTTTTTCTCTCTTCTGAATAATCTGGAGCAGGGAATCTCTTACAGCAGGACTCATCACCTAGCATGTGGTCAGTATCTTTGCAGAAGCCTTAAATGAATTAATACTGGGCAGAGCTGAACTGAAAATTACTCACAACCCCACTTAGATGCTCCAGCCCTAAGAAACAACTCAGAAGTCTGGAAATCTATGCTGTCATTTAGCATATAAGAGGTGAGTAGAGCATGTCAGCTAAGTGGTTGAGATTAGATCTAACTCAGTGATCATCTCTGACATCACTTATTTATTCATTTGTTTTTTGCTTTGCTTTCTGTGAGAGTTGGCACTTCTGTCATCTATTCAGTGACCAATGTCTAGTGCTACCCAGCATTGATACACTTAGTTCAAGAATCTATTGACCACCTACTAGACACTGAGAACTGGATTAAATACAGGGATAGCTATGGGGAATAGGATGGCATGGCGGCTTTCCTCATGGAGAGTAACTGCAGAGCCCGCTTCATCTGTCACAGTTGGCAGAAATCCCTTCCATGGGGAGACTCCTGCTTTGCTACTCCACAGACATTGACTGAAGGTTACTGTAGCTCCCTGCAGACAGGCAAGGCAGCATTTTATTGCAGTGGAGCAGCAGTGGAGCATTTTATTGTTTTGTCCTGACTCGTAACTGCTGTTCTTTCTTTGTGCTTATTTTTAAAATTTTACTTGCATGTTTGTAGCCCATGATATTCACATTCATCTTACGGGGTGGGTACCTATATTGAACATATCTCAGCTCTTTTAATTCCTCTTCTGCTACCCCTCATCCTCCATCATGAGACCCCCTCTCTCCATTTTCATTCTTAGTATTGTCATTTTTAATTCATATTTACAGCATATAGAGATTACATTCATTGAAGGTAGTTGGTACATGTAGATGACACATCTTAAATCTTTTTACATCCCTTCACTTCCCCATCCTCCTCCCCTCAGAAGCTTTGATCTCTATGAGAGTTAGTCCCCTTCCCATTTGCAAAAGATCTACCTCCCCATTTCATTTTACCAATATTTTATTTTGCTCTTTGTTTATACTTTGAATTACTCAAATGAGAGAAACCATACAGTATTTAAGATTGTGCGTCTGATTTATTTCACTTACTATTGTTTTCAAGGTATATCCAGCTTCATGTCTATATCTGTTTTCATGAGAAGCCACTTTGAAGATATCAATATGTAATACAACCACCATTGTTAATTCCCTACCACTTTGTTTGTAACTCTGTATTGTCTGTATTGTGCTTGTGATATGTTGTAAAATGTGGTATGTCTGTTAATGTTTCCCTCCTTTTATCTTTAAAATAAAATAAAATTTTTAAAAAAAGGTATATCCAGCTTCTTAAAAATATATTGTATTTATCCTTCTTTATTGACAAGTAACATTCCATTACATATAGATACCACATTTTTTTTTATCTGTCTATCTGTTGATGGGCATATAGGCTCCTTCCAGATTTTAGCTATTATGTATTATGTTGCCATAAACATTGGTATGTATGTATCTCTGTAATATGATATCTTTAGCTCTTTGGGGAAGATATCTAGAAAGGAGCTAGCTGGATCAAATGGAATTTTTATTTTAAATATTTTGAGAAATTTCCATATTAATTTCCAGAATGGTTGTATTAGGTTACATCTCCACCAATAATATAGAAAGATTCCTTTTTTATTGCAGTCAGGCCATCATTTGTTATTTTATTTTTAATCATTGCTATTTTTCTGACATAAAATGAAATCTTCATATGGTTTTAATTTGCATTTCTCCAAGTGGCCATAAATATTGAACACTTTCTTTACATTCGTTGGCCATTTGTACTTCTTTTCAGAAGTGTCTGTTCATCCCAGTTGCCCATTTTTAATTGGGCATTTTATTTGGGGTATCTAAATTTTTGAATTCTTTATATATTCTAGATACTAGTCCTATATCTGAGGAATAGCTGGCAAAACTTTTTGCATTCTCTGTGTTGTCTTTTTACTCTACTAGTTGTTTCCTTTGCTATGCAGAATTTAAATTTGATATCATCCCGTTTGTTGATTCTTGTTATTTTCTTATGTAATTGGAGTTTTGTTCAGAAAGTCTTTACCTACTCCAATGACTTCAAGGAATTTAACAATTTTATCTTTCAGCAGGTTAAGTGTTTCTGTTTTAACACTTAGATCTTTGATCCATTTTGATTTTAGTTTAGTACATAGTGAGAAATATGACTCCAACTTCAATCTTCTGCATGTGGATATCCAGTTTTCCAAGCATCATTTGCTAGTTATCTTTCCTCTGATGTATGTTTTGGACCCTTTGTCAAAGATCAAATAACTGAATGCTTCTGGAATTATTTCTGCCTTCATGCATGACTATATAGAAGATCTGTAAAGACAGAGCTTTGTGTGACTGGTTTGGCTGCTGTTCCTAGTTAATATATTGAACCTCACATAGAGTAAGAGCTGTGTTCATTACAGTAATATGTGATGTGATGGATGATTGGTAAAGGCATTTCTTCCCCCCAGAGAGCCTTGTCTGGTTCCAAAGAAGAGCTCAGAGGCTGTTCTAGGTGCTCCAGATTCAGAAGAAAACTTCCCTTCCATTTACTTCAATCCTCACTGCTCAGCTGAAAGCTCCCTAAGAGAAAGCCCATTAGTGCCTCATTTCTAATTGGCATGGGAGATACACAAAGGATACACTTGGACAGTAAATAATGGTTACTGCAGAACTAAGAGCTGAGCAAACCCCTCAGTACCAGTAACTCATGCAGACCAGCCCATGCTTAACTTCAGGGACCCACCCTAGCCCTGGAGAACTTCCTGAACTGAAAGGCTAGCTGCAGTTCAAAACATCCATCATGGAGACAGAATATACATAGGACTGACAGAGGCCAAAGTGTGGTCACAGCATGTGCCTGGGGGAAAGAATGACTTATAGATCTGTTACTGTTTATTACTTAAAGCTGAAAGTTATTTTCTGACATTAATCCAATCAATCTGTGTCTTTGCCCAAAGTCAACTGACATAGGAAACACTGGATACAAGTTTCACAATAGCGCTAAGACAGATTCTGTCTGCTTCTCCCAGGAGATGTTCTGTGGGCTCTTTCCTCACCTCCCTGCAGAAAAATGGTGGAGGCAGAGCCAAGGCGGTGACACCCCTGCTTGAGACAGCACTGTGGTTAAGAATCGTCACCAGCTGATAGTGCTGTCCACGGTCTGCTCGGTCCTGAGAGAGATTTTGGTCTGTGGAGAAAAAACAATTTTACCTTGCTTTTATTTCCTCCCTGTACTGCCGTCTGATATCCCTCACTTACTGAGAAAGTATACAACCCCAGAGTAACTTGATTAAGATCAGCTCCTAAGTGCACCGCAGAAGACACAGTGTGAACACTGGGTCCACCCGTTCGAAGTACGGGATCACGAGTGCAGTCCCCTCACAGAGGCCCAGCCATGTTAAGATGACACACAACCCTGGCAACCTCACCAGCACCAGATCCGACACCAGCAGGGAAGGAGAAGTCCCAGAGGAAATGTCTAGCAAGCCAGGGGATTCTTCTGTCCTCCCCAGTACCCAGAACTGCAAGCATTATGGAAGAGAACGCTGATGTTCTTGCTTGGCCATCTGTTCCACTCCTAGACATGGTATGATGTCTGAAACATGCCTGATTTCTACTGCAGCCCATGGCTAAGCCTCTGTACCTCAGCTCTTCATATATTGAAGAAGCACACTGATACCCACTTCCTCCCAAAACTAGGAAGGAAAAGGATGTGCTCCTTCTCAACATATGGTGTCACAGTGATGTAAATCAGTACGTGGAGACCATTCTTGCTGACAGTACGAATAATAAGAACGACCCAGTGTGAGAAAGTGCTTTGTAATTTTAACAATATGCTAGGAAGTATGCTAAGCACTTTAAGTGTATTTCTACAAACACAAGATACAGGGATTGTTTTCTTTTTTTTATTTTAAAAATAAAAGGAGGAAAACATTAACAGACAGACAACATTTTACAAAATAGCAAAGGAACAGTACAGACAGTACGGAGTTACAAACAAAGTGGTAGGGAATTAACAATGCTTGTTGTATTACATATTGATATCTTCAAAGTGGTTTCTCATGAAAACAGATATAGACATACAAAGCTGATCAACCAAGGGCTCATTGACAGTTTCTTTCAGCAAAGAAATACAAGACAGTAGAACAGCCATTGTCTCGGTTACTTTTTTCTCGCTGCTGGGACAAAATATCTGACGACCAAAATTAAGGAAGGAAAGGTTTGTTTCGCTTACAGTTTGTGGAAGTTTCAATCTGTACTAGGCATGGTTATAAGGCAGAGTGGCACGTGGCAGAGGGCTGCATCCCAGGGCGGCAGCACAGCTAAGGAGAAGGAATAGCCTCAAGCAGCTTCATCCTCTCCCTTACATATGTAAACTATCCACCCCAGGGTGGGTGTAGCTCTCACACCCACAATCATTCAAATCTAATAGCCTGCCCATGGGCCGCAGGAGGCTTTGTGGGGGACACACAGACAAAAACCATAACAGCCATGTTGACTATCCTGCATATACATACATACAAAGTTTCTCCTTTCCCTTCTCTTTTCCCACATCTCAGTGCTTTCCTTTCAATTCACAATGTCTATCATATCTCCTAGTTTAAATTAACTCTTTCAGGTTTTCATTTTGTAGGTGAAAACACACACTCAGCCTTTCTGGGTGAGATGCCCAAATCCCCATGGTTAGTTAAGGAATAGTGCCCGCATTGGAATCTAGCAATCTTAGTTCAGTGTGAAGGCTCTTATCCAGTACTGAGCACTGGAGTAGACAGACTGATGTGCTTTGGATCTAGATGTCACCCAGAAGCCTTGCATATTCAAAGGTGCAGCTTTTGGAAGGTGATTGGGTCATGGAGTGCTATACTCACTGGAGGATTAATTCCCCCATGGGCTTATGCTAAATGTGCCACTAGAAAAGGAGTCTGATCAGAAGCGGGTCACTGGGGATGTGACTTCCTGTCCCTCTCTGCTTCTTGGCTGCTGTAATGTGAGCAACTTTTGTATGCCAGAACCTTCCACCATAGCCCTCCTGCCTTGGGGTGAGTGGACTGTAATAAATCTCTTCCATGATTTTGCAATTACAAATTGTGCTGCTGTGAACATAGGTGCACATATATCACTGTGATATGATGTTTTTAGATCTTCTGGGAAAATACTCAGAAGCGGAATAGCTGGGTTGAATGGGACCTCTAAACCTAGTTTGCTGAGGAATCTCCAAACTGATTTCCACAGTGGTTTCACCAGTCTGCATTCCCACCAGCAGTGGAGAAGAGTTCCTATTTCTCCACAGCCTTGCCAGCATTTGTTATTGGTTGATTTCTTAATGCTAGCCATTCTTACTGGGGTAAAGTGGAATCTCAATATTGTTTTAATTTGCATTTCTTGAATGACTAATGATATTGAACATTTTCTCATGTATTTATTTGCCATTTGTATTTCATTATCTGAGAAGTGTGTATTCATCTCAGCTGGCCATTTTTGGATTGGGTCTTTCAATTTGGGGGGACTGATATTTTTTAATTCTTTATATGTTCTAGATAGAAGCTCTTTGTCTGAGGGACAGTCAGCTAGAATTTTTTCCAAGTTTGTGGGTTTTCTTTTTACTCTGCTGGTGATTTCTTTAGATGTGCAGAAACTTTTCAGTCGTTTGAGATCCCAGTTGTTGATTCTTTGAAATGTTTCACGTGCAATTTGGTTTTTGTTCATGAATTCTCTGCCTACCCCTATGTCTTCAAGGTTTTTACCTACTTTCTCTTCCAATAGATTTAGTGTTTCTGTTTTAATATTGAGATCTGTGAACCATTTTGACTTGAGTTTGGATACAACAAGCATTGTTAATTTCCTACCACTTTGTAACTCTGTATTGTCTGTACTGCTCTTTTGCTATTTTGTAAAAGGTTGTCTGTCTGTCTGTTAATGTTTTCCTCCTTTTATTTTTAAAAATAAATAAATAAATAAATAAAAATAAACCTTTTCCTTTAAGTTGTTGGTGTTAGGTATTGTGTCTCAGCAGTGAGAAAAGTGACCAAAATGACAGCATTCCAGGTTAGAGGAAGCTTGAGGATTTCTCCCCAATGCTTTCAGGCTGCTGCTAAGGGAGATTTTGAAATTAGATGCTCCTTCAGGCTTAGGGTGTTATCAGCAAACACCTTTACCAGGATAGTTGTCAGCCTGGCACAGCAGCACATGCCAGGAATCCCAGCTACTTGGGTAGCCATGGCAGGCAGGAGGATCACAATTTCAAGGCCAGTATGGGCAACTTAAAGAGATTTTATTTTAAAATAAAATAAAATAATAAAATGAAATAGGCTGGGAAGTAGCTCAGTGGTAGAGCTCCTGTTTAGCATACCCAAGGACCTGGTTCAATCCCTAATGTCACCAAATATAGAAGAGGAAGAGGATGAAAAAGAGTTTATCCAATTCCTTTGAAATTGTGACAGCTAAACCCCCAGATTCTAGTAGGTGTTCAAACCGTATTTACTAAAAGAAAAAAATGGCACTGGGACTTGAAAGATCTAGACTCAGATCCGTATTTTACCATCAAAACTAATTCCTTCTGTGTGGTTATTTCTTCATCTGTAAAAGAAGCAGAGTGATTTCTACACTGTCGTGAATGCCAAAACTGTAGATTAGGTTAGATGCACACACAGAAGACTAGTCCTACAAGTCACTCTCACAAAGAACTTAGTGGCAGCTGAGAAAAGAAAAGCTTGATAAAAATAAAAGCAGCGGAGAAAGAATAAATGAAAATATCCATACTGTTGCCAGTCTGAAGCTTCCCTAAGGATAAGGAGCATGTTTGGATTGCTCTCATCGCATCTGCAATGCCGACTAGCTCCTGCTGATTGCGTACCTTTGGAGAATAAAAGAATGCATCACTGGGCACGTTCAATGTCGTGGAAAACGGTTTCTGAGACAAAAGGAGGTGGAAAATGTAGGGTAAAAAAGTGCACATGCAGAGTAAACTCAGCTCCACAAAGAAACAAAAAGTGCATAGAAGAGAAATTTCAAAGCCCAGAAGGAATATGCAAAACAAAGAGTAGCTTGCTCCAGATAACAGATTAATGCAAAACTGCTCTCCATTCTTTTTTTCTGAAACTTCCAACTTTTTTCTTTACACAAACAGCCACAAAAACTTTTTCTTCACCACAAACAGCCATGAAATGACAAACAAAAAAAAAGTGAAAAAATACAATGAGTCCCGTTTAATAACTAGGGTCCTGATCCAATGAGGAGAATCCCCCCAACATAAAAGGTTCAGTGTGAGGATGGCAGCTGTGAGCCACCTGACTTTGCACCATTTAAGAAGATGCTTGGTCCTGGCGTACACTGCACAGCCACATTATGAACCGGAATGTATTTTCTCCAGCCACCCTCAAAAACACACTTGCCAAAGTCTCATAGTCTTCATCATGCCAGTTGCTCCAGGGACCTTCGCATGGAGAGATGATACTGTCAGGAGCATCACAAGACAGACAAGACCTGCAGGTGCTCACCAGCACAAGCTCATAGCCCCAGTTCTTTATCAAGCAGATCAACCAAACTAATCTAAAGAGACAAACAGATTTAGAAGGTCCTTGTGCTGTCACTTTATGTCCCCATCACCCACTGCCACACTTTTTTTGCAATTTATGCACAAACATGTTCCTGAAATCACTAACATACTTTCCATGAGGCCACAGGGCTAAGAGATAGCCATGTGTGGATGAATGAGAAGGAAAATGAAGAAATATAGACATTCAGGCCAGGCACTGTGTACGACTTGAAGAGATTTTGCAGAGTGATAGGTTGTTGTAGGTCTACTCTGTATAGTGGGTGATACTCAACTTTAAAGTAAAAGTCTGTTCCTGTCTATGTGGTCGACTTGGTCCCCTCTCTCTCTCTCTCTCTCTCTCTCTCTCTCTCTCTCTCTCTCTCCTGGTTGGTTGTCTGCTAACATGAGTTATGCCACACTTTACAGCCTGAACCTTTGCAACAGAAAACAGCCATTCCCAAGGCTTGGTGAGCACCCACAGAAGCTAGGAATGATAATATATGGCAGAGGGGGTGTGACTTCTCTGTACACACCCTTCCTGCTGCATTGCTCTGATGGAAAATTACCGGTCTTCTAATGATAAGCCTTCCTCCCAACAAGCCTTTGAAAACAGCCCTGAATCTCTTTATCTCTGTTTTCGCCACCAGGTCCGAGGACATAGCCCTCTTTTATCTCTTTTCTGCTACCTTGACTGTGCATTCCATCCTCCACAGGTAGCCAGAATGAGCTTGCAGAAACAGAAATAAAAGCATTATATCACTGTCTGCTTTAGAGAACTCAGTAGCTTTCCATAACTTTTAGAACAAAATCTGAACCAACTACACTGGGTTGCAAAGAGCATGACTTGGGTGTCCTCTCTGACCTCCTGTGGAGATTCTTGCCTCATTTATTATGTCTTGACATATATGCCTAGCTTTTTCCTGTATCCACATGGCTCCATTTAAAGCAGCCTGCCAAAATCTTCCCTTTCCCCAATCCACAGCCTTCTCTTCCTTGATTTTTACTAGACTTTCAGCTTTGGACCACAAAGAAGCTTACTCTGATCACTCAGTTTGATTCTCTGCATCATATCTGACTTTTAAATGCATTGTTTTTGGTGATCTATCTCCTTGTATAAGATGTAAAACCCATGATACACTAAGGATGCTGCCAACTGAATTTAAAGCACTATCTCTAGCACCTAGGATGTTACTTGACAATGTTAATCCATATTTTTTCAATGTATTCTTGAATGACTGGAAGGAGGAGCCAAAAGCCACAGCATCCCTGTTCTTTAATGTTCTATCGAATGCAGTGTCCTACCCTATCCTACCCACGACAGATCATCAAAGGCTGAAGAAGACCTCCAAGAAGTGGTTCTGAATCCCAACTTACCACTCGCTATTTGACTCTGGATCATTCTCTGTTCCTCAGTTTTCTTTCTAAAATAAGACAAAGGGAATAGATAGCTTCCTCACAGAGCTGTGAAGCTGATTTGATGTGTTAATAGGTATTGAGTGCTGTGAATGACCTCTGACCTCTGAGGATGCTATCATCACTATAGTTATATTAATCATGTTGGCTATGTTGCATAAGAAGTATCTACCTCTGAAAAGGACAAGAGGGAAAGTCTTGAAGCAGGAAGGTAGGTGTTATGGTTTGTGTCTGGATGTCCCCCCCAAAGCCTCATACAGTTATGGAGTGGTCTTCTAGAGTTTATGATTGATCCATGATCCAGTGTTGGAATTATGGATGTGAGTGCTACACTCACCCTGGGGCAGGTCACCTGCATACAGTATAAGGAAGGGAAAGAGGCTTGCTCTTTCTGCTGCCAGGCCTCCCTTTTACTCTTGTTGCTTTTGCTATGTTCTGTCACCATGAACTGTTGCCCTCCACCATGTGCCACTTTGCCTTGGAGCCAGTGGATTATGGACTGAAACCTCCACAATCCGTGAGCTACATAAATCTTTGCTCCCTTAATGTTGGGTGTTGGATATTCTGTCTCAGGAACAAAAGAAACACATCTGAGACAATAGGAGAGGAGAAGAGAGAGATCCATTTTCCTACCACTGAGCAGTAATGAGGCTGGGTGAGGGGAGGTATGGTGTATATAGGGCTGAGCTGATGGGTTAACTGAACAGCAAAGAGGTAGAATCAATATAATTTGACTGCTGTTTAGATGTTGGAGTGAAGAGTCAAAGACAGGTTGAGGATTCAGACCAGGTCAACTGTGGCAAGGGAGAGCAGGAGCCCATTTGCTCCACCCATGGGCCTCTCTAGCAAATACACCAAATGCTAAAATGATATAGCCTGGCCCTGTCTTGAGGACCTGAGGTTCAAACAGGAAAAGTCAGCTGAGACGAAGAATGAAAGAAGTGATGAGTATTATTCTGAGTCTATGGACAAGGTGATGGGATCATAGCACAGAAGACAAGTCTTTCAGTCACAGGACAATCGTAGCATCACAGAAAAAGTGTCAATACCCAGATTTTTTGTTGCACCTCCTTCAACCTGCTCTAAAATGCTGATGAGAAGGCTTGGCATGGTGGTGCACCCCTGTAATCCAGAATTTGGGAGGCTGAGGCAGGAAGATCATTGTGAATTCAAGACCAGCCTGGGCTACAAAGTGAGCTCAAGGCGAGCCTGAACTGCATAGTGAGACCTTGTCTCAAAAAGACAACCAATCAATCAATCAATCAATAAATAAATAAAATGCTGATGAGGGAACAAAATTATAGAGATGAGAATGAGAGGCTGAAGAAAACTCCCTTTTTGCATTTCTATATCATCCCCGCACCCAGAGGCTTTCCAGTTGGTTGCTTCTGATGAACCACTGCTTATTTTCACTCTGATTTGACACAGTGTCCCATGTTTAATCCCAGAAATTCCTCTTTTGTAAATAAAAGCCCACAACTTTATTTCTGTGAAAAGGTGTTCCCCTCTGTCATTAAGAAAAGAGGTAAACTGGGGAATATTTGGCCCCCCTAGTTATCCTCCCATAGCCCCACCAAGCATCAGGCACTCAGTGAGAAAAAAATTAAGAGCCAAGGAGGACAGCAGGATGACCACAGTGGGTCCCTGGCGATCCCAACAAGAATGCAACCAGGAACCTTAAGAACTCCATTACTTTCTCTAGGCCTACAGAGGACACATACCCACTACTCCTGGAAGCAGATGTTCCTAAATCAAGAACTTGTAATTCTGAAATTTCCTGCATGTAATTGGTCAGAGTTGAGCTGCTCATGCATTAAACAGAGGAAGCAAGAGAAGGACACATTCCAGAGAGGACATTGTGAGGGAGGTAGACCCTCAGCCTAGACCTTGGTGCACAGCCTTGCCCCCTCAAACAGTTGTGATCTGTTCAGTTAAATACTTTCATTTAGCAAAGAAAGGCTTCCTGCCCTGTTAGAGGGGATGAAAGTTTGCCAGAAATAGCAGATTTGAATGATTGCTAGAGCCAGGAGATATCAATGTACAATTACACCATGAACAAGAAATTGTGGGGATCTAGGAGAAACCAGAGCCTGTAGGACCCTCTGAAAGGCTCTCAATCTCAGAAACATTTAAATTCCACCCTTTGCATGGTGAATTTTATTTAGAAGAAGCACATTTTATTTGGAACAAGCATTCTCATCTGGGGACTAATGATATTTGTGGTCACACAGTTCTTTGTTGTGCGAAGCTGATTTGTTCACTGAAGGGTATTTAGCAAAATCTCTGCACTATGTACATTGGATACCGGTAGTATCCCTGTAGCTGTGACAACCAAAAACATCACAGATTTTTCCAAAAGTACTCAAAGGCAAAACTACTCCCTTGTCCCATGCCCAGAAAAATAAATGCATGTTTATCACAACAGCAAAGAGGATGTAGAGAAGGACAGCCTCACACCAGGAACTGTGTGCCAACACTGATGTGGTTCATCTCCACAGCACTCTGTGAAGGAGGGAATCATTACTCTCCCACCAATGGGTGACAGAACGCAAGCAGAGCCAAGCTGTTTTGGATAGAGAGAGTTGCTATTCTGATACCAAAGCTGTATTTTAACCTGTTTGGCATAATGCCTTAAGGAAGGGGGGTTTCGAAGGACAAGGGAGTGGAACTGAAGCTCAGAAAGAGTCGGCCTCAAACTCTGTGTTGCGAACCTTGCTCTAGCTGTTTCTCTTCCCAGTATATGGAAGATGAGCTGGTGAGAAGCCACTGGAGCCCCACTGATGATAAATGGGAGGCTCTTCACTGGAGCAATGGGAGTAGAAATATAGAAGATAAGAAAAATCTTTAACTGACAAAATTGATAGGATTCATGATTGCTGGAATTTTGGAGGGAAAAAGAGAAAAGAAAATTCTAAAATGTCCAGTATGAATCAGTACTATCAGCCACTTTAGCAAACCATCCAAACACCTCACTTGCTTAAACTGATTTCTCGCTCACATCAGTCCCTTCAAGTGTTTGTTCAGACACCTTCAAGATGGTGGCTTAGGGGTCCGAGGTTGCTTCTTGTGGTGCCACCTAGCTCTACCTCAGAGCCTATGGATCCAATCCAGCCACTTCCTGTGTTTGTAAATACAGCCTTTCTGGAACACCGTCATACTCATTTGCTTGTGTACTGTCTACAGCTGCCTTTACGCTGCAGAGGTAGAGCTA
This sequence comes from Chinchilla lanigera, assembly GCF_000276665.1. Lineage (NCBI taxonomy): Eukaryota > Metazoa > Chordata > Mammalia > Rodentia > Chinchillidae > Chinchilla > Chinchilla lanigera. The sequence continues at coordinate 2,507,830 of NW_004955461.1, forward strand.
AAGGATTGCAACAAAGACTACACCATCTAGGAGGCCCAAAATATTTATTCTCTTGATTTTTGCTAAAAATGTTTGCAAACCTGCTTTAAGTTCCTCTTGGAGTCTTCTGCCAAATTCTATGTTTCATCAGCCAGTGAGTATAAAAAGAAAATGAGAAAGCCACACAAGAGATTCTAGTAGCCAGCCATGGACATGGTGCATAAACTTCCTATGGCCATTCTCCTTCCAGGGGCCACCACTCAAGGCAAATAGCCATCCTTGCCGCAAAGGAAGCTGGGAAACGTGGAGCCATCACTAGCTAAGGGTAGACTCACTAGTCTGTGCCCTACATCCCCTGCTTTGGAGAAAGGTTTCTTTGCTTATTGTCACTCTGTTGTTTCTCTACAATGGAAAATCCACCTAATTTTTGGATTGCAAAGTGCTCTAAACAACCTCATTTCACTAAGAAACACTAATGACCAACATAGACTGCTGGGCCCTGCATTAAACAAATGTGTTATGTAGTTGTTAATAGTAGAATAAACGTGACCCCAATTCATGAATCCTTTCAGAGCTATATACTCTTCATTAATTCAAGTGAGATGTGTTAAAGAATGTTTTTAAGGAGTACAAATAGAAATTCAATTTTACTTAATAATACAAGGTGTCTACCTTATCTCAAGTGCTGAGCCAAGCAGAAAGGAAAATAAAGACACACCGGATACCTGCAGGGATCTCATCCAATGCATGAGATGTATAAATACAGAAGTAACAAAAGAAGCATTATGTGTAAGTTCAAAAAAGATGGAACTTTATCTTTTCATCAGTTCAGAGGAAAAAATGTACCATGAGGACTTTGAGTAGTCGATATACATTTCCTGGAGAGGAAAGACTTTATACTGACTTTACAACTCAGTATAACTCAAATTTTAACTGATTTTAATAAAAATTGAAATAATAATGAAAGTTGATCAAATCTGAAAATCATTTTATGACTTAGAACTTATCCTAACTATGTGGTCTTTAATAGCATCAGACACCTGTGAGGTCATCGTCATGAGATTCACCCAGTTTCACAAGATACAGCATAGGATGTTACAGCCCATGAGGAGAAGAAGGAGTTTGAAACAAAGGCTGGAATCTTCTTTTTTTTTCCTTCTTTTCTTTCTATTCCTGATTTCTAATCCAGGACTCTTTTACTGTACTTCTATATTGTCATTACATATAAAATAGTTTACTGGGCCCAGGGTATAGCTCAGTGGCACAAGCACCTGCCTGGAAAGTTCAAGGTCCTGAGTTCAATACCTGGTACCAAAAAAATAAAATGAAATAGTTTACTTTGACAGACTTTAACTGAAATAACCTAGAAGAACTCCTGATGTGCCCTAAAGCAAACAGCAGCCACAAATATCCTTTCCCCACAAAGACAGTGAAATTCCTATTGACTCTGGGATAACCTGGCCAGGGGCAAGGGAAACAAAGCCACAGGCTGAATGTTTTCCCCTATTGTTCCATCCAGGGTTTCAGGCCAAAGGCACCTTTGAAGTTTTACCGCCTTGATCACAGCAGGTAGAGGAAGCAGCCCTGTAAGTGCTATCAATTCCATCAAGTTCAAGAAAAGAATTAGACATGGAAGAGTTGACCAAGAATATAATGGCCCTTTGTCAGCACTCCTAAGGAACACTGGCTCATCTCTGGGATCAAGCTCCCTGTTCACCACAGCTGATACTATTTGTCATCCTGACTCACAGGTAGCTGGGACAGTGAGCCCCCAAAAGACAGATGCATTTGGCTTACCTGTGGACAAAATGTTCCGTCTATGTCAGCACCAGTCTTTCCAGAAAGGTCTCCATGACATAGAGGAATAGATGACTGTTGCGGCCTGTTTGAGCCAAGTAATTCCATAAGGAGATCACAAGGAACAGCTGGGCAAGACGATTTCCCTTTGGATGAGGAATCCACTACTGGAAATGCAAAACCAATGGAAGTCTCATTTATCTTGGCTCTAGAGCATAAATTCACAAACTTGACCCAACATATCTGCCTGGTCCCTACCCACTGGAGCAATCTATCCTAATCCACTGCAGTTTCTTACAGCCCCCGAATACAGGATTCTCAACATACCATTCACTGTGTGCCTGGACTTGCTCTAGATTTTAGTTTCTGTATCCGGGTTGTGCCTCACCCCCTTTTTCCCCTTGATACCCCTCATCCATCTGAAATAGAATTGCCAACAAAACAGCTGAGGTCAGTTCATCTGTGACCATTGCTTCAAGCTGACCTTCAGCCATCTGGAAGCCACTCCTTTTGGTTTACACCCATAGTACTTTGTTTCTGTTATTGCTAAAGCACACATCACATTCAGTTGGAATAATCTGTGGTTTTGTCTCACAAACTGGTCTCAGTAGTACAGATAGTCACAAGGTCAAACTCTTCATTTCCTTCACAGCCAACTGACATATAGTAAAATTCACCAGATATTTCTTGGAACTGGTAAATCATAGATGAAAGTCTGACTTGAAACTGTAGAGAACTGAACTCTAAGAGCTGGACTCACCATTGTGTGCCCATGGGACCCTGGGTGCATCAGCAAGTAGGAGTACTTTGTCTACCTTAATGGCCAAAGTCAGGACTAAGTAATAAGAAATTGCCGGGAAAAAGTTGGCTAATTTTGACAACAGTGAATCAATACAGACATGAAAGGAATTTGACCTGAAAGGAATTTATAATGTGGACCTTTAGCACAACTGATCCATCATGACAGAGTGATAATTTGAGAGAAAAAAGATGTTATCAACTAAATGATTGTGGTGGTTAACTGACTAATCATCAGTTGAGTGGGGAACGCCCTGCTGAATTGAGTCAGCATGGTTCTGGGTGTGGAAGACCCACTTTAAGGAGAATTGTTTTTGGAAAGGTATAGAAAGAGAACAGAAGGAAAGGATTTCAGCTGATTTTCCCTGCAGGAACTTTTTTGCAAGTGCTTTTCTTCAGGAGTCTCAGAAGTTTCTCTTGGAAAGAGCTTTGGTTGCTTTCTTTCTTTGGGGAAGCTTTAATCCTTATCTTCATCTTGGACATCATCTCCTGGCTTCCAGGGCAGATCCCTCAGCCTTCCGGCACAGACACTGTAGCCTCCAGCTCTGGTCCTTGGGCCTTTTAAGCACAGAACTTGCAGCCTCCCATCACGGATCCTCTGGCCTCCTGATAAAGACTTGTACCGGACATTGCCAAGGGCTCCAAACCCTCCACTGGATCTTTCGGGTCTCCAGCACAGAGATAGATATCTTGCGCTCTTCTACACCTGGCTCTAGTAAGCACTCACTAGAAGAGAACTGTCTGGCCTTTCAGTCAGTGCACCGAGCAAAAAATTAAGGTTTACACCAAAATAGCCACATGGTCCCAGAATGAAAGAAAACAGAGAAGCAAGACACCAGAGACTCACTGAAGGAAATCCTGACCTCTCTACCTCTCTTTTGCATCCAGATGCTGTCTAATAAATCCTATGTTGGTGTTTATATTTACTCATTAATATTTGTATTCACTCAAAGACCCACACAGCTCTCTCATAGTTCAGCAGCTGCAAGGAGATTCCCTTTTAGGTAGATTTGCTCCTCCTGGCCAGTGTTATTGCCTTGGGGTGAACAAGTGCACTTCTGCCTTAGTTAACAATAGTAGCTGAAGTGTCATTGTGGCAGGAGACAGGAAGCAGTGGCTGTGTCATGGAAATGCAGTTATTGAAGGTTATGGTGAGCAGTCACATCTCGGTCTAACGCACATCTCATTCTTCTTCAAACCCACTTGATAATAACTTGCCATCTTTTATCCCATGAAAGTTCAGTAAGTTCTTCTAGGCACTGAGGATATAGCAACAGACACACTGTCTCCATCTCCAGTTACATGTCAGTTACTTATGGTGGGAAAAAAGACAACAGACACATAAATAGTAACCACATTTACCATGAGTTGTCTAAGGACTTGGTGTGGCAGAAAATGACTAATAGGTATCTCTATGTTGGGTATTAGGAGAGTCATTATTAGTCTAATTTGGTAAATAAAGCAATGGAGACTCAAGGAAAATGGGTAACTTGTCTGAGATCACACAGCTATACCTGGAGAGAGCAAGGCTTAAGGCAAGTCCGTCTGAGTAGAAGACATAAAACAGCTACACTACAGAATACAGCCATGAATGAATCACGTGCTCTACACCTTTATCAGTTTCTTAAGAATAGGACAAAAGTCGGCACTGACTGAAATAGTTATAGAAATTTTCCTGAGAAAAGAAAAACTTAAGCTTCTCTCTAGTTCGGCCAGGATTTATCAGGTAAGAAGGAAGAAATGTATATATATTGAGGAGTTACTAAGTGGTGAGGATTATGTGTAACTTCTTATCCTATGATATTTCTATAAACACTTAAAACTTTTAAACAAACAAATAGCAGCTTAGATATTTACAACTTTGTTTTTCAGATAAGAAAGCTGAGGAAGTGTTAAGTGACCTATGTGATGTAGTTGGTGAGGGATGACCCACACATGCAGCTAAGAACTTGCATACTACATGCAAGTAAAACTCCCTGAAGTTTACACTGGGGAATAAGGAGAGGTGTGGTTCGTGGGGTAGTAAACCAATGGCAGCATCCAGGGATATTAGAGGAAAGACAGTAGATAGCAGAATTGATATGGAGACAAAGGGCACTATAGCACGTTCTTCATTAAGCAAGTGAAAGTCAGAGGTGAAAGCTGCTGTCATTTCTGACCCTACCATCTCCCCTTGGAGTCATTACTTCCAAGTTTGGCTCCCCAAGTATTTTACTTGCACATTACACTAGAATTTGTTACATCTTTGCTAGAATGGGCTTCTCAAGAATACAGACTCTGTCACTCTACTTTGCTATGGCTTGTGTCTAGATGTCCCCCCAAAAGCTACATGCAGTCATGGGGTGGGCTTTTAGAGTTTATGATTGATTCATGGTCCAATGTTGAAATTATGGATGTGAGTGCTACACCTGCCCTGGGGGTGTTAGTTTGCATACAATGTAAGGGAGGGAAAGAGGTCGGCTCACTCTTCTTCCCTTTTATTCTTGTTGCTTTTGCTGTCTTCCACTGCCATGAACTGTTGCCCTCTGCCTTGTGCCACTCTGCCTTGGAGCCAGCTGAATGTGGACTGAAACCTCCACAAACTCTAAGCTAAATAAACCTTTTCTTCCTTAACTTTGGGAATTGGGTATTTTGCCTCAGCAATGAGAGACAAGTAACTAAGACAGCTCTCTGTCCCAGTGCTACTTGGCACAAGGTCAAGCACAAAGGTTCCAGTTCCACCTGGCAAGCCCATGACACTTGGCAGACAGATTCTGATGCACGTAGAATATGGTTGAAAATATAGCACCAAAGTAGAAGTGCTCATGCTGGAGTGCACTAGGAAGGGATTTACCAGGTGTCCTGTGCTGGGCGAGACACAGGGGGCAGAATCTGAGCCCCTGGAAGGGAGTGTTGAGGCTTTTCTGTGAAGGTAAAGACAGCCACCAACTCTGCAGAGTGAGGAAGGTACACCTGAAGATGGGAACATGAGCTAGACTTTCAGGAAGAGAATCATTCACAAAACAGAGTACTGTGTGAAGACAGATTTGGGGCAAGAGGTTTGAAATTAAGACCACGAACATTGCCTAAGCTCAGCAACAGAGCAGACACAGGGACTTGAGACAGCTCACAGTAATGGACACTTGTCAAGAACACACTAACACCCTGGATTCAATCTCCAATACTATCCCCATCAAAAATAAAGAGAAGGAAGAAAGAAAAGGAAGTGGAAGTGAGGAACACAGAGTAGGAAAGGGCAATGCAGAAAATGGGAAAAGGAAATAATGCCTGGTATATTCAGGGTGAGCAGACTACAAGCCTGCAGTCGAGTCCAGTCTCCCACCTGTTTCTTATAAGCAAAGCTTTATTTGAGTACAGCCACTCCCACTCATCTAGGCAATGTCTGTCTCCCTCACAGCACAGTGCAGAATTGCTGCAATGACACCATCCAGATAACAAAATCCAAAACATTCACAACCCAGTCCTAAACAGCAACAGGGCCAACCGCTGGTGCAGGAATACGGCACTGGTGGTCATCACCAGAGGCCTAACAATAAAACTGAACTTCTACATGGGGAACAAAAATCCTGAATACTGAGAAGTTTAAACTTTTCTTACTACAGGCAGTAGTAAGAAAAGTGGAAGTGAGGACCCATCCCAACAGTCTGCAGCACAGAACTCTTTTCTACATACCCAAACTCAAAGCCAGTCAAGGACTCAACAGTTCCCACCAGCGTGGCCCCTGTATAACAAGAACCATCAATGAATGCTGACTCAACCACGTTCTGATTTCAGTCCACTAAAACTTAGGAGCTGTGTGCCAGTCACTAGTCTGCCCACTTAGAATATCACATCGCCACTCTGACCTTCATTGCTGTAAAACCCAAACTGAAAGAAATGATCCCATCCACACATTTGTTATGAACATAAAACAACTTATGAAACAAACAAAATACCTTACCCAAAATACCCTTCTCAGAGTCATTTTCATTTACACAATAACAAAGGTATTGAATGCCTATTGTGTGAAAGGGGATTCAGACAGGAGTGAGATTAAGACACATGATCTAGAAGGGAAGATGGCATGAAGACAGCAATGCCGAGCTCACATATGATACAAAGGGCAGAGAAACTCATTCTGCTTGGGAGGAATTGGAGCTGTCAAGAAGTAAGTGGAATCCAGCAGGGCATTCTCACAATGAAAAAAGTTCAGTGTGTTGGAGAAAGATAAAGCAGCTCTCTACACAGAGCATGCACAAGGGCCAAATGGTCTAATGTCAGTGACAGTGGATTTAACCAGAATTAGGCAGAAGAAGTAATAGTATATGCTTCATGTGCTATGATAAGGAATTTGGCTTGTATAGAAATTGAGGAATTACTGCAGGATTTGGCAACTAACAAAGATGTGGTCAGAGTTGGGGCATAAATGGTTCAGTGGATCAGGCTACTAGTTGAGTGTGCAGTTTTCCCTTCCATGCACAATGAGGGAACAGGAGGATGCTGCTGGTCATGGCAGAGCTTCCAGATGTCTTTCCAGGCAAGCCAAGATGCCACTCATAGTCATGGTCCGTATAGCCATTGCGAAAAAGCGGCTGGCATGGAGACAAGAACGATGGCACATGAAAGGCCCTGAGAAAGTCCCCTGGCTTGACCTCTGGGCCTGGGACACCTGCCCAGAGCAGAAGCAGTGCCTACATCTGTGCCATGTTTCACATTCCCCAAGGCTGGATGCTCTCCAGGCACAATCTGGGCAGCCCTCTCTCTTCTGCAAGGGAGCAGATACCCAGACATTCACAAAGGAGGCAGAGGGAAAGATAATTTCCTGATTTGCAATACACAGTGGGTCAGGGGTTTTGTTGGTCTCTTACCCCCACAAGCCAGTGACAACTTCTCTACCTTGGAGGAAAAGAGAGTAGGAAGTAATTAATAAAAAAGGAATTTCCAGGGGAAGAATGCCCACAGGAGACAGTGCTGATGCTCTTCCTGCTAATGAGACCCCCCTGACAAAGAGGGACAGTTTCTCAGGTTTGTCTCTGAAAATTCAGGAAGAGGGAATAGGGCAAGGTTGTAGTTTGACATGGACAGAAGTCCAAGCAGGACCCATTGCCACTTGGATGTAGGATCACCAAATAGGAAAGTACAGACCTTGTAGGAAGACAAATGTGGGTTTACACCTGTGTCCCAAGCCAGACTTCCTCTGTGACCCTCAACCACATGCTAAATCTTGCTGAGCCTCGTTTTCACCCAGAAAAGGAGTAAAATATTCTAATTAATAATGCTAAGCATAGTATTTAGCATTTTACCAATTTTCCCTATTATTAAAATCATTCACTGACTAACATACAAAATGTGTTCCCAGCCATTTATTTAGTCAAGTGGATTATGCATGAAAATATTTTTAAACCCACAACAGGAAAGCCTTCATATACGGAAAGAAAGAAATGTTTGAGGACATGGCTATTCATAACATCAAATAATTGCTATTCAAGATTTTTCAGATTTTTTAATTAGCATAAAAGTTGTTCAAAGAATTTTGTGGAATGATTAAAGAATTTAGTTAATTTAATACATGATATAGGCAGATTTTGAGACTATACATGTGCATAAGACAAAGGAGTTTTAATGTGTCAGAAACTTATACAGACTCGCAAGACTGGAAAAGTAAAATTACCAAAAAATATCACGCCAATGTTCATTTCTCAGTTATGATTACTGCATTATGGTTATACAAGACACTGATATTAGAAGATGGTGGATGGAGGGTCTAGGAGAGCCCTACTATTTCAATTTTACATAAGCTCAAAAATGTTTCAGAATAAAATGTAAGAAGGATGAATGGAAGGAAAGAAGGGAGGGAGGGAGGAGAAGAAAGAAAGGAAGGAAGGAAGGAAGGAAGGAAG